>NC_135751.1:42470000-42790000 GCF_041903045.1 Epinephelus lanceolatus
AGATGGACAGTGAAGCCACCCAACCAGACAAGACTGTGTTGAATAACAACCAACGAGGTGGTGGGGAAGGAAGGCCTCAGCAAAAATAAGTTTGGAATAAAGAGGCCAGGTGTGCTGGATCGGGTGAAACCGAGAGAACAGCCGGGAGGACAGCTCGAGGAGAGTGCTCGAACCAGAGCAGAGGATGCACAAAGGAAGCAGCATCAGGGGACAGTGACGAGACGTCACTGTGTTGGAAGCAGCGTGGCAGTTGGCAGTCTATCCAGGGGTGATCCTCCGAGAGAAGCTGGTGCAGAGGAGCAACCGGCAGCCACAGCAGTACGAGGCATCATAGTTGTCGGGCAGAATTGGGAGCTCTGTCTGATTACGTGAATGTGCCTCACCTCAACTTAGGTGTAGTGGGTAATAGTGCTGTCGACCAATGACTGCCCACTGTCTTTGTAACAGGTTGCCTGTGGACGCATGGACTTTGGACATGGAGGAGTGGAGCTGCAGGTGCTGCAACGCCAATTTGGCCAGACCCTGTTGCCAGATAACTCTGCTGGACTGAGATAAGGACAATGATTGTTTTAATCCTCGAGCTTCTTCCCAGACATTTTTAAGAACATTTTACTTGGGCCTTTTATATTCTTTATGACTATTGCTTTGTTTTGAGAAAACAGTAATTTAGTATTTTAGATTTTTGTGTAGGTTCTTATATATACCACTAGTGGGTTTTTAGTACTGCAATTATTTTCATTTTTGTAACTTTTGTTTTTTTACCTCACCTCCACCCCTTGGTGTTGCTCTCCACCTGATTTTAGAACCCACTACGTATACCCCACCCCCTCTGACATACATATTGTTAATAGTATTTACCATTTGTTTTTGCATATACTGTTTTTGATCATTTCAATAGCGACGTTAGCCAGTCAGCTTGCATAGCTGGCAACTAAAATGAAGAGGAGCACCGTAAAGTTTATGATGTGGACAGCTCTATGGAGCTTTATAGCTCGCTTTCGCAAGATGGTTTGTGTCGGTCTCGTAATATTTTTGAAAGCTTTTCAAAGCAAGTGTGAAAAAAACATCAAGCTAACAATAGCTAATGTCTGAAAATCAGGCTAACGACGTAACAAATGGTAAATACTCTAAACAATGAGTACAAAAATCACAATGAAAAGTGGAGTAACAACTAACGTAAGGATTAAATTAAAAAGCACTGTGATTACTAAGGTTGGAGAAGAATGTAATAATGTTATTGTAGAGTTGACAGGAAGTCAACAGATATTCCAGTATTGTTGATAGTATTTACTGGGGTTTTTGTATGTTGTGTTTTTTTTTTTGTTTTTTTTTTTAAATCATTTTGATTATCACCTTAGTTTCTTACTAGATAACTGATAATGTTGGGTTAGTCACTCAGTGCAACACAATCTTTGGAGCTTAGCCAACATTACGTTGCTACGGCCCATTTTTACACTCAGTTTTTAGAAGAGCTGCCAAAAATATTGAAGTGACTGTCTGTCTTAAGAAAGCAAGCAGTAAAGCTCTGGTTAGCTGACTGGCTATTTCAAGACTGAGGTGCATATCAAAATGATCAACACCACATATACACAAACACAAACTGTACTTATATGTATAAAGCTAACTGTGAAAACTGAAATGGCGTTAACTAACTAATGGATGAAAAGCCACTGAGATCGAAGGCTAAGGTCTGACGTAAATGTTACAATAGAGCTGACAGGAAGTAAAGAGACGAGCAGTTTGTTAAACAGATATACAAAACACTACATTGTGCAAGCAGAGAATTACACAGATAAATAATTCAGAAAACTTAAGAGTTAACTCTCTGATACTCACCAATAAACCACGCTCTTTTATTTTATAGTCTATGAAATCACTGATGGTCCTTCCGTTGTCTAAGATGTCAATGTGATATTTCTCAGGGGAGACAACTGATCCGTTTGTAGTTACTGGCGCTGCAAGAGTTTTAGAATTTAGAATTTATTTCGGTCTGCAAATAGAAATGCGAACATCGTGTATTAATCCACAAATTCATGTAAATAAAGTCAAATCCTCTCACAGTGCAAAACATTACAATAAAATATCACATATATCATATCATATTTAGCAATCAACAAGAAAACAAACCAAAATAGGTTAACAAGGCAAAACAGCAACAAAGACAAAATACAACACACACACAAGTTCCTGTATCCTGTTCTTCTACGTCAGTACTACAGTGTGATCATCCATTTTCATATTTCATCAATATGTTCTTTTTAACCTTTTGTTTAAACCTATTCAATGTTAGACATGTTTTCAGTTCCTCACCACACCTGTTCCATAAACTCACTCCTTTAACTGAGATACAATGTAGTTTGACGTTGGTCCTCACCTTAACATGAAAATACCAATCTTAGCACACTGACTTGACCTTCGCTCTTCTGTAACAACTTTTGGATGCTTTTAGGCGACAACTGTTTTTTTGCTCTGTACATCATTTGAGCCGTTTTAAAGTCAACTAAATGTTCAAATTTAAGTCTTTAATAAATAATGAGTCTGTTGGTTCTCTGTGTGAGGTTTTGTTCACAATTCTTAGGTCTCTCTTTTGAAGTATGAAAATTGGAGTTGTATTTTATATGTATTTCCACACACTTCCACATATTAAGTAATGTATGACAGACTAGTGTATAATGAGGCTTGATTCAGAGGATCTTTATATAATATTGCAGTTGACTTTTAAATTTTGGCTTTGATACAGTTTATGTGAGGCTTCCAGCCCAGATATTATCGATTAAAACACCTAGAAATTTAATATCCAATACGCCTTCAATTTCAACTTTATTTACCACAAGTTTGCTGTTTGAGTACCAAAAACTATATTAATAATATATTCTAAAACTATATATTTCCATCTCTTTAGCGTTTCCAATTATTTCCCCATTGTATCCAAAAGTTGTTTTGACTTCTTACCACTATAAAATAAATTTGCATCATCTGCAATTAATATAATTTTTAATACTTTGGAAACCTCACATATATTATTAATATCCAAAATAATAAACAATGGCCTCAACACTGAGCCTTGGAGAACCCCACAGGTGATCTTTTATAGTTGTGAATCACAGTTATTTATGTGTACATAGGGAAACCTATTCTCCAAGTAACTGCTTAACCAAGAAAGTGCTAATTCCATTTTTGTAGTTTCTTTAATAATAAATTATGGTCAGCCGTATCAAATGATCATGAGACCGTGAGACATGGGCACCGCCTTCATGTGTGTTCACGTGCTTTCGCTGGTCTCACACACGTGAGCGCGGTGCCCAGAGAGGCAGTCAGAGCTACAGGCTACAATGAGGCTAAAAACAGAGTTCAAATGAGGTTTTTCCAAACAACTTTTTATGTCGGGGCTTCAGGACACTTGGATCACTACGGACGAGCAGTATGGAGATATTTTGTGGTTTCAATGATGTGTTTTTGGACGTTTGAATCTGGGGCGCCGTCAGCCTCCATTAGGTGGAGTTGTGTTGCTACCTCCTCTCCCCTTGGATCTCTGCAAGTGATGTGAGGACTCTAAAACTTCACCTGAGCCTCCCTCGACATATGGGTGAGTAGATAATGGCTGAATTTACATTTTTGGGTGCACTATCCCTTTAAGTGTTTTAACAATATCAGTAACTTCTTTTTAATCTGCTCCCTCAATAAACGCTGAGGTTTTTATTTGAATATCTTTACTTCCCACATCATCTCTACTACCAGAACCAACATTTCTTGCACACTTTTTGTATACACTTGTTTAACCGTGGCTTTTCAACAAAGTTCTGATTCACTAGAGAGATGATAAGAAGTAAAAGACAAAAGCATAAAATGAATACATATTGTAAATTTGAGGTTGGATCATAATCAAAATCAGCCTTAAATGTATTTAAGAGCTATTTACCTTTATTGTGCCATGCTAGACACTTTAAAAACCCAAAATATCACAACATATCAAACATCTGCCTCACATTATATCACGTTAAACATCACAGAGTTTCATGCTCAAGTTCAAGTTTTTCTTTCTCCTTACCAAGGCCCAAGTGCCCCTCCATTATGATGCAAACCTGAGAATCTAAATTAGTGTAAGTGTTATCTTAGCATTCCTATGAAACTATTAGCTGGAAGTGAGTTTGACATAAAGTACTGACATACATCCAACTAACTTTTCCCTTTCCTCTGAGAGGTCTCTCAGTATCCTAAAACAAACTAACAAATTAGGTGTTAATCCGTTTGCCAGAGGGCAACAAGCTGTTTATTCTGGTCGTTACGGCATTTTTGTTGATGTTCTGTCACAGTCAGGAGGTACAGTATGGGGAAGTTAAAGGACATATTACATAAATTAAATTCTTAATTGCATATATTTTCACATTCTCACACTGTGAGCATTTGTACGCTATTCAGTATTCTGCACACTCCATCCTCTTCATTTTAACACTCTGTACAGCTTTTTACATTTTAACATATATTTTACGTGTGTGAATGCTGATTTAGCATTATCATTATTGAGATTTGAATCTTTATTCTTATTCAACCTTCCATACACATTACTTCTGCATACTTCCAGCTACAGAAACCTTACAGACGTACTCAACTTTTTATGCTATTAAACTTTTTTTTACTATGGAGAAAATCTTCAAAACTTCTTAAACTTACTCCACTTTGAAATGCTCCTGCTACCACACACTTTAAGCTACAGACTTCTCTTAAACTTTAAACGGGTCACAAGCTTTTGAACTATTAACCTTGTATACAGCTTTTTTATATACAAAGCCATTACACTCGTACAATAATCCATTATTTACCTTAACTAAAACTAAAACCTTAACATGCACACACCAGACTAGTCAGTTAACGTTTTGTCTCCTGACCTGAAGGCTGCATCCTGCTCCCTGACATTGCTGTTCATCCATAGCTTTTGGTTGGGAAACACCTTTATTGTTCTCAGTGCTGTCACATTCTTTGTGCAAAAGTTAATGTATCCCAAAACTGAAACCATATATTCCTTCAGTCTTTCCCCCTGCAAACAGTTCCCAATCTGTGTTGTCAAAACACTGCTCTGCCATTACATGCAGGATGTTATGGGAAAATGTTAAAGGCATAATTCATTGCAATAAAATGAAGGGCTTACGTGGTGCCAGTTGTATTTCTCTCATCCAAGAAACGGTGCCTTGCCCTTGTGTCATGTTCTCCTCGTCTAAAATGGAATTTCAGTTTTCACAGTTTTGTGAAACAGCAGAATGACTCTAAAATGAACTGTTAAGTCCAGTATGGGAATGACAGATGCCTGGATGTGTATCTGTGCTAACCCTCCTAACAAGAAGGCGGTCCATGTCACCTGATCAGAGACACACAACCTTCAGCGAATGAGGACATGATAGCTCACAGTGTAGACATAGAAATGCAAAGGTAATAAGTTACATACACAGTCTTTCTATTTATTTAGACAAAATGGAAAAGTCTGACAATTCCGGTTTTCATCCATCCATCCATTTTCATCCGCTGATCCGGGGCCGGGTCGCGGGGGCAGCAGGCCAAGCAAAGCACCCCAGACGTCCCTCTCCCCGGCAACTCTTTCCAGCTCCTCCTGGAGGACTTCAAAATATTCCGAGGGCCAGATGAGATATATAATCCCTCCAGTGTGTTCTGGGTCTGCCCCGGGGCCTCCTACCAGTGGGACGTGCCCAGAACACCTCTAACAGGAGGCGCCCAGGAGGATCCTGATCAGATGCCTGAGCCACCTCAACTGACCCCTTTCGACGCGAAGCAGCAGCGGCTCTACTCCGAGCTCCCTCCAGATGTCTGACTCCTCCCCCTATCTCTAAGGCTGAGCCCAGACACCCTACAGAGGAAACTCATTTCAGACACTTGTATCTGTGACCTCATTCTTTCAGTCACTACCCAGAGCTCATGACCATAGGTGAGGGTTGGGACGCAGATGGACCAGGAAATCGAAAGCTTTGCCTTCTGGCTCAGCTCCCTCTTCACCACAACAGACCGGCACTGTGAACAAGACCCTGAGATACTTGAACTCCCTCGCTTGAGGCAGTGACTCTCTCCCAACCCAGAGAGGGCAAACCACTGGTTTCCGACAGAGGACCACGGCCTCAGACTTGGAGGTGCTGACTCTCATCCCCACTGCTTCACACTCAGCTGCAAAACGCTCCTGTTTTGATCAACATTCTAAATCTGTTTGGACGAAGAAGCAAATGAGTTTGGTGGGACGAAATGGGATCTCCATGATGGTGACAACAGATCACTGAATGTGACAGCTTGTCCGCTACACCTCAAAGAGAATATTGTTTTCATCATCATTATTATTATCATTGTTTTCATTTATACACTTCAAACTGACGAAAGGAAATGCAAAACAACAAAACATGAAATCTGAAATGTTTTTTTTTTTCTGAAAATGCACAAACTCAAAGACAAATAGAAAGACTCTTCTTTAGTTCCATGTAAGGATAGTGCACCCAACATGAAAACTCAGCCATTATCTACTCACCCATATGCCGAGGGAGGCTCAGGTGAAGTTTTAGAGTCCTCACATCACTTGCAGAGATCCAAGGGGAGAGGAGGTAGCAACACAACTCCACCTAATAGAGGCTGACGGCGCCCCAGATTCAAACGTCCAAAAACACCTAATTGAAACCACAAAATATCTCCATACTGCTCGTCCGTAGTGATCCAAGTGTCCTGAAGCCCCGACATAAAAAGTTGTTTGGAAAAACCTCATTTGAACTCTGTTTTTAGCCTCATTGTAGCCTGTAGCTCTGACTGCCTCTCTGGGCACCGCGCTCACGTGTGTGCACACAGTTCCTCTCCCCTTGGATCTCTGCAAGTGTTGTGAGGACTCTAAAACTTCACCTGAGCCTCCCTCGGCATATGGGTGAGTAGATAATGGCTGAATTTACATTTTTGGGTGCACTATCCCTTTAAAATTAAGGTCTCTATTGTCAGGTTTGTGTTTTCTCTTTGTGTGTCTGTGGTAAAGAAGCACAACTCTGTGACACCACTGTTCGGCAGAGAGTGGACTTTTATTGAAGTCTTAACATCTCCATTGTGAAACATCTTCAGTCTTACAAGATACCCAAAATCAACAACCCTGTCTTACTCCCAACTCGTCGAAAACAGATGCTCTTTCACTGGCCCATCGGTGTCAGAAACTGACGCACCGTTTAGCAGCGTTACAAGATGACCTGGGTGGCAGCATTTGTTAACAATCCAGGCAACAAGGGCAGTTTAAGAGCAAGAAAGTCCGCACAGGGCAGGAAAGAGGGGAGGTGGATGGGTGAAGTAAACTTTAATCTGGGAGCCCACTGTTCGTGTCGTGTTGGAGTTGTTTCAATAACAACGTAGAATGTTTAGCATCCTAGGCTAGGGTCGTATGTCACATAATGTTATTATGTTCCTTACAAGCATCCTTATTTTTAAGCCAAACCATTGTGGGGGTTTTTCCAAACCTAAGGAAGTAAACCAAAAAAAGTGTTTTGCCTACATGAGACTTTATTTAAAAAAAAGACTGTACACATTTAACGAACAGAAACTTTACATTTCCAACAAAAGTGTAAGTGTAATAAAAGAGACAATGCATGTAACGAGCAAAGACTGACTCGCCATCCCTAAATGTCCAAAACTGATGCATGCGGCTACCGAGCCCGTTGTTTTTTGACGTGATGGGAGTGAGAATGTGTTGAAGTTAGAGGACTCAGATCCAGATCTGGGCCAACAAACTTGGTTGAGATAACTCTTGTTTACATCAGACCGCCACAAAACATCAAGATGTTTAAAAAGAGAAAAAAAAGAACAAATTTTTCAGATGAAATTTCAATTTCTCACAAAAGCTGTCAAAAACTTACTTTTATGATAGACTTTTTAGATCTTAGTCATTTTTAACTACATGTTTTAACCGGATGAAGGGTGAAAGATGTCTTGATCAAGGCCCAGATGCACCAAACCGACTTCACAGAACTAGCATCAACGAAAGCGGACTTTTGTGTTGCTTTATGTTGCCTGTGTCCCGGCCAAAAATTTGCACATCAACACACAGCAAAGACTCCAGCTGACAGCCAACCAGCACATATGGTGTGCTCCTGCTGAGAGGAAATAAGTCTCCACAGCAGCAGATGGCGGTCGTCTGTATTCATCATTGAAAAAGGGAAACAGGAAGAGCGTCTTGATGCTAGTTAGCCAGTTAGCACATTGACAACACAATCAGAGCATATTTGGGTACCCTGACTGCAGGTGCAGCGCAATTAATATACCTGACAAAATCTTCACACTAGGCCTGACAAACTGAACAATCGATGACAGATGTTAAATGCCTGTGTTTGTTCAGGCAGCTGGGGCTCAGAGGTAGAGCGGGTCGTCCACTCATCAGAAGATCGGCAGGTCGATCGCTGGTTCCTCCAGTCCGCATGTCGAAGTATCCTTGTGCAAGATACTGAACCCCAAATTGCTCCTGATGGCTGTTTCATCAGTGAGTGAGCACGTGTGAATGGTTACTGAGTCACAGGTGTCGCCTTGTATGGTAGCCTCGGCCATCAGAGTGTGAATGTGTGCGAGTGGGTGAATGTGACATGTAGTGTAAAAGCGCTTTGAGTAATTGGAGGACTAGAAAAGCGCTATACAAGTGCAGTCCATTTACCATTTACCATTTACCATGTATTGAGTCATTGTCCAACAGAAGTCATCTGGGGCCGTATTCACAAACATCCTATGAATCATGTCAGAGAGCTCCTAACTCAGCCTAAATGTTTTAATAAAGAGTCCTGATTGAGGGATTTAGGAAAGTTCTCAGAGCAACGCTGAGCAAGGAAGGGACAAAATGTTTTACTGTAGCGAGGAGGTGTGGTTGACCCTGTTGCTAGGTATGCTTTTATAAACAGGTGTGATTGGTTGTCACAGTCACACCCTTTGTGAGCCTGTAAGGTGTGAGGACCCCCAGTGGACATGAAATGAACTGCATCACAGTATGAGACTGTGAAAGGACTTCACGCCACTGTCCTATTTTCAGCTTCACTACACGTGGAATTAAATGCTTTTCTCCCCACTCGCTCTCTGCTTGTACAGACAAGCTCCTGTAGCAGCTCGACTCCTCTCCTTACCATGGATGTATAAAGAGAGCTCTGTAGCTATTGCTGTGTCTCCTGTGCGACGACGAATGGATGAAGAGAGACCTCGTTGTTGAGGTCGAGAAATATCCTGAGCTAAACGACCCACAGTCCTGTCATTATAAAGACAGATACTTCCTGGCGAGTCATAGCTCTGTTGATTGGCTCTTCAGGTGAGAAATCAACTTAGTGGCTGTCCACACATAATTTGAAGCTAACGCAAAGGTGGAAGAAGTATGCATCTTTCAGTAACAATAACTTTGCGTGGTCGTCTGTTGACCAGCTGCAGAACGACGTGTCCAGTGTGCTAGGACCAGCACTTGGCATCACATGGCGGTGCAGCACCAATGTGTTTCCAGCATTAGGTGGAAAACGTGTGCATATCTCTTCTGGGATCGACCACACATATTATCCCTGCACGATCTAAGGTTTGGAGAAAACATCTCAGATCTCTTTGTGTTTCCACCATTTTCTCCCCTGCTTAAGAAACTCTTAAGCCTCTTTAAGGTTCTCCTTCCTGCTCTGAACAGTTTTTCACCTTTTGAGCTCTTTTCAGGTCTAAGATGCTCGTGAATAACTTTCATCTTTACGAGGACCTAGGCTTGACGTTACGAGGAAATTCTAAGAAAACTTCACAGTTCTAAGAATTTCGTCACTAGGAGCAACTCTTCGTACGAGGAAGCTTTGTGAATACGGCCCCAGACTTATCAATAAATGTTGTAGAGGTGAGAAAGGTCTAAGGCGTGCCATGTCTCAGCTGTCACGACAGGATAGACGTGAGCTCTTTCAAAGCTATTGAAGTCAGTGGATGCACTAAGAGTGTAAGCGCCCATGTTGTCGATGAGAAGCCAGTCCCCCACGTAAGACTCAGGCATCCAGTAGTTGCTTGTTACTTTGTCGATGCTGTCGCAGGTTGGACCCCAGATGACAGACTGGTATCGCCGCTCGCCGTTCTCAACAGCCTGCACAAACAGTAAAAAGAAAAATCCACATCACACATGTTGTCATATTCTCTCTCAACCTACTCCTTTCATCTCATATATGACATCAAGTTTTAAAATGTTCTCGGCCAGATGGAAAGTGACAGCCTCCAACCTACTGTTCCAGATCTTATTTTAAACAAACAATTCTCAGTAACTGTGCATGAAGAGGACATCAGGTTTGTTCATTTATAACTCAGGAACCTAAGCATCCATCCATTCATTTTCAACCGCTTATCTGAAGCCGGGTCTCGGGGGCAGCAGGCTGAGCAAAGTACTCCAGACATCCCTCTCCCCTGCAACACTTTCAAGCTCCTCCTGGGGGACTCTGGGGTGTTCCCAGGCCAGACGAAATACATAATCCCTCCAGTGTGTTCTGGGTCTGCCCCGGGGCCTGCTACTAGTTGGACATGTCCAGAAAACACCTCTAACAGGAGGCGCCCAGGAGGATCCTGATCAGATGCGATCAGCTCTCTCTTCACCAGGAACATCCAGCACAGCGCTCGCATCACTGCAGATGCCATGCCAAACCGCTGATCCATTTCACGCTCCATTCATAATCTTGTTTCACAGAACCTTCAAACACTGAAGTTCTTACATGGTGACAGGGTTGATATTAACCAGCCCGCCCTAAACCAAAGAATGGCCCTATAGGTGCAAGTAACTTATTATGACCCATATTTACATTTATTGTTAGGTGGCGACCTCTCGTTGCAGTTGTAAATTATGACATGAGCGATGACGTAGTATAAAGATTGACAAAGATCACATAGGAGCAAGATTGGCATAGACGGATGGGTCAAACAAACACAGGACTTTCACCCTGGAGACTGGTGTTCATGTCCCGTGTGAAACTAAAAGTCAATGTAATAATGACTTTGACCCAAACTTTGACCTTTTTTTCAAAACATAACCAAGTACTTCTGGTGCATGACTGGGACCGTTAGCAACCTTGCAACCACGTTTACCAGCGGTGACAACTTTGTGATGGCTGGCATGGTTCACACCTTGTGAGTTGTCATGGAAAATTGTGGTCTAGATGGCACCTACTGCAGAGGTAACTACCACAGAATTGGTTTTGAGTGTTTTGCCAGGTGTTATGTCTGGTTGTCTGTGGACATTTGTTGTCAACCCAACAGTGTCACCACTGCGCAAGATTCACCTTCCTTCTTTACAGGTGTGTAGTTGAGATGAAAATGAAGCTTGAGTTCAAAGATGAATGTGGTCTGAGCAAAGGGGCTTGAAAAGGTTGGGTAGGAAGTGATAAAAGGGCCATTGGCTCCCCCACTGTACACCCCTGGCCCACATTGGATATAGGTCTCATATTGCTGTATCGTGGCTGAAGTGATCCCATCGCAGGATCGTCTCTCGTTAAAGCAATCGTTAATACAAGCACAAGTTGCTGGCGCTGTCCAGCAGTCATGTATGTTGTTTTGGGAGTCACTGGTAAGGTATGAGGATGTATTGTATTACCCTGTGAGGATATGGTTTAAGGTCGGCGTTAGCTGGGTCAAAGATAATGCAGCTCAGGGAACCGTACACTCCATCGTTAAGGTAGTACATCATCATTCTGTCACAGCCCTTTTCCTCATCATCTGGAAAAAATACATGCAAATAAACATTATTAAAATGGCAACTATCATTCATTCAGCAAATACTTTGAAAATAAAAGGACAATTATAATAAACATTAAAGCTGTAAGCAGCGATCAACAGGCCCTTGGAGCTTCCTGTGTGTCGGGGGTGCTGGCAGGATGCTGGTCGATGGGACCGTTTGATACTGCGCGCACAAATTGGACATTATGTGGTGCCAGAACACATGTGCTGAACATGCGTGAAGTCGCTACATGTCAAGTGTCAATTACACAACGTAGAATTCCTGTAAATCCACTGTTGCCAGTGGGTGGCACAGTTACTTTGACTCAGTATTGGTATGCAGATGCCTTCAAGCTGAACTCTCATTAATTACAATGTCCCCCCCAAGTTACAGCAGCTTCCTGTTTAATGGTGTTTAATGGTGTTTAATGGTCTTATGATGTGACAGCCCAGTTTTAATGGCCAAAGATACACCAAAATTGCACCAGTGATTTAAAACGGCTGACCTAACATTAGCGTAGGGCTCCAAGAGGCCTTTTGATTCTTTGCAAGGGACTTGTGTCTCCTAAATTTCATACATCTTGATGAAACATACAGTGAGTGCTACTTTGTTGAAATGTTGTAGGGGGGCTCTCTTAAGCATCTTTTCGAGCATCATTAGCCCGTCAATAAATAATAATACTTCCTTGCACTGGTCAGATTTTGAGCCCTAATGGTCCTTTTTATCGTTGGTACCTTTGCCCCTACACCACATGCAACCAGGTATCTGGAGTTCTGCACAAAGTAAGTACTGCAAGTCTTGATTGCGCTAACCCTAGATACTCAACAGTCATGTGGCTTCAAAAGACACATAAACATTACCGCTGTGGTCGTCCATATCATCTAAGATTACTCTTTTGGCAATGACGTTCAGTGCCACTGTGAAGGCTGATTCCACGAAGAATCGGCCTGGTTCTGCCATGATCTTCACCCCGCAGTCAGGCGGGAAGAATTTATCCAGTGCTTCATTAATGACTTCTGAACACTAGGAGGGAAAAACACAATGGGTTGATAGTTTATGACCTGTGAAATATTCTATCAATAATCCAGACATTTTGCTGACACTTCAATACGAAGTGACCAACTGTAACCAGCATCACAGAAAACCTGGATGAAAACTATAGTGTAGATGATGACCTGGCTTAAACTGCTGTTGTTATCCTGCAGTGACTTCAGCCATGGTTTGGCATGTTTCTGGCTAAACTGGGAGAATCAATTGCTCTCTGAGCTATAATGGCAGGAAATGGCCCTTGGACAGTACCTTCAGTTCCTACAATGCTTGTTTGTCACACACTATAAATTGTCAGGACGATTTAATTATTTGGCTTTCTCACGAGTGGACGCTCCAATGTGTAACTCCATGTCTGAGTCTCTCTCATTTTAAGTCTTGTTTATGCTACAACATATTTGGCATTGTCGGCAGGATAACAACAACAGTTTAAGCCTGGTCATCATCTACACTATATACTGACAAATGACAAATGACAATGTTGGATAAAACGTCACCAACATTGCATTAAATGTTGCAACGTATTGGGCCCCACGAATGATGTCACATCCTTAGTTATGTAATTAATGTTAAGTTGCGGAGGTTAGATTTAGGAAAACAAACATGGTGAGGATGCACCTTAAAATGACTCAAAGTTAAGACGGATGAACACGTGACTCCAGGGAAAAGTCCCGGGCTAAAGTCTGTTTTTATGTGACCCATCCACCACCCCAACCTGCCTCCTTACAAGCACTCAGGACTGCTTCCTTGTTTAGCGCCATCACCCCATTGGTCACATGATCGCAGCCTTTCAAAATACATGGGATATGTATGAATTTTGCTCTTCGGAGGAAAATGACCCAACAGCATCACCAGGTCAATATCAGGGCGTTTAGATGTAGTCATTACTTCTGCATCATTCTGTGGACCTATATATGTTTTTGTTTTTTTGTTCATTTTGTCATTTGTTTGACCGGCATAATAAAGGCGCAGCACAACCATGAATGAGCGCTACCACTGTGTATTTTTTTAACTTCACCTCCTCAAATGATCCTTGAACACCTCCGGCCCCAGAGAACCCTCCACCAATATCCAAGAGTCTCATCTGGAATCCCTGCAAATTCTGAAAAAGACAACAATCAGTTGTTAGTGTTCATGTTGATTGTTAGAAAGGAAGAGTGGTTGTGCACTGTTCTACTGTGCAGACACACCTGGACAGGTATGACCTTCATGGAAGAGTCATCAGAAGAAAACCTTTCCTGTGTCCTCACCACTAAATTCAGCCTCACAACTTTGCAAAGAAACACTGAAACAAGCCTGATGCTTTCTGGAAACACGTCCTGTGGACTGATGAAGGTAAAACAGAACTTTTTGGACACAATGAGCAAAGGTATGTTTGGAGAAAAAAAACTGTTAAACACGGGGGTGGATGGATGATGCTTTGGGCTTGTGTTGCAGCCACTGGCACGGGAAACATTTCACGGGTAGAGGGATGAAGAGAGCCACGCCCCTCACAGTCCCCCGACCTGAACATCATTAAACATCTGTGGACAGACCTCAAAGAGCAGAGCATGAAGACGGCCCAAGACTCTCACAGAGCTAGAAGCCTTCTGCAGGAAGAATGGGTGAATATCTTCCAAATAAGACCTAAGGACTCAAAATTGACCAAAACATTCAGTTTAATTCTTGTGTTCTGTTGCTACGACAATGACTTACCCCCATGTCAAAGACACGTCGTGCATCTGCTATGGCCTGCCTGAACGCCCCGCCGTCAGTGCAGCCACTGCCGACATGAAAGCTGACCCCGATGACCTCCAAGTCGAGCTCTCCGGCACGTTCCAGCAGCTTACCAACTGACTCCAGACTGGCTCCGAACTTTGAATTGAGTCTCACCAACGATTTGGAGTCATCCACTGCGATGCGGAGTACCAGTCTGGAAAGATTCAAAAGTATTAATACACTAAAAAGAGTCTACACTCAACAGAAACAAAAACATTAGTAGTTGGTCACTTACTTGGCTTTGGGGTGGCACAGAGAAATTTTTAGGAGTTCATCCTCATTATCAAAAGTCATCTTATCGACTCCATGAGCACAGGCGTATCTGATGTGTGACATCGGTTTGGCTGTATGTGCGTAAATGATTTTCTCAGGTGTCACTCCGAGGGACAGCATCATCTGGATCTCACCCTGTGTTAGACCCAAACATGTTTCAGATGAGCAGCTGAGAAGGAGACAACGTTTCTCTATGACAAAGAAAACAGAGCTAGATGATCTCTGAGATACCTTGCTAGCACAGTCGAAACCAGTGTCCAAAACATTCATCATCCTCAGAACTGCTGCTGTGTTGTTGCACTTCACTGCATAGAAAGGCTTGACTCGGGGGAGGTTAGTGATCCACCTGTGGTGCCTCTTCAGTATGCTGTCTAGATTTGCCACATGGAAAGGCTCTTCATTGTCCTGAATAAAATAAAAAAAAAATACCATAACATTTTATTTTGGAAAAATGAACATCCCAAGAATCTCAACTATCTCACAATTCTTCCACACAGCTCTCACCTTGTACAGTGTAGTCTGATGTATATCTGTTTCATGGATTTCACGTCCACTTGCTTCCCCTCACTTCTACAGTAAGGTTACCTTCGTCTCCGACCTTGTGATCAAATCGCTTTTTAGTTACTTCACTTCTCTCAGTTAGCTTTGTATATGTCACAAGGTGGAAGCGCTAGTTTTATTGTGTTTATCTTTTTTGTGTTTTTATATATTTTGCTTTGTCTTGCATGTTTTTATTGTGCTTGGTTTTACTATTTTCATTTGCATGCTTTCATTTTATAATCGTAAAGTTGTTGTGGTGCCAAATACCTGCACCTGGCAGAAAAGTCTGTTACAGATGGACAGTGAAGCCACCCAACCAGACAAGACTGTGTTGAATAACAACCAACGAGGTGGTGGGGAAGGAAGGCCTCAGCAAAAATAAGTTTGGAATAAAGAGGCCAGGTGTGCTGGATCGGGTGAAACCGAGAGAACAGCCGGGAGGACAGCTCGAGGAGAGTGCTCGAACCAGAGCAGAGGATGCACAAAGGAAGCAGCATCAGGGGACAGTGACGAGACGTCACTGTGTTGGAAGCAGCGTGGCAGTTGGCAGTCTATCCAGGGGTGATCCTCCGAGAGAAGCTGGTGCAGAGGAGCAACCGGCAGCCACAGCAGTACGAGGCATCATAGTTGTCGGGCAGAATTGGGAGCTCTGTCTGATTACGTGAATGTGCCTCACCTCAACTTAGGTGTAGTGGGTAATAGTGCTGTCGACCAATGACTGCCCACTGTCTTTATAACAGGTTGCCTGTGGACGCATGGACTTTGGACATGGAGGAGTGGAGCTGCAGGTGCTGCGACGCCAATTTGGCCAGACCCTGTTGCCAGATAACTCTGCTGGACTGAGATAAGGACAATGATTGTTTTAATCCTCGAGCTTCTTCCCAGACATTTTTAAGAACATTTTACTTGGGCCTTTTATATTCTTTATGACTATTGCTTTGTTTTGAGAAAACAGTAATTTAGTATTTTAGATTTTTGTGTAGGTTCTTATATATACCACTAGTGGGTTTTTAGTACTGCAATTATTTTCATTTTTGTAACTTTTGTTTTTTTACCTCACCTCCACCCCTTGGTGTTGCTCTCCACCTGATTTTAGAACCCACTACGTATACCCCACCCCCTCTGACATACATATTGTTAATAGTATTTACCATTTGTTTTTGCATATACTGTTTTTGATCATTTCAATAGCGACGTTAGCCAGTCAGCTTGCATAGCTGGCAACTAAAATGAAGAGGAGCACCGTAAAGTTTATGATGTGGACAGCTCTATGGAGCTTTATAGCTCGCTTTCGCAAGATGGTTTGTGTCGGTCTCGTAATATTTTTGAAAGCTTTTCAAAGCAAGTGTGAAAAAAACATCAAGCTAACAATAGCTAATGTCTGAAAATCAGGCTAACGACGTAACAAATGGTAAATACTCTAAACAATGAGTACAAAAATCACAATGAAAAGTGGAGTAACAACTAACGTAAGGATTAAATTAAAAAGCACTGTGATTACTAAGGTTGGAGAAGAATGTAATAATGTTATTGTAGAGTTGACAGGAAGTCAACAGATATTCCAGTATTGTTGATAGTATTTACTGGGGTTTTTGTATGTTGTGTTTTTTTTTTGGTTTTTTTTTAAAATCATTTTGATTATGACCTTAGTTTCTTACAAGATAACTGATAATGTTGGGTTAGTCACTCAGTGCAACACAATCTTTGGAGCTTAGCCAACATTACGTTGCTACGGCCCATTTTTACACTCAGTTTTTAGAAGAGCTGCCAAAAATATTGAAGTGACTGTCTGTCTTAAGAAAGCAAGCAGTAAAGCTCTGGTTAGCTGACTGGCTATTTCAAGACTGAGGTGCATATCAAAATGATCAACACCACATATACACAAACACAAACTGTACTTATATGTATAAAGCTAACTGTGAAAACTGAAATGGCGTTAACTAACTAATGGATGAAAAGCCACTGAGATCGAAGGCTAAGGTCTGACGTAAATGTTACAATAGAGCTGACAGGAAGTAAAGAGACGAGCAGTTTGTTAAACAGATATACAAAACACTACATTGTGCAAGCAGAGAATTACACAGATAAATAATTCAGAAAACTTAAGAGTTAACTCTCTGATACTCACCAATAAACCACGCTCTTTTATTTTATAGTCTATGAAATCACTGATGGTCCTTCCGTTGTCTAAGATGTCAATGTGATATTTCTCAGGGGAGACAACTGATCCGTTTGTAGTTACTGGCGCTGCAAGAGTTTTAGAATTTAGAATTTATTTCGGTCTGCAAATAGAAATGCGAACATCGTGTATTAATCCACAAATTCATGTAAATAAAGTCAAATCCTCTCACAGTGCAAAACATTACAATAAAATATCACATATATCATATCATATTTAGCAATCAACAAGAAAACAAACCAAAATAGGTTAACAAGGCAAAACAGCAACAAAGACAAAATACAACACACACACAAGTTCCTGTATCCTGTTCTTCTACGTCAGTACTACAGTGTGATCATCCATTTTCATATTTCATCAATATGTTCTTTTTAACCTTTTGTTTAAACCTATTCAATGTTAGACATGTTTTCAGTTCCTCACCACACCTGTTCCATAAACTCACTCCTTTAACTGAGATACAATGTAGTTTGACGTTGGTCCTCACCTTAACATGAAAATACCAATCTTAGCACACTGACTTGACCTTCGCTCTTCTGTAACAACTTTTGGATGCTTTTAGGCGACAACTGTTTTTTTGCTCTGTACATCATTTGAGCCGTTTTAAAGTCCACTAAATGTTCAAATTTAAGTCTTTAATAAATAATGAGTCTGTTGGTTCTCTGTGTGAGGTTTTGTTCACAATTCTTAGGTCTCTCTTTTGAAGTATGAAAATTGGAGTTGTATTTTATATGTATTTCCACACACTTCCACATATTAAGTAATGTATGACAGACTAGTGTATAATGAGGCTTGATTCAGAGGATCTTTATATAATATTGCAGTTGACTTTTAAATTTTGGCTTTGATACAGTTTATGTGAGGCTTCCAGCCCAGATATTATCGATTAAAACACCTAGAAATTTAATATCCAATACGCCTTCAATTTCAACTTTATTTACCACAAGTTTGCTGTTTGAGTACCAAAAACTATATTAATAATATATTCTAAAACTATATATTTCCATCTCTTTAGCGTTTCCAATTATTTCCCCATTGTATCCAAAAGTTGTTTTGACTTCTTACCACTATAAAATAAATTTGCATCATCTGCAATTAATATAATTTTTAATACTTTGGAAACCTCACATATATTATTAATATCCAAAATAATAAACAATGGCCTCAACACTGAGCCTTGGAGAACCCCACAGGTGATCTTTTATAGTTGTGAATCACAGTTATTTATGTGTACATAGGGAAACCTATTCTCCAAGTAACTGCTTAACCAAGAAAGTGCTAATTCCATTTTTGTAGTTTCTTTAATAATAAATTATGGTCAGCCGTATCAAATGATCATGAGACCGTGAGACATGGGCACCGCCTTCATGTGTGTTCACGTGCTTTCGCTGGTCTCACACACGTGAGCGCGGTGCCCAGAGAGGCAGTCAGAGCTACAGGCTACAATGAGGCTAAAAACAGAGTTCAAATGAGGTTTTTCCAAACAACTTTTTATGTCGGGGCTTCAGGACACTTGGATCACTACGGACGAGCAGTATGGAGATATTTTGTGGTTTCAATGATGTGTTTTTGGACGTTTGAATCTGGGGCGCCGTCAGCCTCCATTAGGTGGAGTTGTGTTGCTACCTCCTCTCCCCTTGGATCTCTGCAAGTGATGTGAGGACTCTAAAACTTCACCTGAGCCTCCCTCGACATATGGGTGAGTAGATAATGGCTGAATTTACATTTTTGGGTGCACTATCCCTTTAAGTGTTTTAACAATATCAGTAACTTCTTTTTAATCTGCTCCCTCAATAAACGCTGAGGTTTTTATTTGAATATCTTTACTTCCCACATCATCTCTACTACCAGAACCAACATTTCTTGCACACTTTTTGTATACACTTGTTTAACCGTGGCTTTTCAACAAAGTTCTGATTCACTAGAGAGATGATAAGAAGTAAAAGACAAAAGCATAAAATGAATACATATTGTAAATTTGAGGTTGGATCATAATCAAAATCAGCCTTAAATGTATTTAAGAGCTATTTACCTTTATTGTGCCATGCTAGACACTTTAAAAACCCAAAATATCACAACATATCAAACATCTGCCTCACATTATATCACGTTAAACATCACAGAGTTTCATGCTCAAGTTCAAGTTTTTCTTTCTCCTTACCAAGGCCCAAGTGCCCCTCCATTATGATGCAAACCTGAGAATCTAAATTAGTGTAAGTGTTATCTTAGCATTCCTATGAAACTATTAGCTGGAAGTGAGTTTGACATAAAGTACTGACATACATCCAACTAACTTTTCCCTTTCCTCTGAGAGGTCTCTCAGTATCCTAAAACAAACTAACAAATTAGGTGTTAATCCGTTTGCCAGAGGGCAACAAGCTGTTTATTCTGGTCGTTACGGCATTTTTGTTGATGTTCTGTCACAGTCAGGAGGTACAGTATGGGGAAGTTAAAGGACATATTACATAAATTAAATTCTTAATTGCATATATTTTCACATTCTCACACTGTGAGCATTTGTACGCTATTCAGTATTCTGCACACTCCATCCTCTTCATTTTAACACTCTGTACAGCTTTTTACATTTTAACATATATTTTACGTGTGTGAATGCTGATTTAGCATTATCATTATTGAGATTTGAATCTTTATTCTTATTCAACCTTCCATACACATTACTTCTGCATACTTCCAGCTACAGAAACCTTACAGACGTACTCAACTTTTTATGCTATTAAACTTTTTTTTACTATGGAGAAAATCTTCAAAACTTCTTAAACTTACTCCACTTTGAAATGCTCCTGCTACCACACACTTTAAGCTACAGACTTCTCTTAAACTTTAAACGGGTCACAAGCTTTTGAACTATTAACCTTGTATACAGCTTTTTTATATACAAAGCCATTACACTCGTACAATAATCCATTATTTACCTTAACTAAAACTAAAACCTTAACATGCACACACCAGACTAGTCAGTTAACGTTTTGTCTCCTGACCTGAAGGCTGCATCCTGCTCCCTGACATTGCTGTTCATCCATAGCTTTTGGTTGGGAAACACCTTTATTGTTCTCAGTGCTGTCACATTCTTTGTGCAAAAGTTAATGTATCCCAAAACTGAAACCATATATTCCTTCAGTCTTTCCCCCTGCAAACAGTTCCCAATCTGTGTTGTCAAAACACTGCTCTGCCATTACATGCAGGATGTTATGGGAAAATGTTAAAGGCATAATTCATTGCAATAAAATGAAGGGCTTACGTGGTGCCAGTTGTATTTCTCTCATCCAAGAAACGGTGCCTTGCCCTTGTGTCATGTTCTCCTCGTCTAAAATGGAATTTCAGTTTTCACAGTTTTGTGAAACAGCAGAATGACTCTAAAATGAACTGTTAAGTCCAGTATGGGAATGACAGATGCCTGGATGTGTATCTGTGCTAACCCTCCTAACAAGAAGGCGGTCCATGTCACCTGATCAGAGACACACAACCTTCAGCGAATGAGGACATGATAGCTCACAGTGTAGACATAGAAATGCAAAGGTAATAAGTTACATACACAGTCTTTCTATTTATTTAGACAAAATGGAAAAGTCTGACAATTCCGGTTTTCATCCATCCATCCATTTTCATCCGCTGATCCGGGGCCGGGTCGCGGGGGCAGCAGGCCAAGCAAAGCACCCCAGACGTCCCTCTCCCCGGCAACTCTTTCCAGCTCCTCCTGGAGGACTTCAAAATATTCCGAGGGCCAGATGAGATATATAATCCCTCCAGTGTGTTCTGGGTCTGCCCCGGGGCCTCCTACCAGTGGGACGTGCCCAGAACACCTCTAACAGGAGGCGCCCAGGAGGATCCTGATCAGATGTTGAACCACCTCAACATGAAGGAGCAGCGGCTCTACTCCGAGCTCCCTCCAGATGTCTGACTCCTCCCCCTATCTCTAAGGCTGAGCCCAGACACCCTACAGAGGAAACTCATTTCCACCGCTTGTATCTGTGACCTCATTCTTTCAGTCACTACCCAGAGCTCATGACCATAGGTGAGGGTTGGGACGGAGATGGACCAGTAAATCGAAAGCTTTGCCTTCTGGTTCAGCTCCCTCTTTACCACAACAGACCGGCACTGTGAACAAGACCCTGAGATACTTGAACTCCCTCGCTTGAGGCAGTGACTCTCTCCCAACCCAGAGAGGGCAAACCACTGGTTTCCGACAGAGGACCACGGCCTCAGACTTGGAGGTGCTGACTCTCATCCCCACTGCTTCACACTCAGCTGCAAAACGCTCCTGTTTTGATCAACATTCTAAATCTGTTTGGACGAAGAAGCAAATGAGTTTGGTGGGACGAAATGGGATCTCCATGATGGTGACAACAGATCACTGAATGTGACAGCTTGTCCGCTACACCTCAAAGAGAATATTGTTTTCATCATCATTATTATTATCATTGTTTTCATTTATACACTTCAAACTGACGAAAGGAAATGCAAAAAAACAAAACATGAAATCTGAAATGTTTTTTTTTTTCTGAAAATGCACAAACTCAAAGACAAATAGAAAGACTCTTCTTTAGTTCCATGTAAGGATAGTGCACCCAACATGAAAACTCAGCCATTATCTACTCACCCACATGCCGAGGGAGGCTCAGGTGAAGTTTTAGAGTCCTCACATCACTTGCAGAGATCCAAGGGGAGAGGAGGTAGCAACACAACTCCACCTAATGGAGGCTGACGGCGCCCCAGATTCAAACGTCCAAAAACACATCATTGAAACCACAAAATATCTCCATACTGCTCGTCCGTAGTGATCCAAGTGTCCTGAAGCCCCGACGTAAAAAGTTGTTTGGAAAAACCTCATTTGAACTCTGTTTTTAGCCTCATTGTAGCCTGTAGCTCTGACTGCCTCTCTGGGCACCGCGCTCACGTGTGTGCACACAGTTCCTCTCCCCTTGGATCTCTGCAAGTGTTGTGAGGACTCTAAAACTTCACCTGAGCCTCCCTCGGCATATGGGTGAGTAGATAATGGCTGAATTTACATTTTTGGGTGCACTATCCCTTTAAAATTAAGGTCTCTATTGTCAGGTTTGTGTTTTCTCTTTGTGTGTCTGTGGTAAAGAAGCACAACTCTGTGACACCACTGTTCGGCAGAGAGTGGACTTTTATTGAAGTCTTAACATCTCCATTGTGAAACATCTTCAGTCTTACAAGATACCCAAAATCAACAACCCTGTCTTACTCCCAACTCGTCGAAAACAGATGCTCTTTCACTGGCCCATCGGTGTCAGAAACTGACGCACCGTTTAGCAGCGTTACAAGATGACCTGGGTGGCAGCATTTGTTAACAATCCAGGCAACAAGGGCAGTTTAAGAGCAAGAAAGTCCGCACAGGGCAGGAAAGAGGGGAGGTGGATGGGTGAAGTAAACTTTAATCTGGGAGCCCACTGTTCGTGTCGTGTTGGAGTTGTTTCAATAACAACGTAGAATGTTTAGCATCCTAGGCTAGGGTCATATGTCACATAATGTTATTATGTTCCTTACAAGCATCCTTATTTTTAAGCCAAACCATTGTGGGGGTTTTTCCAAACCTAAGGAAGTAAACCAAAAAAAGTGTTTTGCCTACATGAGACTTTATTTAAAAAAAAGACTGTACACATTTAACGAACAGAAACTTTACATTTCCAACAAAAGTGTAAGTGTAATAAAAGAGACAATGCATGTAACGAGCAAAGACTGACTCGCCATCCCTAAATGTCCAAAACTGATGCATGCGGGTACCGAGCCCGTTGTTTTTTGACGTGATGGGAGTGAGAATGTGTTGAAGTTAGAGGACTCAGATCCAGATCTGGGCCAACAAACTTGGTTGAGATAACTCTTGTTTACATCAGACCGCCACAAAACATCAAGATGTTTAAAAAGAGAAAAAAAGAACAAATTTTTCAGATGAAATTTCAATTTCTCACAAAAGCTGTCAAAAACTTACTTTTATGATAGACTTTTTAGATCTTAGTCATTTTTAACTACATGTTTTAACCGGATGAAGGGTGAAAGATGTCTTGATCAAGGCCCAGATGCACCAAACCGACTTCACAGAACTAGCATCAACGAAAGCGGACTTTTGTGTTGCTTTATGTTGCCTGTGTCCCGGCCAAAAATTTGCACATCAACACACAGCAAAGACTCCAGCTGACAGCCAACCAGCACATATGGTGTGCTCCTGCTGAGAGGAAATAAGTCTCCACAGCAGCAGATGGCGGTCGTCTGTATTCATCATTGAAAAAGGGAAACAGGAAGAGCGTCTTGATGCTAGTTAGCCAGTTAGCACATTGACAACACAATCAGAGCATATTTGGGTACCCTGACTGCAGGTGCAGCGCAATTAATATACCTGACAAAATCTTCACACTAGGCCTGACAAACTGAACAATCGATGACAGATGTTAAATGCCTGTGTTTGTTCAGGCAGCTGGGGCTCAGAGGTAGAGCGGGTCGTCCACTCATCAGAAGATCGGCAGGTCGATCGCTGGTTCCTCCAGTCCGCATGTCGAAGTATCCTTGTGCAAGATACTGAACCCCAAATTGCTCCTGATGGCTGTTTCATCAGTGAGTGAGCACGTGTGAATGGTTACTGAGTCACAGGTGTCGCCTTGTATGGTAGCCTCGGCCATCAGAGTGTGAATGTGTGCGAGTGGGTGAATGTGACATGTAGTGTAAAAGCGCTTTGAGTAATTGGAGGACTAGAAAAGCGCTATACAAGTGCAGTCCATTTACCATTTACCATTTACCATGTATTGAGTCATTGTCCAACAGAAGTCATCTGGGGCCGTATTCACAAACATCCTATGAATCATGTCAGAGAGCTCCTAACTCAGCCTAAATGTTTTAATAAAGAGTCCTGATTGAGGGATTTAGGAAAGTTCTCAGAGCAACGCTGAGCAAGGAAGGGACAAAATGTTTTACTGTAGCGAGGAGGTGTGGTTGACCCTGTTGCTAGGTATGCTTTTATAAACAGGTGTGATTGGTTGTCACAGTCACACCCTTTGTGAGCCTGTAAGGTGTGAGGACCCCCAGTGGACATGAAATGAACTGCATCACAGTATGAGACTGTGAAAGGACTTCACGCCACTGTCCTATTTTCAGCTTCACTACACGTGGAATTAAATGCTTTTCTCCCCACTCGCTCTCTGCTTGTACAGACAAGCTCCTGTAGCAGCTCGACTCCTCTCCTTACCATGGATGTATAAAGAGAGCTCTGTAGCTATTGCTGTGTCTCCTGTGCGATGACGAATGGATGAAGAGAGACCTCGTTGTTGAGGTCGAGAAATATCCTGAGCTAAACGACCCACAGTCCTGTCATTATAAAGACAGATACTTCCTGGCGAGTCATAGCTCTGTTGATTGGCTCTTCAGGTGAGAAATCAACTTAGTGGCTGTCCACACATAATTTGAAGCTAATGCAAAGGTGGAAGAAGTATGCATCTTTCAGTAACAATAACTTTGCGTGGTCGTCTGTTGACCAGCTGCAGAACGACGTGTCCAGTGTGCTAGGACCAGCACTTGGCATCACATGGCGGTGCAGCACCAATGTGTTTCCAGCATTAGGTGGAAAACGTGTGCATATCTCTTCTGGGATCGACCACACATATTATCCCTGCACGATCTAAGGTTTGGAGAAAACATCTCAGACCTCTTTGTGTTTCCACCATTTTCTCCCCTGCTTAAGAAACTCTTAAGCCTCTTTAAGGTTCTCCTTCCTGCTCTGAACAGTTTTTCACCTTTTGAGCTCTTTTCAGGTCTAAGATGCTCGTGAATAACTTTCATCTTTACGAGGACCTAGGCTTGACGTTACGAGGAAATTCTAAGAAAACTTCACAGTTCTAAGAATTTCGTCACTAGGAGCAACTCTTCGTACGAGGAAGCTTTGTGAATACGGCCCCAGACTTATCAATAAATGTTGTAGAGGTGAGAAAGGTCTAAGGCGTGCCATGTCTCAGCTGTCACGACAGGATAGACGTGAGCTCTTTCAAAGCTATTGAAGTCAGTGGATGCACTAAGAGTGTAAGCGCCCATGTTGTCGATGAGAAGCCAGTCCCCCACGTAAGACTCAGGCATCCAGTAGTTGCTTGTTACTTTGTCGATGCTGTCGCAGGTTGGACCCCAGATGACAGACCGGTATCGCCGCTCGCCGTTCTCAACAGCCTGCACAAACAGTAAAAAGAAAAATCCACATCACACATGTTGTCATATTCTCTCTCAACCTACTCCTTTCATCTCATATATGACATCAAGTTTTAAAATGTTCTCGGCCAGATGGAAAGTGACAGCCTCCAACCTACTGTTCCAGATCTTATTTTAAACAAACAATTCTCAGTAACTGTGCATGAAGAGGACATCAGGTTTGTTCATTTATAACTCAGGAACCTAAGCATCCATCCATTCATTTTCAACCGCTTATCTGAAGCCGGGTCTCGGGGGCAGCAGGCTGAGCAAAGTACTCCAGACATCCCTCTCCCCTGCAACACTTTCAAGCTCCTCCTGGGGGACTCTGGGGTGTTCCCAGGCCAGACGAAATACATAATCCCTCCAGTGTGTTCTGGGTCTGCCCCGGGGCCTGCTACTAGTTGGACATGTCCAGAAAACACCTCTAACAGGAGGCACCCAGGAGGATCCTGATCAGATGCGATCAGCTCTCTCTTCACCAGGAACATCCAGCACAGCGCTCGCATCACTGCAGATGCCATGCCAAACCGCTGATCCATTTCACGCTCCATTCATAATCTTGTTTCACAGAACCTTCAAACACTGAAGTTCTTACATGGTGACAGGGTTGATATTAACCAGCCCGCCCTCAACCAAAGAATGGCCCTATAGGTGCAAGTAACTTATTATGACCCATATTTACATTTATTGTTAGGTGGCGACCTCTCGTTGCAGTTGTAAATTATGACATGAGCGATGACGTAGTATAAAGATTGACAAAGATCACATAGGAGCAAGATTGGCATAGACGGATGGGTCAAACAAACACAGGACTTTCACCCTGGAGACTGGTGTTCATGTCCCGTGTGAAACTAAAAGTCAATGTAATAATGACTTTGACCCAAACTTTGACCTTTTTTTCAAAACATAACCACGTACTTCTGGTGCATGACTGGGACCGTTAGCAACCTTGCAACCACGTTTACCAGCGGTGACAACTTTGTGATGGCTGGCATGGTTCACACCTTGTGAGTTGTCATGGAAAATTGTGGTCTAGATGGCACCTACTGCAGAGGTAACTACCACAGAATTGGTTTTGAGTGTTTTGCCAGGTGTTATGTCTGGTTGTCTGTGGACATTTGTTGTCAACCCAACAGTGTCACCACTGCGCAAGATTCACCTTCCTTCTTTACAGGTGTGTAGTTGAGATGAAAATGAAGCTTGAGTTCAAAGATGAATGTGGTCTGAGCAAAGGGGCTTGAAAAGGTTGGGTAGGAAGTGATAAAAGGGCCATTGGCTCCCCCACTGTACACCCCTGGCCCACATTGGATATAGGTCTCATATTGCTGTATCGTGGCTGAAGTGATCCCATCGCAGGATCGTCTCTCGTTAAAGCAATCGTTAATACAAGCACAAGTTGCTGGCGCTGTCCAGCAGTCATGTATGTTGTTTTGGGAGTCACTGGTAAGGTATGAGGATGTATTGTATTACCCTGTGAGGATATGGTTTAAGGTCGGCGTTAGCTGGGTCAAAGATAATGCAGCTCAGGGAACCGTACACTCCATCGTTAAGGTAGTACATCATCATTCTGTCACAGCCCTTTTCCTCATCATCTGGAAAAAATACATGCAAATAAACATTATTAAAATGGCAACTATCATTCATTCAGCAAACACTTTGAAAATAAAAGGACAATTATAATAAACATTAAAGCTGTAAGCAGCGATCAACAGGCCCTTGGAGCTTCCTGTGTGTCGGGGGTGCTGGCAGGATGCTGGTCGATGGGACCGTTTGATACTGCGCGCACAAATTGGACATTATGTGGTGCCAGAACACATGTGCTGAACATGCGTGAAGTCGCTACATGTCAAGTGTCAATTACACAACGTAGAATTCCTGTAAATCCACTGTTGCCAGTGGGTGGCACAGTTACTTTGACTCAGTATTGGTATGCAGATGCCTTCAAGCTGAACTCTCATTAATTACAATGTCCCCCCAAGTTACAGCAGCTTCCTGTTTAATGGTGTTTAATGGTGTTTAATGGTCTTATGATGTGACAGCCCAGTTTTAATGGCCAAAGATACACCAAAATTGCACCAGTGATTTAAAACGGCTGACCTAACGTTAGCGTAGGGCTCCAAGAGGCCTTTTGATTCTTTGCAAGGGACTTGTGTCTCCTAAATTTCATACATCTTGATGAAACATACAGTGAGTGCTACTTTGTTGAAATGTTGTAGGGGGGCTCTCTTAAGCATCTTTTCGAGCATCATTAGCCCGTCAATAAATAATAATACTTCCTTGCACTGGTCAGATTTTGAGCCCTAATGGTCCTTTTTATCGTTGGTACCTTTGCCCCTACACCACATGCAACCAGGTATCTGGAGTTCTGCACAAAGTAAGTACTGCAAGTCTTGATTGCGCTAACCCTAGATACTCAACAGTCATGTGGCTTCAAAAGACACATAAACATTACCGCTGTGGTCGTCCATATCATCTAAGATTACTCTTTTGGCAATGACGTTCAGTGCCACTGTGAAGGCTGATTCCACAAAGAATCGGCCTGGTTCTGCCATGATCTTCACCCCGCAGTCAGGCGGGAAGAATTTATCCAGTGCTTCATTAATGACTTCTGAACACTAGGAGGGAAAAACACAATGGGTTGATAGTTTATGACCTGTGAAATATTCTATCAATAATCCAGACATTTTGCTGACACTTCAATACGAAGTGACCAACTGTAACCAGCATCACAGAAAACCTGGATGAAAACTATAGTGTAGATGATGACCTGGCTTAAACTGCTGTTGTTATCCTGCAGTGACTTCAGCCATGGTTTGGCATGTTTCTGGCTAAACTGGGAGAATCAATTGCTCTCTGAGCTATAATGGCAGGAAATGGCCCTTGGACAGTACCTTCAGTTCCTACAATGCTTGTTTGTCACACACTATAAATTGTCAGGACGATTTAATTATTTGGCTTTCTCACGAGTGGACGCTCCAATGTGTAACTCCATGTCTTAGTCTCTCTCATTTTAAGTCTTGTTTATGCTACAACATATTTGGCATTGTCGGCAGGATAACAACAACAGTTTAAGCCTGGTCATCATCTACACTATATACTGACAAATGACAAATGACAATGTTGGATAAAACGTCACCAACATTGCATTAAATGTTGCAACGTATTGGGCCCACGAATGATGTCACATCCTTAGTTATGTAATTAATGTTAAGGTGCGGAGGTTAGATTTAGGAAAACAAACATGGTGAGGATGCACCTTAAAATGACTCAAAGTTAAGACGGATGAACACGTGACTCCAGGGAAAAGTCCCGGGCTAAAGTCTGTTTTTATGTGACCCATCCACCACCCCAACCTGCCTCCTTACAAGCACTCAGGACTGCTTTCTTGTTTAGCGCCATCACCCCATTGGTCACATGATTGCAGCCTTTCAAAATACATGGGATATGTATGAATTTTGCTCTTCGGAGGAAAATGACCCAACAGCATCACCAGGTCAATATCAGGGCGTTTAGATGTAGTCATTACTTCTGCATCATTCTGTGGACCTATATATGTTTTTGTTTTTTTGTTCATTTTGTCATTTGTTTGACCGGCATAATAAAGGCGCAGCACAACCATGAATGAGCGCTACCACTGTGTATTTTTTTAACTTCACCTCCTCAAATGATCCTTGAACACCTCCGGCCCCAGAGAACCCTCCACCAATATCCAAGAGTCTCATCTGGAATCCCTGCAAATTCTGAAAAAGACAACAATCAGTTGTTAGTGTTCATGTTGATTGTTAGAAAGGAAGAGTGGTTGTGCACTGTTCTACTGTGCAGACACACCTGGACAGGTATGACCTTCATGGAAGAGTCATCAGAAGAAAACCTTTCCTGTGTCCTCACCACTAAATTCAGCCTCACAACTTTGCAAAGAAACACTGAAACAAGCCTGATGCTTTCTGGAAACACGTCCTGTGGACTGATGAAGGTAAAACAGAACTTTTTGGACACAATGAGCAAAGGTATGTTTGGAGAAAAAAAACTGTTAAACACGGGGGTGGATGGATGATGCTTTGGGCTTGTGTTGCAGCCACTGGCAGGGGAAACATTTCACGGGTAGAGGGATGAAGAGAGCCACGCCCCTCACAGTCCCCCGACCTGAACATCATTAAACATCTGTGGACAGACCTCAAAGAGCAGAGCATGAAGACGGCCCAAGACTCTCACAGAGCTAGAAGCCTTCTGCAGGAAGAATGGGTGAATATCTTCCAAATAAGACCTAAGGACTCAAAATTGACCAAAACATTCAGTTTAATTCTTGTGTTCTGTTGCTACGACAATGACTTACCCCCATGTCAAAGACACGTCGTGCATCTGCTATGGCCTGCCTGAACGCCCCGCCGTCAGTGCAGCCACTGCCGACATGAAAGCTGACCCCGATGACCTCCAAGTCGAGCTCTCCGGCACGTTCCAGCAGCTTACCAACTGACTCCAGACTGGCTCCGAACTTTGAATTGAGTCTCACCAACGATTTGGAGTCATCCACTGCGATGCGGAGTACCAGTCTGGAAAGATTCAAAAGTATTAATACACTAAAAAGAGTCTACACTCAACAGAAACAAAAACATTAGTAGTTGGTCACTTACTTGGCTTTGGGGTGGCACAGAGAAATTTTTAGGAGTTCATCCTCATTATCAAAAGTCATCTTATCGACTCCATGAGCACAGGCGTATCTGATGTGTGACATCGGTTTGGTTGTATGTGCGTAAATGATTTTCTCAGGTGTCACTCCGAGGGACAGCATCATCTGGATCTCACCCTGTGTTAGACCCAAACATGTTTCAGATGAGCAGCTGAGAAGGAGACAACGTTTCTCTATGACAAAGAAAACAGAGCTAGACGATCTCTGAGATACCTTGCTAGCACAGTCGAAACCAGTGTCCAAAACATTCATCATCCTCAGAACTGCTGCTGTGTTGTTGCACTTCACTGCATAGAAAGGCTTGACTCGGGGGAGGTTAGTGATCCACCTGTGGTGCCTCTTCAGTATGCTGTCTAGATTTGCCACATGGAAAGGCTCTTCATTGTCCTGAATAAAATAAAAAAAAAATACCATAACATTTTATTTTGGAAAAATGAACATCCCAAGAATCTCAACTATCTCACAATTCTTCCACACAGCTCTCACCTTGTACAGTGTAGTCTGATGTATATCTGTTTCATGGATTTCACGTCCACTTGCTTCCCCTCACTTCTACAGTAAGGTTACCTTCGTCTCCGACCTTGTGATCAAATCGCTTTTTAGTTACTTCACTTCTCTCAGTTAGCTTTGTATATGTCACAAGGTGGAAGCGCTAGTTTTATTGTGTTTATCTTTTTTGTGTTTTTATATATTTTGCTTTGTCTTGCATGTTTTTATTGTGCTTGGTTTTACTATTTTCATTTGCATGCTTTCATTTTATAATCGTAAAGTTGTTGTGGTGCCAAATACCTGCACCTGGCAGAAAAGTCTGTTACAGATGGACAGTGAAGCCACCCAACCAGACAAGACTGTGTTGAATAACAACCAACGAGGTGGTGGGGAAGGAAGGCCTCAGCAAAAATAAGTTTGGAATAAAGAGGCCAGGTGTGCTGGATCGGGTGAAACCGAGAGAACAGCCGGGAGGACAGCTCGAGGAGAGTGCTCGAACCAGAGCAGAGGATGCACAAAGGAAGCAGCATCAGGGGACAGTGACGAGACGTCACTGTGTTGGAAGCAGCGTGGCAGTTGGCAGTCTATCCAGGGGTGATCCTCCGAGAGAAGCTGGTGCAGAGGAGCAACCGGCAGCCACAGCAGTACGAGGCATCATAGTTGTCGGGCAGAATTGGGAGCTCTGTCTGATTACGTGAATGTGCCTCACCTCAACTTAGGTGTAGTGGGTAATAGTGCTGTCGACCAATGACTGCCCACTGTCTTTATAACAGGTTGCCTGTGGACGCATGGACTTTGGACATGGAGGAGTGGAGCTGCAGGTGCTGCGACGCCAATTTGGCCAGACCCTGTTGCCAGATAACTCTGCTGGACTGAGATAAGGACAATGATTGTTTTAATCCTCGAGCTTCTTCCCAGACATTTTTAAGAACATTTTACTTGGGCCTTTTATATTCTTTATGACTATTGCTTTGTTTTGAGAAAACAGTAATTTAGTATTTTAGATTTTTGTGTAGGTTCTTATATATACCACTAGTGGGTTTTTAGTACTGCAATTATTTTCATTTTTGTAACTTTTGTTTTTTTACCTCACCTCCACCCCTTGGTGTTGCTCTCCACCTGATTTTAGAACCCACTACGTATACCCCACCCCCTCTGACATACATATTGTTAATAGTATTTACCATTTGTTTTTGCATATACTGTTTTTGATCATTTCAATAGCGACGTTAGCCAGTCAGCTTGCATAGCTGGCAACTAAAATGAAGAGGAGCACCGTAAAGTTTATGATGTGGACAGCTCTATGGAGCTTTATAGCTCGCTTTCGCAAGATGGTTTGTGTCGGTCTCGTAATATTTTTGAAAGCTTTTCAAAGCAAGTGTGAAAAAAACATCAAGCTAACAATAGCTAATGTCTGAAAATCAGGCTAACGACGTAACAAATGGTAAATACTCTAAACAATGAGTACAAAAATCACAATGAAAAGTGGAGTAACAACTAACGTAAGGATTAAATTAAAAAGCACTGTGATTACTAAGGTTGGAGAAGAATGTAATAATGTTATTGTAGAGTTGACAGGAAGTCAACAGATATTCCAGTATTGTTGATAGTATTTACTGGGGTTTTTGTATGTTGTGTTTTTTTTTTGTTTTTTTTTTTAAATCATTTTGATTATCACCTTAGTTTCATACAAGATAACTGATAATGTTGGGTTAGTCACTCAGTGCAACACAATCTTTGGAGCTTAGCCAACATTACGTTGCTACGGCCCATTTTTACACTCAGTTTTTAGAAGAGCTGCCAAAAATATTGAAGTGACTGTCTGTCTTAAGAAAGCAAGCAGTAAAGCTCTGGTTAGCTGACTGGCTATTTCAAGACTGAGGTGCATATCAAAATGATCAACACCACATATACACAAACACAAACTGTACTTATATGTATAAAGCTAACTGTGAAAACTGAAATGGCGTTAACTAACTAATGGATGAAAAGCCACTGAGATCGAAGGCTAAGGTCTGACGTAAATGTTACAATAGAGCTGACAGGAAGTAAAGAGACGAGCAGTTTGTTAAACAGATATACAAAACACTACATTGTGCAAGCAGAGAATTACACAGATAAATAATTCAGAAAACTTAAGAGTTAACTCTCTGATACTCACCAATAAACCACGCTCTTTTATTTTATAGTCTATGAAATCACTGATGGTCCTTCCGTTGTCTAAGATGTCAATGTGATATTTCTCAGGGGAGACAACTGATCCGTTTGTAGTTACTGGCGCTGCAAGAGTTTTAGAATTTAGAATTTATTTCGGTCTGCAAATAGAAATGCGAACATCGTGTATTAATCCACAAATTCATGTAAATAAAGTCAAATCCTCTCACAGTGCAAAACATTACAATAAAATATCACATATATCATATCATATTTAGCAATCAACAAGAAAACAAACCAAAATAGGTTAACAAGGCAAAACAGCAACAAAGACAAAATACAACACACACACAAGTTCCTGTATCCTGTTCTTCTACGTCAGTACTACAGTGTGATCATCCATTTTCATATTTCATCAATATGTTCTTTTTAACCTTTTGTTTAAACCTATTCAATGTTAGACATGTTTTCAGTTCCTCACCACACCTGTTCCATAAACTCACTCCTTTAACTGAGATACAATGTAGTTTGACGTTGGTCCTCACCTTAACATGAAAATACCAATCTTAGCACACTGACTTGACCTTCGCTCTTCTGTAACAACTTTTGGATGCTTTTAGGCGACAACTGTTTTTTTGCTCTGTACATCATTTGAGCCGTTTTAAAGTCAACTAAATGTTCAAATTTAAGTCTTTAATAAATAATGAGTCTGTTGGTTCTCTGTGTGAGGTTTTGTTCACAATTCTTAGGTCTCTCTTTTGAAGTATGAAAATTGGAGTTGTATTTTATATGTATTTCCACACACTTCCACATATTAAGTAATGTATGACAGACTAGTGTATAATGAGGCTTGATTCAGAGGATCTTTATATAATATTGCAGTTGACTTTTAAATTTTGGCTTTGATACAGTTTATGTGAGGCTTCCAGCCCAGATATTATCGATTAAAACACCTAGAAATTTAATATCCAATACGCCTTCAATTTCAACTTTATTTACCACAAGTTTGCTGTTTGAGTACCAAAAACTATATTAATAATATATTCTAAAACTATATATTTCCATCTCTTTAGCGTTTCCAATTATTTCCCCATTGTATCCAAAAGTTGTTTTGACTTCTTACCACTATAAAATAAATTTGCATCATCTGCAATTAATATAATTTTTAATACTTTGGAAACCTCACATATATTATTAATATCCAAAATAATAAACAATGGCCTCAACACTGAGCCTTGGAGAACCCCACAGGTGATCTTTTATAGTTGTGAATCACAGTTATTTATGTGTACATAGGGAAACCTATTCTCCAAGTAACTGCTTAACCAAGAAAGTGCTAATTCCATTTTTGTAGTTTCTTTAATAATAAATTATGGTCAGCCGTATCAAATGATCATGAGACCGTGAGACATGGGCACCGCCTTCATGTGTGTTCACGTGCTTTCGCTGGTCTCACACACGTGAGCGCGGTGCCCAGAGAGGCAGTCAGAGCTACAGGCTACAATGAGGCTAAAAACAGAGTTCAAATGAGGTTTTTCCAAACAACTTTTTATGTCGGGGCTTCAGGACACTTGGATCACTACGGACGAGCAGTATGGAGATATTTTGTGGTTTCAATGATGTGTTTTTGGACGTTTGAATCTGGGGCGCCGTCAGCCTCCATTAGGTGGAGTTGTGTTGCTACCTCCTCTCCCCTTGGATCTCTGCAAGTGATGTGAGGACTCTAAAACTTCACCTGAGCCTCCCTCGACATATGGGTGAGTAGATAATGGCTGAATTTACATTTTTGGGTGCACTATCCCTTTAAGTGTTTTAACAATATCAGTAACTTCTTTTTAATCTGCTCCCTCAATAAACGCTGAGGTTTTTATTTGAATATCTTTACTTCCCACATCATCTCTACTACCAGAACCAACATTTCTTGCACACTTTTTGTATACACTTGTTTAACCGTGGCTTTTCAACAAAGTTCTGATTCACTAGAGAGATGATAAGAAGTAAAAGACAAAAGCATAAAATGAATACATATTGTAAATTTGAGGTTGGATCATAATCAAAATCAGCCTTAAATGTATTTAAGAGCTATTTACCTTTATTGTGCCATGCTAGACACTTTAAAAACCCAAAATATCACAACATATCAAACATCTGCCTCACATTATATCACGTTAAACATCACAGAGTTTCATGCTCAAGTTCAAGTTTTTCTTTCTCCTTACCAAGGCCCAAGTGCCCCTCCATTATGATGCAAACCTGAGAATCTTAAATTCCAAATTAGTGTAAGTGTTATCTTAGCATTCCTATGAAACTATTAGCTGGAAGTGAGTTTGACATAAAGTACTGACATACATCCAACTAACTTTTCCCTTTCCTCTGAGAGGTCTCTCAGTATCCTAAAACAAACTAACAAATTAGGTGTTAATCCGTTTGCCAGAGGGCAACAAGCTGTTTATTCTGGTCGTTACGGCATTTTTGTTGATGTTCTGTCACAGTCAGGAGGTACAGTATGGGGAAGTTAAAGGACATATTACATAAATTAAATTCTTAATTGCATATATTTTCACATTCTCACACTGTGAGCATTTGTACGCTATTCAGTATTCTGCACACTCCATCCTCTTCATTTTAACACTCTGTACAGCTTTTTACATTTTAACATATATTTTACGTGTGTGAATGCTGATTTAGCATTATCATTATTGAGATTTGAATCTTTATTCTTATTCAACCTTCCATACACATTACTTCTGCATACTTCCAGCTACAGAAACCTTACAGACGTACTCAACTTTTTATGCTATTAAACTTTTTTTTACTATGGAGAAAATCTTCAAAACTTCTTAAACTTACTCCACTTTGAAATGCTCCTGCTACCACACACTTTAAGCTACAAACTTCTCTTAAACTTTAAACGGGTCACAAGCTTTTGAACTATTAACCTTGTATACAGCTTTTTTATATACAAAGCCATTACACTCGTACAATAATCCATTATTTACCTTAACTAAAACTAAAACCTTAACATGCACACACCAGACTAGTCAGTTAACGTTTTGTCTCCTGACCTGAAGGCTGCATCCTGCTCCCTGACATTGCTGTTCATCCATAGCTTTTGGTTGGGAAACACCTTTATTGTTCTCAGTGCTGTCACATTCTTTATGCAAAAGTTAATGTATCCCAAAACTGAAACCATATATTCCTTCAGTCTTTCCCCCTGCAAACAGTTCCCAATCTGTGTTGTCAAAACACTGCTCTGCCATTACATGCAGGATGTTATGGGAAAATGTTAAAGGCATAATTCATTGCAATAAAATGAAGGGCTTACGTGGTGCCAGTTGTATTTCTCTCATCCAAGAAACGGTGCCTTGCCCTTGTGTCATGTTCTCCTTGTCTAAAATGGAATTTCAGTTTTCACAGTTTTGTGAAACAGCAGAATGACTCTAAAATGAACTGTTAAGTCCAGTATGGGAATGACAGATGCCTGGATGTGTATCTGTGCTAACCCTCCTAACAAGAAGGCGGTCCATGTCACCTGATCAGAGACACACAACCTTCAGCGAATGAGGACATGATAGCTCACAGTGTAAACATAGAAATGCAAAGGTAATAATTTACATACACAGTCTTTCTATTTATTTAGACAAAATGGAAAAGTCTGACAATTCCGGTTTTCATCCATCCATCCATTTTCATCCGCTGATCCGGGGCCGGGTTGTGGGGGCAGCAGGCCAAGCAAAGCACCCCAGACGTCCCTCTCCCCGGCAACTCTTTCCAGCTCCTCCTGGAGGACTTCAAAATATTCCGAGGGCCAGATGAGATATATAATCCCTCCAGTGTGTTCTGGGTCTGCCCCGGGGCCTCCTACCAGTGGGACGTGCCCAGAACACCTCTAACAGGAGGCGCCCAGGAGGATCCTGATCAGATGCCTGAGCCACCTCAACATGAAGCAGCAGCGGCTCTACTCCAAGCTCCCTCCAGATGTCTGACTCCTCCCCCTATCTCTAAGGCTGAGCCCAGACACCCTACAGAGGAAACTCATTTCCACCGCTTGTATCTGTGACCTCATTCTTTCAGTCACTACCCAGAGCTCATGACCATAGGTGAGGGTTGGGACGCAGATGGACCAGTAAATCGAAAGCTTTGCCTTCTGGTTCAGCTCCCTCTTTACCACAACAGACCGGCACTGTGAACAAGACCCTGAGATACTTGAACTCCCTCGCTTGAGGCAGTGACTCTCTCCCAACCCAGAGAGGGCAAACCACTGGTTTCCGACAGAGGACCACGGCCTCAGACTTGGAGGTGCTGACTCTCATCCCCACTGCTTCACACTCAGCTGCAAAACGCTCCTGTTTTGATCAACATTCTAAATCTGTTTGGACGAAGAAGCAAATGAGTTTGGTGGGACGAAATGGGATCTCCATGATGGTGACAACAGATCACTGAATGTGACAGCTTGTCCGCTACACCTCAAAGAGAATATTGTTTTCATCATCATTATTATTATCATTGTTTTCATTTATACACTTCAAACTGACGAAAGGAAATGCAAAAAAACAAAACATGAAATCTGAAATGTTTTTTTTTTTCTGAAAATGCACAAACTCAAAGACAAATAGAAAGACTCTTCTTTAGTTCCATGTAAGGATAGTGCACCCAACATGAAAATTCAGCCATTATCTACTCACCCATATGCCGAGGGAGGCTCAGGTGAAGTTTTAGAGTCCTCACATCACTTGCAGAGATCCAAGGGGAGAGGAGGTAGCAACACAACTCCACCTAATGGAGGCTGACGGCGCCCCAGATTCAAACGTCCAAAAACACCTAATTGAAACCACAAAATATCTCCATACTGCTCGTCCGTAGTGATCCAAGTGTCCTGAAGCCCCGACATAAAAAGTTGTTTGGAAAAACCTCATTTGAACTCTGTTTTTAGCCTCATTGTAGCCTGTAGCTCTGACTGCCTCTCTGGGCACCGCGCTCACGTGTGTGCACACAGTTCCTCTCCCCTTGGATCTCTGCAAGTGTTGTGAGGACTCTAAAACTTCACCTGAGCCTCCCTCGGCATATGGGTGAGTAGATAATGGCTGAATTTAAATTTTTGGGTGCACTATCCCTTTAAAATTAAGGTCTCTATTGTCAGGTTTGTGTTTTCTCTTTGTGTGTCTGTGGTAAAGAAGCACAACTCTGTGACACCACTGTTCGGCAGAGAGTGGACTTTTATTGAAGTCTTAACATCTCCATTGTGAAACATCTTCAGTCTTACAAGATACCCAAAATCAACAACCCTGTCTTACTCCCAACTCGTCGAAAACAGATGCTCTTTCACTGGCCCATCGGTGTCAGAAACTGACGCACCGTTTAGCAGCGTTACAAGATGACCTGGGTGGCAGCATTTGTTAACAATCCAGGCAACAAGGGCAGTTTAAGAGCAAGAAAGTCCGCACAGGGCAGGAAAGAGGGGAGGTGGATGGGTGAAGTAAACTTTAATCTGGGAGCCCACTGTTCGTGTCGTGTTGGAGTTGTTTCAATAACAACGTAGAATGTTTAGCATCCTAGGCTAGGGTCGTATGTCACATAATGTTATTATGTTCCTTACAAGCATCCTTATTTTTAAGCCAAACCATTGTGGGGGTTTTTCCAAACCTAAGGAAGTAAACCAAAAAAAGTGTTTTGCCTACATGAGACTTTATTTAAAAAAAAGACTGTACACATTTAACGAACAGAAACTTTACATTTCCAACAAAAGTGTAAGTGTAATAAAAGAGACAATGCATGTAACGAGCAAAGACTGACTCGCCATCCCTAAATGTCCAAAACTGATGCATGCGGCTACCGAGCCCGTTGTTTTTTGACGTGATGGGAGTGAGAATGTGTTGAAGTTAGAGGACTCAGATCCAGATCTGGGCCAACAAACTTGGTTGAGATAACTCTTGTTTACATCAGACTGCCACAAAACATCAAGATGTTTAAAAAGAGAAAAAAAAGAACAAATTTTTCAGATGAAATTTCAATTTCTCACAAAAGCTGTCAAAAACTTACTTTTATGATAGACTTTTTAGATCTTAGTCATTTTTAACTACATGTTTTAACCGGATGAAGGGTGAAAGATGTCTTGATCAAGGCCCAGATGCACCAAACCGACTTCACAGAACTAGCATCAACGAAAGCGGACTTTTGTGTTGCTTTATGTTGCCTGTGTCCCGGCCAAAAATTTGCACATCAACACACAGCAAAGACTCCAGCTGACAGCCAACCAGCACATATGGTGTGCTCCTGCTGAGAGGAAATAAGTCTCCACAGCAGCAGATGGCGGTCGTCTGTATTCATCATTGAAAAAGGGAAACAGGAAGAGCGTCTTGATGCTAGTTAGCCAGTTAGCACATTGACAACACAATCAGAGCATATTTGGGTACCCTGACTGCAGGTGCAGCGCAATTAATATACCTGACAAAATCTTCACACTAGGCCTGACAAACTGAACAATCGATGACAGATGTTAAATGCCTGTGTTTGTTCAGGCAGCTGGGGCTCAGAGGTAGAGCGGGTCGTCCACTCATCAGAAGATCGGCAGGTCGATCGCTGGTTCCTCCAGTCCGCATGTCGAAGTATCCTTGTGCAAGATACTGAACCCCAAATTGCTCCTGATGGCTGTTTCATCAGTGAGTGAGCACGTGTGAATGGTTACTGAGTCACAGGTGTCGCCTTGTATGGTAGCCTCGGCCATCAGAGTGTGAATGTGTGCGAGTGGGTGAATGTGACATGTAGTGTAAAAGCGCTTTGAGTAATTGGAGGACTAGAAAAGCGCTATACAAGTGCAGTCCATTTACCATTTACCATTTACCATGTATTGAGTCATTGTCCAACAGAAGTCATCTGGGGCCGTATTCACAAACATCCTATGAATCATGTCAGAGAGCTCCTAACTCAGCCTAAATGTTTTAATAAAGAGTCCTGATTGAGGGATTTAGGAAAGTTCTCAGAGCAACGCTGAGCAAGGAAGGGACAAAATGTTTTACTGTAGCGAGGAGGTGTGGTTGACCCTGTTGCTAGGTATGCTTTTATAAACAGGTGTGATTGGTTGTCACAGTCACACCCTTTGTGAGCCTGTAAGGTGTGAGGACCCCCAGTGGACATGAAATGAACTGCATCACAGTATGAGACTGTGAAAGGACTTCACGCCACTGTCCTATTTTCAGCTTCACTACACCTGGAATTAAATGCTTTTCTCCCCACTCGCTCTCTGCTTGTACAGACAAGCTCCTGTAGCAGCTCGACTCCTCTCCTTACCATGGATGTATAAAGAGAGCTCTGTAGCTATTGCTGTGTCTCCTGTGCGACGACGAATGGATGAAGAGAGACCTCGTTGTTGAGGTCGAGAAATATCCTGAGCTAAACGACCCACAGTCCTGTCATTATAAAGACAGATACTTCCTGGCGAGTCATAGCTCTGTTGATTGGCTCTTCAGGTGAGAAATCAACTTAGTGGCTGTCCACACATAATTTGAAGCTAACGCAAAGGTGGAAGAAGTATGCATCTTTCAGTAACAATAACTTTGCGTGGTCGTCTGTTGACCAGCTGCAGAACGACGTGTCCAGTGTGCTAGGACCAGCACTTGGCATCACATGGCGGTGCAGCACCAATGTGTTTCCAGCATTAGGTGGAAAACGTGTGCATATCTCTTCTGGGATCGACCACACATATTATCCCTGCACGATCTAAGGTTTGGAGAAAACATCTCAGACCTCTTTGTGTTTCCACCATTTTCTCCCCTGCTTAAGAAACTCTTAAGCCTCTTTAAGGTTCTCCTTCCTGCTCTGAACAGTTTTTCACCTTTTGAGCTCTTTTCAGGTCTAAGATGCTCGTGAATAACTTTCATCTTTACGAGGACCTAGGCTTGACGTTATGAGGAAATTCTAAGAAAACTTCACAGTTCTAAGAATTTCGTCACTAGGAGCAACTCTTCGTACGAGGAAGCTTTGTGAATACGGCCCCAGACTTATCAATAAATGTTGTAGAGGTGAGAAAGGTCTAAGGCGTGCCATGTCTCAGCTGTCACGACAGGATAGACGTGAGCTCTTTCAAAGCTATTGAAGTCAGTGGATGCACTAAGAGTGTAAGCGCCCATGTTGTCGATGAGAAGCCAGTCCCCCACGTAAGACTCAGGCATCCAGTAGTTGCTTGTTACTTTGTCGATGCTGTCGCAGGTTGGACCCCAGATGACAGACTGGTATCGCCGCTCGCCGTTCTCAACAGCCTGCACAAACAGTAAAAAGAAAAATCCACATCACACATGTTGTCATATTCTCTCTCAACCTACTCCTTTCATCTCATATATGACATCAAGTTTTAAAATGTTCTCGGCCAGATGGAAAGTGACAGCCTCCAACCTACTGTTCCAGATCTTATTTTAAACAAACAATTCTCAGTAACTGTGCATGAAGAGGACATCAGGTTTGTTCATTTATAACTCAGGAACCTAAGCATCCATCCATTCATTTTCAACCGCTTATCTGAAGCCGGGTCTCGGGGGCAGCAGGCTGAGCAAAGTACTCCAGACATCCCTCTCCCCTGCAACACTTTCAAGCTCCTCCTGGGGGACTCTGGGGTGTTCCCAGGCCAGACGAAATACATAATCCCTCCAGTGTGTTCTGGGTCTGCCCCGGGGCCTGCTACTAGTTGGACATGTCCAGAAAACACCTCTAACAGGAGGCACCCAGGAGGATCCTGATCAGATGCGATCAGCTCTCTCTTCACCAGGAACATCCAGCACAGCGCTCGCATCACTGCAGATGCCATGCCAAACCGCTGATCCATTTCACGCTCCATTCATAATCTTGTTTCACAGAACCTTCAAACACTGAAGTTCTTACATGGTGACAGGGTTGATATTAACCAGCCCGCCCTCAACCAAAGAATGGCCCTATAGGTGCAAGTAACTTATTATGACCCATATTTACATTTATTGTTAGGTGGCGACCTCTCGTTGCAGTTGTAAATTATGACATGAGCGATGACGTAGTATAAAGATTGACAAAGATCACATAGGAGCAAGATTGGCATAGACGGATGGGTCAAACAAACACAGGACTTTCACCCTGGAGACTGGTGTTCATGTCCCGTGTGAAACTAAAAGTCAATGTAATAATGACTTTGACCCAAACTTTGACCTTTTTTTCAAAACATAACCAAGTACTTCTGGTGCATGACTGGGACCGTTAGCAACCTTGCAACCACGTTTACCAGCGGTGACAACTTTGTGATGGCTGGCATGGTTCACACCTTGTGAGTTGTCATGGAAAATTGTGGTCTAGATGGCACCTACTGCAGAGGCAACTACCACAGAATTGGTTTTGAGTGTTTTGCCAGGTGTTATGTCTGGTTGTCTGTGGACATTTGTTGTCAACCCAACAGTGTCACCACTGCGCAAGATTCACCTTCCTTCTTTACAGGTGTGTAGTTGAGATGAAAATGAAGCTTGAGTTCAAAGATGAATGTGGTCTGAGCAAAGGGGCTTGAAAAGGTTGGGTAGGAAGTGATAAAAGGGCCATTGGCTCCCCCACTGTACACCCCTGGCCCACATTGGATATAGGTCTCATATTGCTGTATCGTGGCTGAAGTGATCCCATCGCAGGATCGTCTCTCGTTAAAGCAATCGTTAATACAAGCACAAGTTGCTGGCGCTGTCCAGCAGTCATGTATGTTGTTTTGGGAGTCACTGGTAAGGTATGAGGATGTATTGTATTACCCTGTGAGGATATGGTTTAAGGTCGGCGTTAGCTGGGTCAAAGATAATGCAGCTCAGGGAACCGTACACTCCATCGTTAAGGTAGTACATCATCATTCTGTCACAGCCCTTTTCCTCATCATCTGGAAAAAATACATGCAAATAAACATTATTAAAATGGCAACTATCATTCATTCAGCAAACACTTTGAAAATAAAAGGACAATTATAATAAACATTAAAGCTGTAAGCAGCGATCAACAGGCCCTTGGAGCTTCCTGTGTGTCGGGGGTGCTGGCAGGATGCTGGTCGATGGGACCGTTTGATACTGCGCGCACAAATTGGACATTATGTGGTGCCAGAACACATGTGCTGAACATGCGTGAAGTCGCTACATGTCAAGTGTCAATTACACAACGTAGAATTCCTGTAAATCCACTGTTGCCAGTGGGTGGCACAGTTACTTTGACTCAGTATTGGTATGCAGATGCCTTCAAGCTGAACTCTCATTAATTACAATGTCCCCCCAAGTTACAGCAGCTTCCTGTTTAATGGTGTTTAATGGTGTTTAATGGTCTTATGATGTGACAGCCCAGTTTTAATGGCCAAAGATACACCAAAATTGCACCAGTGATTTAAAACGGCTGACCTAACGTTAGCGTAGGGCTCCAAGAGGCCTTTTGATTCTTTGCAAGGGACTTGTGTCTCCTAAATTTCATACATCTTGATGAAACATACAGTGAGTGCTACTTTGTTGAAATGTTGTAGGGGGGCTCTCTTAAGCATCTTTTCGAGCATCATTAGCCCGTCAATAAATAATAATACTTCCTTGCACTGGTCAGATTTTGAGCCCTAATGGTCCTTTTTATCGTTGGTACCTTTGCCCCTACACCACATGCAACCAGGTATCTGGAGTTCTGCACAAAGTAAGTACTGCAAGTCTTGATTGCGCTAACCCTAGATACTCAACAGTCATGTGGCTTCAAAAGACACATAAACATTACCGCTGTGGTCGTCCATATCATCTAAGATTACTCTTTTGGCAATGACGTTCAGTGCCACTGTGAAGGCTGATTCCACAAAGAATCGGCCTGGTTCTGCCATGATCTTCACCCCGCAGTCAGGCGGGAAGAATTTATCCAGTGCTTCATTAATGACTTCTGAACACTAGGAGGGAAAAACACAATGGGTTGATAGTTTATGACCTGTGAAATATTCTATCAATAATCCAGACATTTTGCTGACACTTCAATACGAAGTGACCAACTGTAACCAGCATCACAGAAAACCTGGATGAAAACTATAGTGTAGATGATGACCTGGCTTAAACTGCTGTTGTTATCCTGCAGTGACTTCAGCCATGGTTTGGCATGTTTCTGGCTAAACTGGGAGAATCAATTGCTCTCTGAGCTATAATGGCAGGAAATGGCCCTTGGACAGTACCTTCAGTTCCTACAATGCTTGTTTGTCACACACTATAAATTGTCAGGACGATTTAATTATTTGGCTTTCTCACGAGTGGACGCTCCAATGTGTAACTCCATGTCTTAGTCTCTCTCATTTTAAGTCTTGTTTATGCTACAACATATTTGGCATTGTCGGCAGGATAACAACAACAGTTTAAGCCTAGTCATCATCTACACTATATACTGACAAATGACAAATGACAATGTTGGATAAAACGTCACCAACATTGCATTAAATGTTGCAACGTATTGGGCCCCACGAATGATGTCACATCCTTAGTTATGTAATTAATGTTAAGGTGCGGAGGTTAGATTTAGGAAAACAAACATGGTGAGGATGCACCTTAAAATGACTCAAAGTTAAGACGGATGAACACGTGACTCCAGGGAAAAGTCCCGGGCTAAAGTCTGTTTTTATGTGACCCATCCACCACCCCAACCTGCCTCCTTACAAGCACTCAGGACTGCTTCCTTGTTTAGCGCCATCACCCCATTGGTCACATGATCGCAGCCTTTCAAAATACATGGGATATGTATGAATTTTGCTCTTCGGAGGAAAATGACCCAACAGCATCACCAGGTCAATATCAGGGCGTTTAGATGTAGTCATTACTTCTGCATCATTCTGTGGACCTATATATGTTTTTGTTTTTTTGTTCATTTTGTCATTTGTTTGACCGGCATAATAAAGGCGCAGCACAACCATGAATGAGCGCTACCACTGTGTATTTTTTTAACTTCACCTCCTCAAATGATCCTTGAACACCTCCGGCCCCAGAGAACCCTCCACCAATATCCAAGAGTCTCATCTGGAATCCCTGCAAATTCTGAAAAAGACAACAATCAGTTGTTAGTGTTCATGTTGATTGTTAGAAAGGAAGAGTGGTTGTGCACTGTTCTACTGTGCAGACACACCTGGACAGGTATGACCTTCATGGAAGAGTCATCAGAAGAAAACCTTTCCTGTGTCCTCACCACTAAATTCAGCCTCACAACTTTGCAAAGAAACACTGAAACAAGCCTGATGCTTTCTGGAAACACGTCCTGTGGACTGATGAAGGTAAAACAGAACTTTTTGGACACAATGAGCAAAGGTATGTTTGGAGAAAAAAAACTGTTAAACACGGGGGTGGATGGATGATGCTTTGGGCTTGTGTTGCAGCCACTGGCACGGGAAACATTTCACGGGTAGAGGGATGAAGAGAGCCACGCCCCTCACAGTCCCCCGACCTGAACATCATTAAACATCTGTGGACAGACCTCAAAGAGCAGAGCATGAAGACGGCCCAAGACTCTCACAGAGCTAGAAGCCTTCTGCAGGAAGAATGGGTGAATATCTTCCAAATAAGACCTAAGGACTCAAAATTGACCAAAACATTCAGTTTAATTCTTGTGTTCTGTTGCTACGACAATGACTTACCCCCATGTCAAAGACACGTCGTGCATCTGCTATGGCCTGCCTGAACGCCCCGCCGTCAGTGCAGCCACTGCCGACATGAAAGCTGACCCCGATGACCTCCAAGTCGAGCTCTCCGGCACGTTCCAGCAGCTTACCAACTGACTCCAGACTGGCTCCGAACTTTGAATTGAGTCTCACCAACGATTTGGAGTCATCCACTGCGATGCGGAGTACCAGTCTGGAAAGATTCAAAAGTATTAATACACTAAAAAGAGTCTACACTCAACAGAAACAAAAACATTAGTAGTTGGTCACTTACTTGGCTTTGGGGTGGCACAGAGAAATTTTTAGGAGTTCATCCTCATTATCAAAAGTCATCTTATCGACTCCATGAGCACAGGCGTATCTGATGTGTGACATCGGTTTGGTTGTATGTGCGTAAATGATTTTCTCAGGTGTCACTCCGAGGGACAGCATCATCTGGATCTCACCCTGTGTTAGACCCAAACATGTTTCAGATGAGCAGCTGAGAAGGAGACAACGTTTCTCTATGACAAAGAAAACAGAGCTAGACGATCTCTGAGATACCTTGCTAGCACAGTCGAAACCAGTGTCCAAAACATTCATCATCCTCAGAACTGCTGCTGTGTTGTTGCACTTCACTGCATAGAAAGGCTTGACTCGGGGGAGGTTAGTGATCCACCTGTAGTACCTCGACACTATGTTGTCTAGATTTGCCACATGGAAAGGCTCTTCATTGTCCTGGAGGAATAAAGCAAAGATTACATTTCATTGTTAAAATGCACATCTCAGGAATCTCAGCTACCTCATAATACTTTGACAGAACAGAGTGCTGTAGGGGCGTTTATTTGTAGGTTAACATGGAAGTTAGAGTCGCCATCATCAAAAAGCCAACAGGACTTTTCCATTGGATCTTGGATTATTGCAGAAAATAAACTCTGTGGCAACCAAACACTTATGATACTTGTCGGTGAAGATTCTCAGTCATCCAGGTCATGGTAGTCCTGAGTGCTATATCATAGGCAACTGGACTTGCTTGAGTTTCTTGAACACGTTTCACCTTTCATCCAAGAGGCTTCTTCACTTCTAACGGACTGGTGCAGAGTCGCAGGCTTTAAACTCTGTGGGTGTGAAATGTTGACTCTTGACACTGTAAGGGTTCACATCCACACAGAGTTTAATGCCTGCGACTCTGCACCAGTCCGTTAGAAGTGAAGAAGCCTCTTGGATGAAAGGTGAAACGTGTTCAAGAAACTCAAGCAGGTCCAATTGGCAAAGATATCGTGCTTAAGTTTATGATACTTATATATTTTGTTAAGAATAAACAGTGGTATGCAAGAGTTTGGTCAAAATTTCCTTTACTATGAGCAGTTAAGTGAGTAGAAGATGAACTGATCTCATAAAGACACGACGTTAAACATGCTTTTCAACATTTTAATCAAGATCAGTGTTTTACTTTTTTTGTTTTGAACAATTTTAGAGTGAAAAAAAAAAAAAAAACTTATAAGGAGCACCATCCAAATGTTTGGACACCCCAAGGCATTTGAGCTCTCAGACAACTTTTCCCAGGGCCTCAGACCTTAAAGGGATAGTGCACCCAAAAATGAAAACTCAGCCATTATCTACTCACCCATATGCCGAGGGAGGCTCAGGTGAAGTTTTAGAGTCCTCACATCACTTGCAGAGATCCAAGGGGAGAGGAGGTAGCAACACAACTCCACCTAATGGAGGCTGACGGCGCCCCAGATTCAAACGTCCAAAAACACATCATTGAAACCACAAAATATCTCCATACTGCTCGTCCGTAGTGATCCAAGTGTCCTGAAGCCCCGACATAAAAAGTTGTTTGGAAAAACCTCATTTGAACTCTGTTTTTAGCCTCATTGTAGCCTGTAGCTCTGACTGCCTCTCTGGGCACCGTGCTCATGTGTGTGCACTTGCACGGGAAAGCACGTGAACACACATGAAGGCAGTGCCCATTAAAAACAGAGTTCAAATGAGGTTTTTCCAAACAACTTTTTATGTCGGGGCTTCAGGACACTTGGATCACTACGGACGAGCAGTATGGAGATATTTTGTGGTTTCAATTATGTGTTTTTGGACGTTTGAATCTGGGGCGCCATCAGCCTCCATTAGGTGGAGTTGTGTTGCTACCTCCTCTCCCCTTGGATCTCTGCAAGTGATGTGAGGACTCTAAAACTTCACCTGAGCCTCCCTCGGCATATGGGTGAGTAGATAATGGCTGAATTTTCATTTTTGGGTGCACTATCCCTTTAATCAGCTTGTTCACAGTCATCGTTAGGAAAGGCCAGGTGATGCAAATTTCAAAGCTGGACAGTGTCAGTTTGAAACGCTGCCGGTAACAATGTAATATAAGATAAGATCAGATAATATAAGATACACCTTTATTGATCCCACAAGTGAGAAATTCCAGTGTTACGGCAGTCAAGGGGAAAGAGTCAGATAAGGAGCTGGAGAGTCTTTATAAGGTAGGTGGGTCCAACAAACCCCAGACTTTCACCTGGGAGCCGAAGTTTGCTTCCTACGTGAATGTAGAGCCAAATCATGGCGTTTATTTCTAAACCCAACCACGTGCTTTGGTTTACGTCCTGGCGTTAGCTGCAGCAAACCAGAATATCAGCAGCAGACGCAGGAGGATACCTAGCATGTAATATGTAGACATGAAAGTCCACTGACAAAGTAGCACTACGTGACGACTTGGGATGAGAACGTGTTGCACCACCACAACAAGGCTGTAAAGCCGTGTTCAGCGTGATGATGTTCTATAGTCTCATTTAGTCACTTGTTTGTGACCAACTTTTTTAAGACACTTAAAAGCTCCTAAATTCACAGTGGGCTATTTACTGACATAATATATTTCATAGCGCAAAATGTAAAACTGTCTTCAGCTTGTGTTACCACAGACCTTTTTTCAGACGTCTAACCAAAAGAACATTCGAAGAACTCATTGACCTTGAAATAAAGGAATTGGAAGTGCAAGAATGCGAACTCATTTCCAGGTTTAGGACTCACTCCTGGGGCGCATAGTTGGGAAAACTTAAGTGTACACTCTGTGATACTCACCAACAAACCACGCTCTTTTATTTTATAGTCTATGAAGTCACTGATGGTCCTCCCATCGTCTAAAACATCAATGTCACAACTCTCAGGTGAGAAAATGACTGATCCGTTCGTAGTCAGTGGTGCTGCAAGAAAAAGACGAAAGCATAAAATTAATAAATACATACTGTTAATTCAAGGCTGGATCACACGTTACATCACTTTAAACATCACTTAGAGTTTCTTCCATCCTACCTCGGCGCATGTTGTCCTCCATTATGATGCAACCCAGAAACTCTTCAATTCCAAACTGGAGTTAAGTGTCACCTAAGCATTCCTATAAAACAGAGCTGGATGTCTGACAGTAAGCACTGACACACGTCTGGCACTCATAAGCTGATTTTATTCTGTCAGTCCTGGTGTTTCCCTGCCCACTTTTGTTCCTAACCAATAACAAACCTATTAGTCTTGAGAAAACATTTCCATACTGAGAGGGCTCCACTGTAAAAGTCCTGAGGCATAAAAGTATCAGGTGTGAAGCAAATAGCCAGAGGCAGAAACATTGTTTATTCATGACACAGCATTTCAATATTTATGGAGAACACAGAGTGGACGGGCAGTTAAAGGACATGTTGCATAAATACAAGACTTTGAAATCATATATTCTTATATTCAGGGGCGTAAATATAGACAGTGCAGGCAGTGGGGTTGCACTGGGGCCCATGGGGTGGAGAGGCCCGACTGCCACCTGGAAATACGCCTGTGTTCAAAGAAGAACTCACATTCTCAAGGCAATTGAATCGAACACAATTGGACTTAGTTTTGTCTTAGAAGACCTTTCACCTCTTATCCAAGAGGCTTCAGCAGTTCATGCTTGTCTGACTACCCACACTAACCACTATACTGAGTGTATTGCACTCAGTATTTTAGTGTGTTCCAGTGTCAGTTTTTGGGTGGGATGGGGAGGAGGGTTGGGGTGATGGCTTTGACGGCCTGGGGGAAGAAGCTGTTAATGAGTCTGGCTGTTCTGGCTTTAAGAGAGCAGTATCTCTTTCCAGAGAGGAGGGGGGAGGATAGGGAATGCCCGGGGTGAGTTGGGTCTGTGCTGATGTTTCTGGCCTTCCTGAGAAGTCGGCCAGTGTAAGTGTCTCTGAGGAGGCAGTGTGGTCCCGATGATCTTTTCTGTGGTCCTCACCACCCGCTGTAGGTTAAGTGTTCAAAAGTCTGATTGCCCATGGATAGAAGGTGCTTCCAAGCCGGTTTGTCCTGCTCTCCAATACCCTGTATCGCTTCCCAGAGGGCAGGAGATTGAAGAGGCCATGGCCTGGGTGGGATGGGTCAGACAGGATCTTCTTGGCCCTGTTTAGTGCTTGCATATTGAGTAGTGCTGGTTATGTAGCCTGACAGCAGCAGGCAGGAAGGACCTGTGATAGCGTTCCTTCACACACTTTGGGTGAATCAGTCTATCGCTGAAGGAGCTCTCCAGAGCTTTTATCTCCTCCTGCAGAGGATGGGAGTCATTAGTCCTCAGAGACGACAGCTTGGCTGTCATCCTCCTTTCTCCCACCACCTGCACAGAGTCCAGAGAGCATCCCAGGACAGAGCTGGCCTTCTTGATCAGCTTGTCCAGTCTCTTCCTATCTGCAGCCGAGACACTGCTGCCCCAGCAGACCACTCTGTAAAAGATGGCTGATGCCACCACAGTGTCAAAGAAGGTCTTCAGGAGCGCCCCCTGCACTCCAAAAGACCTGAGCCGCCTCAGCAGGTAGAGTCTGCTTTGGCCTTTCCTGTACAGTGCTGTTATGTGATCAGTCCAGTCCAGTTTATTGTTAAGATGAACACCCAGGTACTTATAAGATGTCACCATCTCAGTGTCCTTTCCCTGGATGTTCACCGGTGTTGGGGGGAGGAGTCTGCGCCTGCGGAAATCCACCATCAGCTCTTTGGTTTTCCCCGCGTTGATCTGAAGGTGGTTCCTCAGGCACCAGTCCACAAAGTCCTGGAACTTCTGCAGATGACAGGTGGGGGTGTGGTATGAAAAGTCTGCAGTGTAGAGGGTGAAGAGGAACGGTGCCAGTACTGTTCCCTGCGGGGCCCCCGTACTGCAGACAACCAAGTCCGATACACAATCCTGGGTCCTGACATACTGCGGCTGGTCCGTGAGGTAGTCCAGGATCCAGGATGTGAGGTGATTAGCCACCCCTATGTGCTCCAGTTTGTCCCTCAGAAGCGCAGGCTGTATGGTGTTGAAAGTGAGATGGTGAGATGTCTGGGGGAGGATGAGGGGGGTTGCAGCAGTGATGTCTGGGCCAGGGGAGGGGCAGACTGATCAAATGTATTGAAGAACAGTTTCAGATCATTCACCCACTGCTGGTCGCCTCTGGCCTGGGAGTCCGGTTGTTTGTGTCCTGAGATGGTTTTCAGACCTCTCCAGACTCCTATTACTGCATCTTGCTAACTCGGCCATTCTGGATGTCACTAACTCGGCTTCTTCTCCGGAGCCTTTGTGCTCCACTGTCTCTCAGATTAACTCATATCACAGCGGTGCCTGGACAGCGTGACGTGTGTGGTTGTGCTGCTGCCGTGGTCCTGCCAGATGCCTCCTGCTGCTGCTGCCATCATTAGTCATTAGTCATACTTCTACTGTTATTATACACATATGACTATTGTCACACATGTACCTCTCTGCCTCCATATTGCCTGCTTGACTGCCTATCTGCTTGTCTGTTTCGCTTGCTTACATGTTGCTTAAATGTGCATTGCGTTCTGTTTTGTATTGTTCTGTACTGTTTGTTCCTGGTGTCCTGCCAATATGCTGCATTGCTACTATGTTTGTCTGTTTGCCTGATGTAACCTACCTGCCGGCCAAAGCTTATTTTCCTGTCTTTTAATGTGCTTGATGTGGTTTCCATTGTGATTATGTGCCACTTCTTGTCTTTTACTGTGTGTGTTATGCTTTCTATTCTGATCCATGTGCTTTTATACGTGCTGTGCTGTATATTTTACTGTTATTACGAAATGTTGATTGTAATGTTTTTTCTTTTAGCTGGCATTTAACACCTTGCCTGGGGACTGCAGTTGGAAACTAGCTACTCAGCTAAAACACATTTATAGAAATGTTCATTAATGTGCACTGTCCCTGTACAAATAAACAAATAAATGAAAATGAAATACTATCAGATATTAATATATACTTTCAACATATTGTACCACAATAGCACTATAGTAGTACTATAATTATAATATTATTACTTTCGATAATGTTGTTGTAAGCTACTGTCATTACTTGCATCTCTCTCTCTCTCTCTCTCTCTCTGTCTCTCTCTCTGTCTCATTGTGTCATATGGATTACTGTTAATTTATTATGCTGATCTGTTCTGTACGACATCTATTGCACGTCTGTCTGTCCTGGAAGAGGGATCCCTCCTCAGTTGCTCTTCCTGAGGTTTCTACCGTTTTTTTTCCCCGTTAAAGGTTTTTTTGGGGGAGTTTTTCCTGATCAGCTGTGATCAGTCATAAGGACAGAGGGATGTCATATGCTGTAAAGCCCTGTGAGGCAAATTGTGATTTGTGATATTGGGCTTTATAAATAAAATTGATTGATTGATTGATTGACTCCGCTGACGTCGCTCTGCAGCAGCTGTTCCCCCATCTTCTTTTTATATCCTTCCTTTCCCCGCCTGATGTTTCTCTGTAGCTCCTTCTGCACGGCCTTCAGCTCCTCCTTGGTTCCAGAGTTAAAAACTCTCCGCTTCTCCTTCAGGAGAGAAACAATGGAGGAAAAACTGGTGGTAGTGGTTGCTGGATACCCAGAGCTATAGGTTGTCAAACTGCCCCTGAGTCATCCTAAAACAAAATACATACAATAAATAAATAAACAGTAGTGGTTGCTGGATGCCCAGAGCTATACGACTTTACAAAGCACAGTTAGCACCATCTGAATAGAAAACAGCAGATAAGTGCAGTACTGTAAACGTCCATGATGGAGGAGAAGCTCCTGGACCAACTGGTGGTACTCCCCATGATCCAGCCTCTTTTTTAGGGTCTCATGTACCCACACAGATCTCTGTTTATCTGCTGACAGCCTCTCACCCTCAACCAGAGCTACAGACAGCACCCTCTGCCTCAACATGGCAGCAGCTACACACTGATTACTGCAGGATACACACAGTAAATAAATAAACAGTAGTGGTTGCCTGGCAACAATAAAAAGGCGCAGCAAGCTTTTTTTCCACTAGTGGCATTCAATTAAAAAAGGCAGTGCGGTGCACCTTGCATTTTGCAACGTGCAGAACTCTTTCTGTTTCTGTTCAAAGTCTTCCTTTTCTTTGACTGTTTATTGTGACCATAATGCACCAGGATACCAAGGCCTGTAGGGTGAAAACCCACCTGGCAACAAACCTGACTGTAATTTCCATGTAAAGACCCAAACCAGTAATGAGCTGTTCCCGCAGCAGTCTGTGTCTTCAAACCCTGACATTATAGCTCTGTGCTGTACAGCTCCACTGTCGTCTATAAACTATTTAAAACACACAGTGATGTGTTTCTTTATTACGATCAACGTGGGCACTGAAGTTAATTTGGGTTGAGACACCGCTGAAGTAGAAATCAAATGTCATGTCAAATGTTCAGAGAAAATGCCCGCCATCAAATATTTGTCTGACATGCAGATCACTTCAATAGTTCGCTGGCTGTCATTCGCAAACATTTGTTTTTCAGATAACAAAGTCCTGATGTGCCACAGGCAACATTTTAGTTGACACAGTTAAGCTAACGTTGAATCATACCAGTCTGAGAACAGACTCAAAGTTGCCGTCTGTTTGCACAGCCAAAACTCCCCAACTAATAACACCCGACACAGCGTCGCACAGTGTCGGCCTGGAATAACGTGAGCGACAAGTGTTGTGCGTGATAATCAATGGCAAAAGGAAACAGGAGAGGCACTTTTTCAAGCCGCTGAGTACTGCCATTAGCATCAGTCATCACTGAGTCATTTCAAACTCAACACTTCCTGTTTCTGTTTCAAATTAAAAGTCCCATATAATTTGCTCTTTTTTTTTTCATACTTTCATGTTTTCTTTTCTGATCAGCAATAAATAATAACCCAAACATTGCTTCATATATCTGACCTCGCTGACCCAGTACACATGTGACCTGTTTGTTTTAACCACCACTGGGACATTTTTCCCGCCATTGTTTCTCTGTCCCTTTTTTCTTTCGTACGCCCCTGCATCAGCTGGACTGTGGAGGAGTGAGAGGAACTGTTCACTGGAGATACGTTAATATTAAATTTGCATTATTTAGTGGTTACATTTGACTTTGGCTAGCTTTAATATTGTTAATGTTTGACTGTCTCAACGTGTTTACGGGTAAACTTAGCTAATGTTAGAGGTAACTGTCAATAAGGTACATAGCTTAGTCAGTAATGTTAACACACTCTTTAACCGTTAATGTTAGACACTTCAGCAGCAGTGTAAAAGATGTTATGAATGTTACCTTATGTTAACGTTACATACGTTAATCATTCTTAGATATTTGCACCGGTGAAACCGGTGCCTTGTTTAATGTTTTTTCAACACCGCTGAAGGTACGTTAATATTTGTGATGAAATTTAATGTTTGGCTAGCTTTAATATTGTTAATATTTGACTTTATAGACATGTTTCTGGGAAACGTTGCAAACATTAAAGGTAAATGTTAATATACATAGCTTAGTTGGAAACATTAACATTTTTCTGACACCCGTCAGAATCAAGCTTTTATTTTGAAACATTTGCAGGAACTTCCTGTGGTGGATTCAGTGACTTGCATAGTTTTCATGGGGTACTTCAAATGTAGCTCCGCCCATCTGGTGACACTTTTCACGTTACCATAATAACAGTTCAGCTGGGACATGAACACACACAGTGACTGAGATAATAATAATAACAATCATAAAAATAGGACAAGAATAACCTGATGACATCGTGCACGCTGTGAAACATGACCAGCAATGACTGGTCTAATCTGACAGAGCAACTGTTGAAACCAACAACAATGTCTGAACCTGACATTAGAAACTGGACTCAGGTGAAACTCTCTGGTCCAGTACCAAACTTCTGGTTGATTAGTCGACCGTTTGGTTGTTGTGGTTTTTGACCAAATTCTCACTGGTCGTCGCTGGTGTGACTTTAATCAGGCCGCTGCGTTCAAGTGTTTCTTTACTGAGCTGAAAATCGACAGCTGTTGTTGTTGTTGTTCAGCACTTGTATTTGTCCTCCGTGATGGTTGGTCTTCATTGTGTTTGTCCTGGCTCTTCTTTGCTGTGATTGGACAGCTGGTGACAGTGACGAGCGTTTTACCCAACATTTTTCAACTCTCATATTTAATCGGAAAACGGATCACAGATCACCACCAGCTGAACCAGCACCCTGCTAGGAACCGTACCAACATTCATCAGGAACTGAAGTGTCCTTTGATCAGTGGTGTAGTTTAGGGTATACGGAGGTTAACAGGGTATACCCACTTCTTCTTCTGGCTGTTTACACTGTACCCACCTATCAGACAAAATGCCATTGGAATATACAGGAGAGCAAACCGACTTCCACCTCGGTAACTTACCTCTCTGCCTAGAAGTACACTCACCTCGTCAACTACCTCTGCACCACTGCCTTTGATTCACAGAAACTTGGCTAAATCCTGGACAGCGCCACTCAACCAGGCAGCTCCTTTTCTATACGCTGATCTGATGGAGCAGAGGACTCTGGGAGAGAGGAAGAGAAGGTGAATAAGGACTGGTGTGACTGTGGGCATGTGAGCTGCGGTCCTGTTCCTGCTGTGGATCACTGCTGTACACCGTTCAGAGGTGACTGCGGTGATCAGGAAGAGCAACCGTGCGGATCGTGTTGTTGAGGTCTGGATGTGTGGACAGTTAAATCATTCATCCACCAGAACTATCCAGAAACATGGACGATTATAAAGCAGCAGCCGACAATGTAGGAAGTAGAAAAGGACTGAGCCACAGTGAACAGGTTCAAGGAGCTGATGGATCACATGGAGTCGCTCCGCGTATTATTTCCATTTGACTAATTGTATGATGATGATGATGATGCTGCAACAACTACTGGATGAATCGCTCTTAAATTTAGAAGATGAATCTTCTGGCAATCTGTGAATGTTGCCATGCCAACACGCTAAACGTATTTGTTTTTAACAGGACAGCAGCAGGACACAACTCCGCCATCACGTCCACCAGGTTTTTTACGATCCATTGCCTCCCATCTTTCAGGTCATACTGCATCAGCAGCTATGTCACTAACACAATGTTGCTGGTGTTACAGTTGACTCTGTGACCCGTCAGATTCTGTGACCCAGCCAAGAAACTCATAACCCTGACCACTCAACAGCTCACACAACCCATCAGTGTATTGCTGGAGTCTGGTACCGGGTCACAGGATCTGACAGGTCTCAGGTTTCAGTGTCACACCTGTCAGCAGACACAGCGGTAGAGAGAAGCTCGCTATCTAAAAGCAGCAGGAGTCAGAGTTTACCTTGTGCGTTGTCACCTAAGAAATGTATTTGTCAGCAAAGATCGTCATTGTTTGTTTTGTTTTCCTTTGTAAATAACATTACTGATCGGCAGTTTTGGCCCCAAGATGTTAGCGTCTCGGGGCCTTGAGGCTCAGGGTGAGGTTAAAAATAAACACCTACAGATGATGAACATTATCATCATGCATCCCTGCTGTGTGAGCTGTGCTGCGGCTCTGACTACTGTCACCTCTGTAAAGGTAACTGTAAGTGTGTGCGCATGTTTTTATCAGCTGTGGATCAAAATCCTCCCACTGACGTCTGTCACACACCGTTTTAGTTTTTATAGATTTAGATCCATTCAATGATGAAATATAATGTGGCTTCTGTTTTCCTGTATCCAGCTGGTCATTTAAGGGAAACCTGGATAAGAGACCACTTAAAATGTGAAATATATCCGTGTAGATGATAATCAGAGAGATCTGCTCTCTGTGTTAATCTGTTCTGTGTAACTCATCTAAGCACCCTGGGTTTGTTGTTTCTACACCCTCCTCCACAGTCCAGCTGATGCAGGGGCAGAAAAACAATGGTGTGAAAAATGACCCAATGGTGGTTAAAACAAACTGGCCATATTTGTACTGGGTCAGCGAGGTCGGATATATGAACCAATGTTTGGGTTATTATTTATTACTCAGAAGAAGATAAAAAAAAACACAAAATGAAAAAATAAAATAAAAATGAAATGATAAGGGACATTTGATTTGAAACAGATACAGTTTGAAATGACGGCTTGATGCATTATGTTATTACAGTTTTTTTACAATGACTTCAGCTCTAATTTCAGAACCTTGATATCTCTTTTCACTACTCTAGACACAAACTAATGATCAAAATGCACATTTTTTCAAACAACTTTTCCAGTTGCTTGGATACTATACACATTAACCTAAGATCATTTATTCATTTAACTAAAATCACGAGTTCAAAATGACACAACTTAACATCAAAGTATTACCATTTCAAAATGCAATTCACACATTACATGTGAGATGGCTGTCTATTCATTTCATTACAATGATCTAACTATCAATGGACACAACTGCTCAAAATAATAAGTTAAACTTGCATTTCTCTTAACACACAGTTTTATGGAAACTGCTGAACAACATTTACAGTAATGTTTAGATCATGAAAGGCCTCATTACTGATGATTGATTTCACCTTGTGCTATGAGTATAAATGAGTGGGATCCATGACAGCACGAGCGACTTCAGTAACATGGAGCCGGCAGGTGATCACAACAGAGGTCAAGCAATGGGAAGAGGAAGACAAGGAAGACATTGTGGTCAAAGGATTGGCAGGGGTCACGTACCCCTTCTGAGAGGTGGTCGTGGGCGTTGTGTGAGAAGTGTGGGGGAACGTGGTAGAGGACAAGGCCACAGACCAAGACAGCAACAGCAAGGAGTGTCCAATGAAATCCAGGCAATAGTTGTAGACCATGTTGTAAATCATGGCATGACAATGACTGAGGCAGCGAGAATGATTCAACCAAACCTCAGAAGATCAGCTGTGATGTGGATGAGAACCTGTGGCCAAATCGCAGTACAGTAATCAATCCTTTTTTCGGATTGAGTGATTTTTATTTATTTATTTTTTTACATGCATTTTATAGTACTGTCGGTTTTTTCTTTTTTGTAGCCAATTATTTTGCTTTGATTCAAAGAAATCTATGTTGTATTTTTTCAGTAAACTTCAGTAAACTTCATTTAGAGTGATGTAGTACCATAATGAAACATCGTTCACATATTTTGAACTACAATATTTAATGATTGTTCAAAGTGATAAACAATGAAACTATCTGTATCTTGTGTGCGGGTGATCTAAATTAAGTTCATATGGTATTTCATGATACAATGCGTCATTTGAAACAGTGATTCTGCAGGTGTACGGTTTCTTTAAAGATATGGATGCACAATGCAATGTTTTGAGCACTGGACAGCCTGCGTTACAAGGGATGACCGTTTTGAGTTTTGTGTCTAGAGTTGTGAAAAATGACATCAAGGTTCTGAAATTAGTGCTAAAGGGATTGTAAAAAACTGTAGTACAGGTGTACTGGGTCAACGAGGTCGGATATATGAACCAGTGTTTGGGTCTTATTCATGACTCATCAGATAATAACCCAGAGCCCACGTACCCTGAAACCAGGTTAGTGAGTTGAACTAGTATTTTTTAGCGTGTATCTCCATATCTGAGCACCACTTGTTTATTTTGAAGCAAGTGCCCCGAGGCTCGTCTCCTACTATGCAAATAATTCACAAAAAACAAACATCCTCCGGACCTGTTTTGTAAGAGCACAGTTGCTGCATTAGCGACAATGCTAACATGCTGATGTCTAGCAAGTCGAATTTATTTTTTTCTTTTTATTCGTTATTTCATCTAAGTTTAGCGTGTTGGCATGGCAACATTCGCACATTGCCAGAAGATTCATCCTCTAAATTTAAGAGCGATTCATCCAGTAGTTGTTGCAGCATCATCATCATCATCATACATTTAGTCAAATGGAAATAATACGCGGTGCGACTCCATGTGATCCATCAGCTCCTTGAACCTGTTCACTGTGGCTCAGTCCTTTTCTACTTCCTACATTGTCGGCTGCTGCTTTATAATCGTCCATGTTTCTGGATAGTTCTGGTGGATGAATGATTTAACTGTCCACACATCCAGACCTCAACAACACGATCCGCACGGTTGCTCTTCCTGATCACCGCAGTCACCTCTGAACGGTGTACAGCAGTGATCCACAGCAGGAACAGGACCGCAGCTCACATGCCCACAGTCACACCAGTCCTTATTCACCTTCTCTTCCTCTCTCCCAGAGTCCTCTGCTCCATCAGATCAGCGTATAGAAAAGGAGCTGCCTGGTTGAGTGGCGCTGTCCAGGATTTAGCCAAGTTTCTGTGAATCAAAGGCAGTGGTGCAGAGGTAGTTGACGAGGTGAGTGTACTTCTAGGCAGAGAGGTAAGTTACCGAGGTGGAAGTCGGTTTGCTCTCCTGTATATTCCAATGGCATTTTGTCTGATAGGTGGGTACAGTGTAAACAGCCAGAAGAAGAAGTGGGTATACCCTGTTAACCTCCGTATACCCTAAACTACACCACTGATCAAAAGACACTTCAGTTCCTGATGAATGTTGGTACGGTTCCTAGCAGGGTGCTGGTTCAGCTGGTGGTGATCTGTGATCCGTTTTCCGATTAAATATGAGAGTTGAAAAATGTTGGGTAAAACGCTCGTCACTGTCACCAGCTGTCCAATCACAGCAAAGAAGAGCCAGGACAAACACAATGAAGACCAACCATCACGGAGGACAAATACAAGTGCTGAACAACAACAACACCTACAGGAAGTGCTGAGTTTGAAATGACAGCGTGATGCATTAAATGTAACAGGATTCAAACTAAAACCAGAATGATAAATGGTGTGGTGTGTTTGAGATGCAGCTGGTAGCCTCTGCAGCTGTGCTGAGTAAAGGCCCAGACACTATCCGTGAGTTTGATTCCTTTATATCCTCCATTATGAAGAAAGAACATTGTTTGCTAGCTTGATGCTAATGGCAGTACTCAGCGGGTTGATAAAGTGCCTCTGCTGTTTCCTTTTTACTCTGTGTGCTAACATCCCTACAGGAAATATCTAAAAGGCTGGGCTGTTGTTGTCCCACAGTTTCCATGGAAACAGATCGCTCTGTGTTCCTATTGGTCAAAGCGACGGCTGTGACGGGAGAAGTCGTGAACAACAAAAGGAAAATCAAACATGCTAGAGTTTCTGTCGGGATGTCATGAGGCGTCTCAGACGTGGCGTTGGTTGTCGTCTACTATGACACACTACACGAGATGAAACCATGGATTATCATGTAAGACACTCATTGTCTTTCATGATCTGAGCCGACACCGTACGACACGAGCTGTAATAAGGCTGATATCATGTAGTCTGAACCCGCCATTAGACATGTTTCCACCCAAAGTTTCTCTGGGTATTTTCTGTACCAGCTACATCATTGTCATTTTTTCTGTTTTTACTATTTAAACTGCATGATTGGAGGAAGTCAGACACCCCTGCTTCAGTAACTGTTGCACATTTGACAATAAATGACTTTGACCTTTGAAACTGAGCTTCAGAAACACAGTCCAATGATCCAGTATTTATCCTGACGAAGACGAAGCGACTCGAGGAGCGACAGAAGGTTTCAAACACAAACACCAGACCTGTTGGTTAGAGCGTCGTGTTCCTCTGCCGCTCCCTGTTGATGAAAACATCTTGAACACACAATAAAAAATAAGATGAAGAGCGCACTTTTCTTCATGTCATATCTTTTAATCTCACCCTGGAAATACCGCCCCCCCCTTCTTGCGTCACACCCTTCTGTGACGGCACACAGTGTCAACACAGGAAACAAAGGTGAGCAGCTGTGTAAGCAGTCTGTGTGTTTAACACCAAAAACAAACACTGAAATATACAAGTAAATAAAGCCGCCACATGTTCTCCTGGTGATCTCCAGAGTTTTTTTTAATTTACCTGTCGTACTATAAGTTTGAGTCACATGTTCTGAAACTTTTATATTTTATATCTGTGGTGCCGAGACAGCCACGGATTTTTGTTTTTTATCTCAGTAAGGTCTGCTAAAAGGAATAATTACTTACTTTATTTATTTATATAGCACAACGACCAATTATTATAATTATTTTTAATTGTCATTTTTATTAGGCCTGTTGGTATTCTTAAACTAGTGTAATGCTGCTAAGGAAGAAAGAGAAATAAATCCTCCTGACATGTTAGTTTAGTTTATTTATTTGCACATACACATATCGAAAAGACGGAAAAAGAAATTAGAAGTTAAAACATTGTGCAGCAGAGGTTCGGAGCTAAAATGGCTCATGAAAATACCTCCTCTATGAAATATCAACAATCATGCATAAAAGCAGAAAGATAAAAGCAAAGACTGCAGAACTGAACAAGAGATCCAGACCAAGAAATTAAAGTAAATTAACAGAAATGTACAATTTATATACATATATATATATATATGTATATATATATATATATATATGTGTGTGTGTGTGTGTGTGTGTGTAAATAAAAGTATAAGCCGAAAGTCATTAGAAAAGAACCAATTAAGTGTAAAGTCCAGTTCAGACCAAAGATTCACGATCAGACAAGTTGAAAGAAACAAACTACTGTCAATGTTCTATTCTGTAAAGTTGCTGGTTGACAGGAAGTGACCACCATGAGACGGCGTATCATCTCTAGTCAACAACTCTGTGCTTCAGAAAATACTCAAAGTAGTTGTTTTTTAGACAATATGTCTTGTATCTTTGTGGTTTTGTGTTTGAGGAGGAGGAGGAGGAGGAGGAGAGGTGTGTCTCTCTATTATTGTGACAGACAGAGAAACCGTCGTCATCAGAGCAGTACAGACTCAAGGACTGATCGTTTTTTATCCAAACACACAGTCGTCTATGTCTCCTCTCCGTCTGATTCCTCTGTAACTCACCGATATATAAACCCATCCTCTCCACTCCACCTCCCAGTAACAGCGACCAGTCAGACCAGTCCGACACAGCAGCTGAGGCCAGTAGTCAAACCTATCCGGATGATCAGGATACGCCTGGATCTGTTTCACGAACATCGCCTTCCTGTTGTTGTCCGACAGTGTGAGAAATCTGTTCACTGTGTTGGTGTCCAGGGCCAGTTCACAGACGTGACGGAGAGAAAACTGATTTATTCACATCTTAATCAACAAAAAGAAAATCATTCAAACTGATGATGATGTTTGACAATCCTTTACATGGAATTCAGATTATCAGGTAATAACAACATTAATGACTGATTGTTAGGCCTAACCCCGACTGAGACTGTTCCTAGTGGACCGACAGTCGTCATCAGGGTCCATCAGTGGACCGACAGTCGTCATCAGGGTCCATCAGTGGACCACCAGTCCTCATCAGGGCCCATCAGTGGACCAACAGTCCTCATCAGGGCCCATCAGTGGACCGACAGTCGTCATCAGGGTCCATCAGTGGACCAACAGTCCTCATCAGGGCCCATCAGTGGACCAACAGTCGTCATCAGGGTCCATCAGTGGACCAACAGTCCTCATCAGGGCCCATCAGTGGACCAACAGTCGTCATCAGGGCCCATCAGTGGACCAACAGTCGTCATCAGGGTCCATCAGTGGACCAACAGTCCTCATCAGGGCCCATCAGTGGACCAACAGTCGTCATCAGGGTCCATCAGTGGACCAACAGTCCTCATCAGGGCCCATCAGTGGACCAACAGTCGTCATCAGGGTCCATCAGTGGACTGACAGTCCTCATCAGGGTCCATCAGTGGACCACCAGTCCTCATCAGGGTCCATCAGTGGACCACCAGTCCTCATCAGGGTCCATCAGTGGACCAACAGTCCTCATCAGGGTCCATCAGTGGACCACCAGTCCTCATCAGGGTCCATCAGTGGACCACCAGTCCTCATCAGGGTCCATCAGTGGACTGACAGTCCTCATCAGGGTCCATCAGTGGACAAGCAGTCGTCATCAGGGTCCATCAGTGGACTGACAGTCCTCATCAGGGTCCATCAGTGGACAAGCAGTCGTCATCAGGGTCCATCAGTGGACTGACAGTCCTCATCAGGGTCCATCAGTGGACCAACAGTCCTCATCAGGGTCCATCAGTGGACCAACAGTCCTCATCAGGGTCCATCAGTGGACCAACAGTCCTCATCAGGGTCCATCAGTGGACAAGCAGTCGTCATCAGGGTCCATCAGTGGACCGACAGTCCTCATCAGGGCCCATCAGTGGACCGACAGTCCTCATCAGGGTCCATCAGTGGACCGACAGTCCTCATCAGGGTCCATCAGTGGACCGACAGTCCTCATCAGGGCCCATCAGTGGACCGACAGTCCTCATCAGGGTCCATCAGTGGACCGACAGTCCTCATCAGGGTCCATCAGTGGACCGACAGTCCTCATCAGGGCCCATCAGTGGACCGACAGTCCTCATCAGGGTCCATCAGTGGACCGACAGTCCTCATCAGGGTCCATCAGTGGACCGACAGTCCTCATCAGGGTCCATCAGTGGACCAACAGTCGTCATCAGGGTCCATCAGTGGACCAACAGTCCTCATCAGGGTCCATCAGTGGACCAACAGTCCTCATCAGGGTCCATCAGTGGACCGACAGTCCTCATCAGGGTCCATCAGTGGACTAGTCTCCTGCATGTTTCTGATATGAATGTAATGATTAAATGATATATTTTGGTGGTTTGAGTTGAAGGTGTGAGAAAGAATAGTATCAGTAACATTGTTAACACTGTGCTACATTACAGAGAAATACAAACCGTACTAATGAACCTTCATTAATATAGGCCTATATTTTATCTCCAAGTGCACCAGTGGTGATTGCTCTAAGACTGCAAGGGAAGCTCAGCTTCTCCTAAAATGTCAAAAAATAAGTGGTCAAATATGTACTGTTGTGTTTACATTTCATTGACTAAATATGTGCTAGAATGCGTTCAACTTTTGTTCAGAATCAGCTACTTATCACAGGTCACTGACGCAACATTCTTCTCATTCATTCCCGTAGCGTCACAGTGCATTAAACAGTGGAAGCTCAGCGTCCAAAGACTTCAATGGGGAAGTATAGAGTGGGTTGTTCCACTGCAGCGAAACTAGACAGTCATTGGATAAATGCTCGGTTTTGTCCCACCCATCGGACGCTCAGCGTCTCTGGGGGTCTATGGGGCAGTGGGCTGGCTTTGGCTGGCCTGGACGCTGGGCTTCTGCATGATGATTGGATGATCTGTCTGAGGCTGAATCCCTTTTTGATTGACAGCGAAATAAGCGAATCAGCGATCTTGAAATATAAACCACCACCGGAGCATTTTTCAAGTTTCATTCCGTTGTTCCGAGTTGATGTGGAGACTTTTCCAATCCTCTTAGTGACTTTTTCTTTGTTAAAAACTACTAGCGACAAATCTAGCATCTTTTTTTGGTGTTACTGGAGACTGTACTCGTGTTTGGAGACTGTGACTTCTGTCGCTCTGCAGTTACTGTCCCCAACGAGCAGCGGGTGCTGCTGTGAGCCCCTCCACCGTCCCAAAGCACTCACAGGCGGTCACACTAGCCTCGCGCAGCAGCCTCAGCTAGCGAGTGAGCTAGCTAGCAAGCTGCACATAGAATTTACGTATAAATAAACGGACACATTTTATGATGTAGGCCAAAAATGAGCTTCCCCTCCTTGAAAGACCAGCAGTCACTGAAGTGCACGTAGCGCATCTTACAGGGTAATCCAGGGACGGACACAAAATATGCCAACAACCTGCTTTTATACATCCGATGAACTTCTATAAAAAATAAAATGAACTGTTTGGCAACCAGACCAGGCCTCTAACTGAGACTTTATTTGTCAGAATGTGTGGCCACACCAGGCTGGTAAATGGACTGGGTGTTTAATTGGAGTTTTATGGTATATTAAATTGAAAACAGTACAAAGACAAAATATTTAATGTTCAAACGGATGAACTTTGTTTTTTGTAAATATTCACTCATTCTGAGTTTGATGCTAAAACACGTTCTAAAAATCTTGGGACAGGAGCAACAAAAGACTGGGAAAGATGCGGGATGATCAAAAACACCAGTTTGAATCATTCAACAGGTGAACTGGGAACAGGTGATCATGTATCATGACAGAAAGAAGTGTCCTTGAAAGGCTCAGCTGGACGACACGAAGTTCACCACTTTGATAAAAACTGTGAGGACAAACAGTCCAACAGTTTAAGATTTCACACCTACATCCCATAATATCATCAAAAGATGAATGGAGGTGCATCATGGGTAACTTCACATCTTTGATGGGATGGGGGAGGGGTGGGCGATATATCAAATACACTCAATGTATCACGATATGTTCCCCGTGACGATGGAGCACCACTGTGACTATTGAGTCACATTGTGTGACTATGGAACACCACTGCCACTAAAAGGTCATATTTTGTGACCATGGAGCACCACTGCAACTACTGAGTCACATTTTGTGACCATGGAGCATCACTGCAACTACTGAGTCACATTTTGTGACCATGGAGCACCACTGCAACTACTGAGTCACATCTTGTGACCATGGAGCACCACTGCAACTACTGAGTCACATTTATTTTGTGACCATGGAGCACCACTGCAACTTTTGAGTCACATTTATTTTGTGACCATGGAGCATCACTGCAACTACTGAGTCACATCTTGTGACCACGGAGCACCACTGCAACTACTGAGTCACATTTTGTGACCATGGAGCACCACTGCAACTACTGAGTCACATTTTGTGACCATGGAGCACCACTGCAACTACTGAGTCACATTTATTTTGTGACCATGGAGCACCACTGCAACTTTTGAGTCACATTTATTTTGTGACCATGGAGCACCACTGCAACTACTGAGTCACATTTTGTGACCACGGAGCACCACTGCAACTACTGAGTCACATTTTGTGACCATGGAGCACCACTGCAACTACTGAGTCACATTTTGTGACCATGGAGCACCACTGCAACTACTGAGTCACATTTTGTGACCATGGAGCACCACTGCAACTACTGAGTCACATTTATTTTGTGACCATGGAGCACCACTGCAACTTTTGAGTCACATTTATTTTGTGACCATGGAGCATCACTGCAACTACTGAGTCACATTTTGTGACCACGGAGCACCACTGCAACTACTGAGTCACATTTTGTGACCATGGAGCACCACTGCAACTACTGAGTCACATTTATTTTGTGACCATGGAGCACCACTGCAACTTTTGAGTCACATTTATTTTGTGACCATGGAGCATCACTGCAACTACTGAGTCACATTTTGTGACCGTGGAGCACCACTGCAACTTTTGAGTCACATTTATTTTGTGACCATGGAGCATCACTGCAACTACTGAGTCACATCTTGTGACCATGGAGCACCACTGCAACTACTGAGTCACATCTTGTGACCATGGAGCATCACTGCAACTACTGAGTCACATTTTGTGACCATGAAGCACGACTGCAACTACTGAGTCACATCTTGTGACCATGGAGCACCACTGCAACTACTGAGTCACATTTATTTTATGACCATGGAGCACCACTGCAACTTTTGAGTCACATTTATTTTGTGACCATGGAGCATCACTGCAACTACTGAGTCACATCTTGTGACCACGGAGCACCACTGCAACTACTGAGTCACATTTTGTGACCATGGAGCACCACTGCAACTACTGAGTCACATTTATTTTGTGACCATGGAGCACCACTGCAACTTTTGAGTCACATTTATTTTGTGACCATGGAGCATCACTGCAACTACTGAGTCACATCTTGTGACCACGGAGCACCACTGCAACTACTGAGTCACATTTTGTGACCATGGAGCACCACTGCAACTACTGAGTCACATTTATTTTGTGACCATGGAGCACCACTGCAACTTTTGAGTCACATTTATTTTGTGACCATGGAGCATCACTGCAACTACTGAGTCACATCTTGTGACCACGGAGCACCACTGCAACTACTGAGTCACATTTTGTGACCATGGAGCACCACTGCAACTACTGAGTCACATTTATTTTGTGACCATGGAGCACCACTGCAACTTTTGAGTCACATTTATTTTGTGACCATGGAGCATCACTGCAACTACTGAGTCACATCTTGTGACCATGGAGCATCACTGCAACTACTGAGTCACATTTTGTGACCATGGAGCACCACTGTAACTTTTGAGTCACATTTATCTTGTGACCATGGAGCACCACCGTGTTAGTTAGTGCCCTCAGTTCCCAAACATTGAAGTGTTGGTAAGAAGAGGTGATGTCACACAGTGACAGGAAACAGACCCCTGTCACTACGTTATTACAACCTGATGCAGAATGAGTGGAGATTTACTTAAAACAATAAAGTTTATTGGTTTAAATAAATAAATATCTTGTCTCTGAACTGTCTTTAATTGAATGCAGATAAAAAAATATTGCAGATCATTGCATTTTGTTTTTATCTTTTTACAGTGTTGCAACATTTTTGGAGTTGGGGTTGTAATATTCTTGTGTAACATGAGCAGCTGAGTCTAATGAATGACACTTACACTTCCTCACACCAGGCGTCAGTCTCTGTGGCCCACCATGGTCCAACCTGCAGGACCAAACAAAGTCAGAATCAGCTTCATACACCTTCACTCATGTTAAACATGAGGTCATCAGAGGAACAATGTGGGAGCTGCTTATGTTTTATATTTACTGTCATCGACACTGTTCATTAGAGCCTGAAATATGTCAGTTTGCTGATTATGTTAAGGCCAACACTGTCCCAGTATCCGTTTATTAGGCAGGAGAAATGTATTTAATACATGTCTAACATTAACAATTTAACTGGACTGTTAACTGCTGGTGCTGTCATCAATGCAAACCCAGCAACATTTGGTCTGACGACAGTTTGCCTCTGGGGGTAAGGGGCCGATATTTAAGGCTGATCTGGTGCAGCCAGCGGATATCCGAGCCAGGACTTCTGGTCATTTTGGCGGATCTCTATAAACATACATTTGGTAGAGTGAAAAGTGAATGTAAAGCTTACCCATCATCAGGTGATAGCTGATGGGTTCATTGATGATTGATTGGTCAGTTCTACCCTGACCACAAATGAATGGAACCCAGAACATTTCAGATATCAGAATCTCGTCCCTACAGATTCTGGGTACATATGTGTAATCTGTTAGATTACAGATTATTTCTGCTGCTGCTGTATATTAATATTACATGACCGTGTCTGTGAAAAGACTTTCATTTGTAAAGTAATTTAATCTGTCAGATTAATGTGATGTGGTAAAAAGTACAACATGAACCTCTGAGATGAAGCAAAGTACAAATATAAAGTGACGAAACATGGACATATTGCAGTACATGAAGCTGAGCGATGTCATTGTGTAACATGGTTTCTGTCCAGCAGTGAAAATGTTTGAGACACTGGGACAGAGACAGAAATGTGTCTCATGTGGAGGACTTACTGAAAGTTTGTTTTTGATATCAAAAGTGAAAACCAGGGTCGAATGTCGTGGTGACTGTTTGGAGAAGAACGGCTGATTAATAGAGCTGAGATCTCCTTTAAATGAGAGCTGCTCGTCTTGGACGAGGCTCTGGCGCCATCTGGTGCTGCAGACATGAAGTGCATCCTGTCAGTTGGTATGAGGATCAGCTGTTTCCACTGTTTGGTTTACAACTGGCTCACAGTTTACACCAAGCTGAAGTATCTTACAACTAGATACCAGTTTGCTCCAATAGATTACAACCAGCTCAAATAATTCACACATAGCTCAACAACCCTACAACTAGCTTGAATAGTTTACTCTGAGTTTAACTATCTCACAAGTAGCTTAAATAGTTCACACATAGCTCAGTTAGCTAACAGCTAGTTTCACCTAGATATGTGTATAAGTATATGTTCTTACCTTCTTCTCGACCATCACTGTTGAGCAGTTTCTTTAAACTTAATTCCCAGATTAACTCATAACACGAACAGGTTCATCAGCTCCACCGTCTTTTTTACAAACCCAATCATGTCCAGTCCTCCCTCAGATATTGTGCTGTACAGATTTTTGTTGGATTATTTTTCAGACTGCTCAGTGTGCTTCCTCTTGTCATTCATCTTTTGTTGTATTTCTTCTGTATAATGTTAGTTTAGTCTTTCCGTCTACTTTTCTCCCTTTTCTGTCGCTGATTTTCTCCTGAAGTTGAGGAGACGTCAGTTTGTATCAGCCTGTGGTTTCTTGACCTGTCCTGACATGTTTCTTATTTTTTTATTTAGTATTTGGATTTTATGCAGTTTTATCTGTGTGCAACTAAAATTTAAACAATAAGTAGACTGAGGTGCTGTGTTTTTATAAGATATATCAACAAAAACATTTTCAAAGCAATTATTTTACTTTAGCATTGTTTCCCCGTCTCTAGTACGTACTGACAACAAGTAAAGCTGAACAGAAACAGAAAATTAACTGGCAGTTTTCATGATCATGGAAATATGACTGTAGTCATTTCACCTAAAGAGCTAAACTGGTTTCATGCTTAAAGATTCTGTACGTGACTTTTTACGTGTATTATCTTTTTGTTTTATCTTTAAATGGCTGAACGAGTTGTGACTTTAAATCCGAGCTCTTCCCCAACTCTCTCCGTTGCCTCTCAGCCTGTGGACTGACTTCTGTCTGTGGGGTGAATTTTCCGTGGAAATCTACAGGATGTGACATCATGCGTGTCCCCAAGTGTCTCGCCTCTCTTCAGCTCTGCTACAGTGCCAACACTGTGCAACACAAGCTAACGTTAGCTAAGAAATGGTGTCCGATAATGTCAACAAACAACACAGAGTCCACACGTGTTTCTGTTACATATATTTTGCAGTGGTGTCATGAACTTGCTAACTAGCTAATTATTGTCTGGTTTGTAGTCTGATCAACAAATTAATCACAGTCAAAAATTCAAAAAATTCAAAAAACTTTCAGCGCACACTAGACCATAGGATTGACAGGTTTATTATCAAAAATTAAAAACAGAAGAGGCCTCTTCTGTTTTTAATTATCTAGTCGCAGCCCTGATAAAAAGAAAATGTGTAGGAACATTAAATATTGTGAAGTGTCTCATTCAAACAAGAACATTTTCCTGCTGTCACATTTCAGCCTGTATCAAAGTACGGAGGTTAAAGGTTCAACTCTCGGCCAAACACAAGGTCTAAAAGAAATCTACAAACACAAACAAACAAACAAACAGAGCCGGACACGTCATTAGTTTCTTTAATAATTCTTTTTCCAGTACAAGATGCTGCATCACTTTTCTCTTTTTTTGCTGCTGTTTTTTTTTTTTTTTTTTTAAGTTTTATTAACTTTTATTAGGAATGACATAATCAATAAAGATTTGTACACAGTGAGCGATCTGGACTGTCGGGGAGGGGAGGTGTTGGGTTCCTTTGTGCTGATGTTTTTGGTCCGTTTGGATCCCAACGATTCTGAAAACTGAGTTTAAACTGGAACAATTTTTATTCTGCTACAAAAACCAAAAAGGAATGTCGTATCAGCAGATTATCATCGTGTCCTGATCAATCAATACTGGTCCATAAAAGTATCAAAATGATATCATCAGGTTTTTAACAATACAGTAACAGAGTGAACTGTGTACCTGCGAGTACCCACACCTGTCAGGAAAATACTCGTAAACTGGCAGCAAGTACTCAAAAAAGTGAGAACTCTCGAGGTTGGCAAAAAGACCGAAGTGTACTTTAAGTACTTTTACTGCTGTCAACACGAACTGAGGAAACTGAACCAGAACCCTGTTTACCAAAAGTGTCTAAAATAACCTTCAGATAAAACTAATGAAAATAAAAATGTTTGACTTCAGACAATCTGTGAAATAATGGTGGACGAACAGTTCCTCCTAAAGAACCCTCATGAACGCTGGTGTTCGCTGTGATGTCATATCTGATGTAAAATGAGAAATCTAAAATTAGAAAATAAAACTAAACGCATAAATTAATAATTTCATAATTGATCTCCACTGTGGTGGAGGAAGGTGGATGCTGCTGTGTTTATGTTGTCATGTCGAGTAAACAATCGTTACCTCCAACCTAACGTGTCAATCTCCTCTAACTGATGATGTTAGTCACGAACAAAGCACACTCATTTTGTTTGAAGAGTTGCAGAGTGTTGGAAATATCAGCCATAGAGACGTCGGCCTTCTCTCTAATATAATGGAACTAGAAGGCACTCAGCGTGTGGTGCTCAAAGCGCCAAAAACAAACAAACAAACATTTCTTTCCGGAAATAATGACCCGGTTACTAAAGATAACCCACAGACTTTGTTGTGAGCAGTTTCATGTAGGAGCTATTTTCTTTCTACCAAGCTACACCCACCAATCGTATCACTGCACAGGAGGGAGAGTGGATGAGCGGTTCGTGACAGCGTGACAAGTAAACGTTGACGGTATCTTCCTCGGTTGACTTGTCACGTTAGCTAGCTCAGTGGCGCTAACAGTAGAACCATCAAGTTCCATTTAAGGATGCACAATATTGGATTTTTTGCCGATATCCGATACACTGATATGTAACAACTCATTTGACCGATAGCCGAAACTGATAGATATATCAACTTTCTCCCACCTAATTTTAGTGATCATCATCAAGTCTGTTCTGTAGATGAAGTAACATCATATTATACACACATACCCTCATGGTGACGGCCCACCAGCAGGTGGAGACATGAAACACTGTTCAGTGTCTGTGATATTCATTCATTGTGCAGAATAAGAAAAAGCACGTTGGCCAATTGTGATGGTTCACTTTAAAGCTGATATCGTCAGATACTGATGGTGTGCTGATTGGAGAGAAGGCCGACATCTCTGCGACCGATATTTCCTACTCACACCAAAACTATCCAGACTGATAAACAGCTCTACAGGTATTTGCATTTTTGATTTTGGGGTGGACTGTCTCTTTAAGGACAAAATGCAAGGAGATACAAGTTTACGGAAATATTTGTTAGAAAAGTCACTAAATTGTGGAAAAACAGAAAATAACAGAAGATAATTTTTATTTGGAAAAACTAATTTTGTAAAATGACCCAATGTGATCGTCACAAAGTGAGTCCAGAGGCCTCAGCGCTACGAAGCCAGTTCATCTTACCAAGGATATCTAAACTCTATCTGGTTTGACTAACCCGAGTCACAGTGTAAAAGTAGCAGCACTTTGACTGAGGGTCATATTCAGTAAAATATCATGAGTCTTGGGTCAGACATTAGTGAATGCATCGTTTCTACACCAGAGAAGCCTGTTTACTGTAGAAACTTCATTTTCAATCACAAATACTCTTCAAACAGTTTAACGTCCTCACAGGAGCTTATTAATGTGCCCACATATTCCAGAACATATTTCTCTACCTTCTGTCTCTGCAGGTCTGCTGCCATGTTCACTGAGGTCAGTGTGTTTATTGATCACTCATCATTAACTGTAGGTGAAGTGGCGACACCTAGTGTTCAAATTAAGAAGTGCAAAGGCAGGTCTTGCCACTGCAGCAGTTGATTTTGATACTGTAAAATATCACAGTAAGTATCTGGGTCACAAAACTTCAAACAAAGAGATGTGTGTGTTCAGACTGAGCCGCACTGATCTGCATGACGAGCAGAAAGCTCATGAATTAAAGAGTTTTAAATCACGTCTGGATTTGATCCAGATCAGAGATTTTAAAATGACATAAACACAAGAGGATTATTAAACGATTTTAAGTTCAACACATTTTGATTATATTCTTAACACGGCTTACAGACAGGAATATACACCTCATCTCACTCAGGTACGTGTACTGGCCCTGAAGGACTCAATCTGAAGGACTCGATCTGAGGGACTGACTCTAGACTTTAACCTTCTGCTGTGACGGTCAGTGAACAGGGTCCTGGTTCAGGAGCTGCTGGTCTGGTTCAATAAAAAAAAGTAAATGGAGTACTTAAACTTGGTCACTGAAGTTTTTGTGCTTGTGTATCAGTAAGTACTCCAAAATAAGTACTGGGACCTGGTCTTCACTGCAGCTCAGACCAGTTCAAAGATTATCTACAAGCCCCTGGTGATCACACCCACCCACAGACACACAGTACATGAACACACGCACGCACGCACGCACACGCACACGCACACACACACAGACACTTGCATAAGAGCAAATCAGTCAGAGTCCACCCTGCCCACAGATATAATGCAAAAGAGCACAAAAGGTATGAAAAAGTAAGAAAAATTCATAAGGAAAAAACTTTATATATAGTATTTATAAAAAAGAGGAATAATACTTTGTTTTTCCGAGAGGTTAAAGGGTGTTGGAGTTTCTTTTAGCTACTGTCGCTGCCCACCGTGCTGCTGCTGCTGCTGCTGCTGCTGCTCGCAGTGTCCACGCGCTCTCGTTTGTGGATCTGCTCGTGTGCTTTGAGGTGACCCGACTGGCTGAAAGTCTTCCCACAGTGGGGGCATGCGTACGGCCGCTCCCCCGTGTGGATCTGCTGGTGAGCCTTCAGGTGGCCGAGGCGGCCGAAGCTCTTTCCGCACTGCGTGCAGCCGAACGGCCGCTCGCCCGAGTGGATCTTCTCGTGGGTTTTTAACACGCCCGAGTTGCTGAAAGTCTTCCCGCACTGCGAGCAGGTGAAGGGTTTCTCTCCTGTGTGGATCTGCACGTGGTTGCGGTAGCTGGTCTCCTTGGTGAAGCTCTTGCCGCAGTGCTGGCAGCAGTACGGCCTCTCGCCCGTGTGACTCAGCTGATGAGCCTTCAGCTCCTTCGATTGGCCGAAGCTCTTCCCGCAGGTGACGCAGATGAACGGGCGCTCGCCGGTGTGCAGCCTCTGATGCGACCGCAGGTCGTCTGCCTTGGTGAAGCCTTTGGGACAGTGAGCGCACACGTACGGCTTCTGGCCCGTGTGGATCAGCTGGTGACGTTTGAGGTTTCCTGCTTGGCCAAAGCTCTTGCCGCACTGCGAGCAGGTGTAGGGCCGCTCCCCGGTGTGGATGCGCTGGTGCGTCTTCAGGTTTCCCAGCGTGCTGAAGTTCTTCCCGCACTGAGTGCAGGAGAAAGGCTTCTCACCCTGCATGTTACGAGGTTTCCTCACCGTCGGGCTCTGGGTTTTGGTCGTGACCAGACTACCACCACCTCCTCCCTGCCCGGCCGGCACCACCCCCTCCGCCGTCTTCCCCTGCTCAGCCGGCTGCAGCTCATACAGCGCCCCCCCTCCAAACTCAGGGTCCAGTTTGCCCATGCCGTCCATCAGCAGGGCGTCGGGCCGCAGCTTGTTGAGCTCGGTGCGGAGCTCGGCCATGTGGATGGACTCCAGGCCGTTGTGCGGCAGGTGGGTGGACATGGTGTTGGACTCTGGGTACTCACACTTCAGGGAGCTCAGCTCGGTGGTGTAGTAACACTGCAGGTCCACATGGTGGTCCGACTTGATGTACTCCAGAGTGTCCGTCACCTGCAGCACACAAACACACAGCGTCAGTCAGACAGGCACAGAGAGCACACTGTTACACACAACCAAAGAATAAACTCTGTCCTGATCTATGAGCAGACAGGAGACACACATTTTATACTCAGCAGTTTTAAAGACACAGTGACGGATTCTTTCCTGACTTGTGTTTGTAATTTAAGTTTATTTGTCCAGTCAATCAAACTCAAAAAGTAGAAACTGCAAAAGTAATATTTCGTAGTTTTTATTGGTCCTAACAGCCTCATGCATCATACTGAAAAGTAAACCTTCATGGATGTAGTGAAACATTCTTTTTGTTAAGGTCTAAAGCAAAGTTTTTAGGTTTTAAAAAAGGGACACAATCTGGGTTACGGGGCTACGTGCACATACCTGCTGTCTTTTCTTTAGTTTTGGAGGTCAGTTTTTTCAGTAAAACATATTTTCAGAGGTTTATCTAATGCATTATACCTTAGTATTTGGGGTACTGCTACCTAACAACCATTTCCCCCCAAAATTTTCCACTTGCAGTTTGTTCCACACAAACTGGGTCCAAGTTCTTCCCTGTTCACCTGTGTTTAGTATCTATGACAATGGCCCAATCCCAATACACCCCTTAACCCAACCACTTGCCCCTACCCCTCCATTTTGCGTGTTCACGCATAGGGATAGGGATGTCCCGATTCTCATTGAGGCAGAGGGGAAGGGCGGAGTGCTTGGGCTATATGGCCATCCAAACAGAGTTTTTACAGAGGCACACTTCAAAGCGAGTGCTACGAGAAACCTCCCAGAATGCCTTGCGGATCACCGGCAAGATGGCAGGGAAGGTTTCAGAGGCAATGAAAGAAAACCATAAATGTAACTATTTTCTTCGTAACTAAAGATTTAAAGACTATGATAACCATCGGAAATGTTGTTTCAATGTATTATATACATTTGTTCTAACAAACATAACAAAAAAAAAAATCGCTAGTTGTGAGGTTTCCCCGGCAACATACTCGTCGTGTCTTTTTATGACGTCACTGACGACTAATGATGACGTTTCCGGGTATGAAGGGTTGTCCCATTTCATAGGGGAATAGTTCAACCCCTACCCCTTGTAACTTTGTTGCAAGGGGCAAGGGGCACTCAAAAAAGAGGGGTAGGGGCGAAAATGAGAAATGGGATTGGGCCATCATCATTCATTACACAGTGTGTGTGGGCTGACTGGTTCTATCAGCAACTTTGGAGCATCTTTACTCTTATTACCATCTAACACTGTGTCCCCTGATGATGTGCCAGAGAGAGACGTCCTGTACATCTTAGGGCCCAGACACACCAAACCGACTTCAGAGAACAAGCAATGATGAATCATGTCGCCTTTGTCTCAGCAAAAAGACTTCTACCAACGGCCAGCCAAACCTGAAGACACCAGATTTCGACCCCTGAATTGACCTTGATCCACTGAGTATGATGGTTTCCTTGAGTCAAACCACAGATCAACTGACTATATTTCCCTCTGGCACTCGAAAAAGCTGTCAGCCCTTATTTCTGGCATCTAAATGCTGAATGTGTGATTTTGAAAATCAAGCAGAAAGATCACTGATTGGATCCACTGTTACCATGACAACCATAAACCTGCTGACAGGATTAGAGCACACCAAGTATAAGAGTCAAACTGAGCAGCTACGATTCAATCCAACAGAACAGAGCAGCTCACTCGTCACCACAAATCCTCTCTGTGATGTTCAACATCTCCTCCCACCTTCATTCACTCTGTCACCACTATGAACACATGATGTTGTTTGACCTGAACTGAGGAACAGTTTGTCCTTCACCCTCCATTTCTCTCTCTTTGGTCTGTTGGTGTCATTGTGAGGATGTCATTGATCATTTTTTGTGTAATCTGTGCAAAGTGTCTTTGACTACAATGAAAAGCTCTCCATAAATAACATTATTATTATTATTATTGTTAGTTTGTCTCATGCTGTTCTGTTTTTATGATTTTATCTAAAACGATTTTCTCTGTATTTTTTTATAACACTGACTGATCCTTGTAACTCTGTATTAATATCTGACTGCTTCAGTGTTTGTAGATGTTCTGTGTAACGCTGCCACCTGCTGGTTCTAACAGAACACTACAGTGCATCAAAAATCAACTCCAGTTTATCAGGGCTGGGTTAACGTTACTTCCTCAAACAAACTACAAACTACAGTTACCGCCGTCGTTTGTTTTGTTTTGGGTTTTTTGTCTGGTTCTGCTCTGTGGTTCAGTTTGTGAGTCTTTAAAGTGTAACTGAAAAATCTAAATGAAATCTTATAAAAGACAGTAAAGGACCGTTCTCAGACTAATACAGGCCTATCAATGAACTTAAGATCTGGAAACCGAGCTCAGCAGGATCCAGATCATCCATCGGGATCCAGATCATCCATCGGGATCCAGATCCTCCATCGGGATCCAGATCGTCCATCAGGATCAAGATCGTCCATCAGGATCAAGATCGTCCATCAGGATCAAGATCGTCCATCGGGATCAAGATCGTCCATCGGGATCAAGATCATCCATCGGGATCAAGATCATCCATCAGGATCAAGATCATCCATCAGGATCAAGATCATCCATCAGGATCAAGATCATCCATCGGGATCAAGATCATCCATCAGGATCAAGATCCTCCATCAGGATCAAGATCATCCATCAGGATCCAGATCATCCATCAAGATCCTCCATCATCCATACGGATCAAGATCCTCCATCATCCATCAGGATCCAGATCATCCATCAGGATCAAAATCATCCATCAGGATCAAGATTGTCCATCAGGATCAAGATCATCCATCAAGATCCAGATCATCCATCAGGATCAAGATCCTCCATCATCCATCAGGATCAAGATCATCCATCAAGATCCAGATCATCCATCAGGATCAAGATCCTCCATCATCCATCAGGATCAAGATCATCCATCAGGATCAAGACTCAGACTTTCTGCCTCCTCACACATATTGAACAGGTGAACTGAGTTTCAGGTGTGTTTGAGCAGCTTCACTTTAAAAACACAAACCCTGGATCATCCACAGAGCACCTGGAGAGCACTTTCACAGAGTAGATTCAGAGTGAACTCTCGTTATCTACGCTGAAGAGTCGATTCACTCCAAATCACACGAGGCAACAGTTCAGCTTAAACTCCGTCAGGTGGACGAGTTCAAGACTTTTTATAGAACACAACATCTTGTTCTGTTGGCGCTAAGTTTAAACAGCCACTGGTTTTTCAGCCGTCTGATGAAGATTTAGGAGATTTTTTATTTTTGTCATCAGTTCCTCCGACACAGAGTTTGTTTTCATTTATTTAGCAGTAGGGATGGGTCATGATTTTTGAATTTTCGAATAGTCATTTTATTTTGAAAAATCGATTTTTTAATGCGACTATTACTATTCACCGTCTTATTTCCCCCCTTTATTTGACATGCAATTCAGCTCCTAACCGCACGAGGGCAGTACAGGATTGCTACAGCGGTGTGAGATGGGCTACCAGCTAGTTTGATGCTCTTCTACAAACAGGAGAAACATGCAGAGACTACTACAGTCATCAAAAAGTTCCATGTGGAACAACTTCGACAAAATAAACGAAAATGAGGTGCAGTGCAAACTCTGTGAGGCAAAGCTTGCGTATCACAAGTCTACAACAAGTATGCACAGTCATTTGAGAGCGAGGCACGCAGGAGGCGGCGAGGGACCGTACGGCCAGGCACGACAGCGGCGCAACACATCTGCAGCGCGAGTCCTGTAGCAGCTCGCCCCCCTGTTAATCAATTACAGCGACTCCACCGGCAACAATGGACAACCCCCGTCTGTCGCGCGACAGCTCTCTATTTTAGGAGGCTCTTCTATTTTTGTCGTGCTACGCTCCCCTACGCGACCCTCCAGCAGATAAAAACTACATGAAATAGTGTGCTAAACGAGCACAATGTGGTTTTAAATGAATAAACCATTATCAGAGGTGATATGTGATGATTTTTTTTTCATGCATTTACCCATGTTTATCTGTGACATTGTGTAAATGTCCGTGGCGGACATTTGAAAGCGAGTAGATGACAAACAATACAGTAAACTTGTAGATAACTCAAATATATGTAATAACTTAGGTGGAAAATGCTTTAATATTTCATGCAGCCTACATGCAGCCTCTCGGCTCAGCAAACGATTAACAACTCCGCTGGCTTCTCTACGTGTCGCTTCCGTACGCAGTCAGTGGAGCCCAAATGAATACGCCGTGACACTACGCTGACGTGACGCTTATGTTTGCAGCCGGTGGAGCCCGGCCGTAATGATGAATGGATCTGTTTGCGTGGCTCGGGGGGGGGGTCGATTATTCGAAAAATTGTCGAATAGTTTCCATGATTTTCAAATGGTGTTTTTGCTTGTGCTGCCCATCCCCATTTAGCAGCTGTTTGCTGTTTTTTAATCTGTCTGAATGTCACAGGCTGTTTTTATCAGGTTTGAACACACAGCCTGCAGTCGGTCTAATATTCATAAAGTCAAACACTGGAGGGAGCAGTTAGTGAGGAGTTTTCATGGTGTGTTTACACTGAAGCTTTCACACTGAGCACAGACACAAAGAGACACAGATCTGCACTGGGCCACATTAATGATACAAATGTGAAATTTGAGCAAACTGAACTTTTTAAACCTGAGTGAGACATGGTGGTCAGATCTGGTTCAGAGTCTCTCTGACGTTACCCAGAATCAGAAACGGAGGACGGACTTACCGTCGCCATCTGTGGACACCTGGAGCTCTATGACTCAACGTAGAGTCGTACAGAGACAGAATACATAAAGGAGAGAGCTCGGAGAAAAGCGACTGAATCCACATGACCACATGATGAGGTCTGAATATATTATGTGAGTTGTTAGCTGTTGTGTTGAGCTGCTTCTGAGCAAAATGCTCTGAGGAGTTCAAGTTGGTTTTTTATTGTGAAAGGTAAATAGAGGGAAGCGGTGACTGACAGACATTTTATGACCTTCATTACCGTCGTTCCTTAGATTCTGTTGACCTCTGTTTGCACTGATACGCTTTTATTTATTTATTTTTTTTAGGTGCTTGGCTCTCCTCGCCGCCATTCGATATAAAACATTTAGCGGGACCACGGAGCGTCAGGAGGTGAGGACTGTATGCAGGTTATACTGTTCTTTAGGTTTATGGATCAGGACTGGTCCTGAGTGACGGATCAGCTGATGGTGGCGCACTCGATAGAACCTGTGTTAAATCATCACGTCTTCAGACTGTTGACCTGAGCGCACATATTGATCCCCTACTTGTACCCAGAAACAAAGAAAAGTAAAGTGTGACTTCCTGTCTCCGCCCTGGACTCAGAGTGCCCCCCACCCTGTCAGAATCTACCTGTGAGCAGGTGTGAGCGGCCTCCATCTTTACCTGGGAAATGTAGTCGAACACAGAGCTGGGCTCGTAGTGCGACTTGTAGTCCAGCTCTGTGACGTCGCTGTGGTGGAAGTGGCCCAGGTGGTGGTCGCCATGGTGACTGTGGTGCTCAGACTTGATGTAGTCGAGGCCGCTGATCTCCATCTTGATCTGGTCCTGGCCCAGCTCGGCGGTGGACAGCGGCTGGATCTCTGACAGGTCCACGGTGCGGATGGGCTCCAGGTCACCATCCTCTGGCTCGCTCTTCACGCACGGCAGCATCACCAGCGGCTCAGCGATCTCTGCCGCCAGCGAGCCGAGTGTGGGCGTGGGGCAGTCGGGCCCAGTGCCACAGTCCACCTGCAGAGCAGCATCCAGAGGCGGGGGAGGGGAGCCGCACTCGGGGGGCAGGCCGAGGCTCAAACATTCAGCCTCTAAGTCCGTCATGATGAGGGGCGGAGCTAAACCTCTTCACCTCACCTGAAGTATCGCTGAGGTTACCACAGTCCGTCTTCCTCTCCTCCTCCTCCTCCTCCTGCCCGAGTCCTTCCTCCCTCCCACCTCTGTGGAAATCTACCTGTCCAGAGAGGGGAGGAGCTTGGAGGTAGGGGGCGTGTCCCTGAGAGCGTCTCCTCCAGCAATCCAACAAACGGTCGCCACAACGTCCTTCTGATGTCACCACCCACAGCTAACTGGGCCCAGCCTGCAGAGACAGAGGAGAGACGTTTCAAACACAACAGGTAAACATGAACTTCCTGTTTGGACGTTCTGAAGAAGTGTGGGACTGGCATCATCCAACAAGACGTCAACACAGACTTTTTTTTTGCTTGTGTTGGGCCGACATCCATCAACCACTAATTGGTTAATTTTAAAGAACAAAAAAAAAAAAAAAAGATGCGAAATGAGAGAGGCCTCTCCTTCCAGTTCGGCGCTCCGTTGGCTCAGTGAGCGGGACGGTTTGCCTAGGGGTAGAGGCTGAAGTGAGAGGTGCTACTAGCTAGCTAGCTCCTACCAGACCCAGGTGGCGCGCAGTGCAGTGATCTGAAGAGCAGCAAAATTAACCTACAGTCCAACATGTGTAACAGGTCAAAAATATTCTCGGGGGTTTACCAATTACCAGTAACCGCTGACATCCCCGCTCGCAACGCAAATTCAGTGAAACCATCTCTGAAGTTTGTTTTCTGGCATAAATATGATTTCTGACATGGATCAATACATCGTCATTGATCACTTTAGCCTTTAGATTTGGATTGACTTTGTATCTTCCTCCTAAAAGTTCACATGATAAAATGCTCCACAAAACTAATTTTGAATCAGTCAGAGAGCAGCCAGTCATCCTGCATGATCAGCAGGTAAAGGTGTGTTTGTCAGACAGACAGGTGAAACCTTAGCCGGGACGTGCACCTCCCCAGAAATGTAACTAAACATGGTGGTGACCATTTCCCTCAGTGGAAACACAGCTTTGATTTACTTTAATTTCACAGATAACAAATTGTGAAGACAGTAAAGCCTCCACACACTGTGTGTGATTTATCCTGGCTGAATACGAGCAGAGGAAATCTCTGCTAGCTGCTAGGCTAATTTATACAATGTAAAATGCCATAGGCTTGTGCTAATATCGTTAGCATGTTGTATTTGTGGGGAAAATGTGTCCAGATAAAGACAAGAGTTTGTGAATGCTGCCAGTCTGCTCAGTACACTTATGAAACACCACTCAGCTGCTCACGATCAAACTACTTATTTCTGGGAGATTTTCTTGTGGATGAAAGGCGTTTAGGCGTGATGTTTTACATCAGTTTGGAGAATCACACTGCTTCCTGTCACAGAAGTAACACATTAAACTGAGCTAAAAAGTTAATTATGGCTTTAAAAAAATCTAAATTATATATATGTACTGCAAAGCCAACAGTTTAGACCAGCAGAGGGAGGAGACACAGGTCTGTTTAAAATATGAAGTTCTGTTTCAGTACTGCAGCTTCAGAAAACTTCCTGTAGGTACCTAAATGTGAAGGTCAAGTTAATTTTATTTTCTATATAGCTCCAGATCACAACAGAAGGTTCCCTTTCCTTTAGAACAGGTCTATACCTTGTCCTTTTATTAAACAAACTAAAGAGCCTTATGGTATTTATCTTATTTACAACACGGCATGTCATTTCTGTCTCTATGTGGTCGCACGTTTACATTTCCTCTGCTCTCTGTATAGCACACAGCGGAGATCTGCCCGATGCACACATGGGGTTCGAACCACGATTTTTCAGGCTTAAGCTGTCCAGAGCCCGACGCAGTTTGTTACCTGACACAGTTATTGTTATGGACAGTGTGTAAATGACCATCAAAAGACTGCTGTTACGCAATGTAACAGGGCAAACAAGTGCACATTTTGTATATTTCACTTATGTATTTCCATTTTCTGCAGCCTCCTCCATCTCCTCCAGCACATCTCAGGTAAATACTGTACTTTTCACTGCACTACATTAGTCTGACAGCTTTAGTTACTTTTCACATGGCGGTGTTTCGTCTCCTTCCTGTGCAGTGGAAATACGGTGATACAGTAGTGTTGATATTATTTGTGTGAACACATGGACAGTCTGTGTGTTAATGTGTTATCTGTAAATATAAAACACTTTACACAAATACACAAAAAAGATTTGGAAACTAACATTTTGCAAATATCAACCAAATCTGTAACACTAGGGTTGTAAGTTAGGGATGCTAATGATCCTAACACTTCACGACTGTCTATGTTAAAGTCCTGAAGACAAACTTCTTCTTCAAGTTTTTTTTTGCTAGCCACCATTATTACCTTAAGCACTTTTACGTTGCATAAATTAGCCAAGTGCATAGCAAAGTTTTCCTCTTCTCATAGTATTATGTATTATTTTTATTTTTATTCCTCTCTGTTGGTTTCAGTCTCTGCGTCTCCTGACAGAACCGCTCAGGTGAAGTTCAGCCTGTATGAACGTTTTCTGTCGAACATTGTTGAAACCAGGGCTGTAGTCAACCAAAGAAAATCTAAAGTCTCAAATAATCTTCAACTAATCGATTAGTCGTTGGGGAAAAAAAATCTGCATGTTATTTTTACTTCTATGATGGTGTGTCTGTGTCACTCTGCAGTTACACCTCCAAAACACTAGTGGGCGGTGGAGGACTGTGTTAAGAGCTGTAAAGTTTAGTTCAAATCAAACTTTATTTATATAGTTGATTCAAAACACACAGTAAACACACAGTAAACACACGTTAAACACACGTTAAACACACAGTAAACACACGTTAAACACACATTAAACACACGTTAAACATGGCTTAATAGAGACAGTTTCAAACACAAATCAGCTTCACTATAACTCGCAGCATTCACAGACAAACACTTGTCTTTATCTGGACACATTTTCCCCACAAATACAACAGGCTAACGTTATTAGCACAAGTCTATGGCATTTTACATTGTATAAATTAGCCTAGCGTCTAGCGATCTTTTCCTCTTCTCATATGAAACCAGGGACAACAGCAACATTTAACAAAGGTAACGGCACATAATTTGGCTCCATTACAACTCACAAGGTTCACTGACAAAACAACTGTCTGATACTAAACACGTTTTCCAAACAAATACAACATGCTAACGTTATTAGCACAAGCCAATGGCATTTTACATTGTATAAATTAGCCTAGCAGCTAGCAGAGATTTCCTCTGCTCATATGAAGCCAGGATAAATCACACACAAGACTTAAAATGCTATTTTAGTGGAGGCTTTATTGTCTTCACAATTTATTGTTTCTTATCTGTGAAATTAAAGTAAATCAAAGCTTTGTTTCCACTGAGGGAAATGGTTTCAGCTCACAGAGACAGACAGGAGGTCTGCGTCACTGTGACGCTGAGCGTGAGGGTGGGCGAGTTCAACTTTCTGTCAACAACGGGGGTGTTTTGAAAACACCCCCATTTTCACAGGTAACTTAGCCTGTCTCCCTGCCGCAGGAAATAATGGATTAATCCTGGAAAGCTGTTGATGTAGCACTTTTCTCCTTATGAAAGTAACACAGCGATTATTCAACCAATGAGAATTTGGTTGGACGAGAGCACAGCGACCAAATAATCGACTAGTCCACCAGGAGACTACAGCCCTAGATGAAACAGCAGCTGATGTTTCTGTAGTGAGACGTTAGAGTGAGACGCCTGACCAGGAGGGCACATCTCTTATCTCATAACGACACTGTTCACGTACGGTGTGTGTTAGGTCTGCTAACCCCTATTTTCTCAGAAATTCCAAATATTTCCTACTAACCTGATTTATTCTCGAGTAAACATTATCCTCATCGTCTTTCTCTCGGCTGCTGCTGTTTGACAGTGACACAGAATTTAGAATAAAGGCGTATTGTGATGACGATATACAGATCGACGTTTTCACTTTGCACTGATGATACTGGATCGATACATCGATCAAGACTGATGGATCATTACACCCTCAGCAAATATGCAAGGTAATTCCAAAAAATATTTGAATTAGGGATGTTGGCACCGATCAAGTTTTTTCTTCTTACAAAATCAGAATTGGTAATAAAAGATCGGAGGAATCAAAACAACAAAAATGGCCAGGTTTCTCATCTATGTTGTTCATTGTTGCCTCCACTTTCCAAAGTACTGTAACCGAGCGTCCTGGGTTCACCTAACTGAGTGCAGATAATGAGCAATAAACGGACAGAAGTCGAGACATGAGGTTCAGCGGCCACCGCTTCTCTCTTTATTCCGAGCAACACAGCCACACCTAACGGCAGAACCTGAGACAGCTTGGATGCATTCTGTTTTTTTTCTTTCTTAATGCTTTGCAAAGTATTGGATCGGACTCGGTTTCAAAATAAAGGACTCGGTATCGGACTCGGTTTCAAAATAAAGGATTCGGTATCGGACTCGGTTTCAAAATAAAGGACTCGGTATCAGACTCGGTTTCAAAATAAAGGACTTGGTATTGGACTCGGTTTCAAAATAAAGGACTCGGTATTGGATCGGATCCAAAAAAAAATGTGATTGGGACATCCCTAATTTGAATAAAACAAAGAAGAACCAGTCTGTGTGCATAAAATGCAGATCCACAAGTGTAGAGTTCAGATTCACAAATAAAAACTGGACTCACAAATATCTGTTTTAAAGTAGAACATGTCAGAAAGATTTCACAAATGTTTTTCATTTATTTGTAAATGTGTGTATTTGCTGGGTGGGTGCAGTGATGTACCAGTCTTAAGGTATAGAGAGACATAAAAGTTGACGGTTATCGTACGATGTACCTTTGTTTATCTACGATAACTGGACGTTGAGTCTCTCATTTATCAGAGTTATTTTCTGAGGAGACTTTTTACACAAACTTCATGAACAAAATGTTTCAGTTTTAGTAATAAAACGTTTGTTCAACCAACAAAAACCTTCTGTTTCCTTTAAGGATCATTCTGACCGATAGTAATAATAATAATAATAATACTGTGATATTTTCTTAAACAGTTATGATACCTTGAAAGTCTCATACTGTCGGAGCCCTATCTGCAGATCTGTTTTATCTGCAAAATATTTTTTGAGTTTGTCTAAGTTGTTTTATATTAACAGATTACACATTAACACACTGACTGTGGATCTGTTCACAAAAATGTTAGTACTAATCTAACTCCATACTGTCGACACTTGAACGTGCATGACACAAATACTACTGTAAGTACTGCCATGCTTTTGTGAAGAAATATCGTATCTTCACACAGTGCCAAGTGTCGACTTTTTAGACTGAAAACTTTTATCTGATTACACAAAACATGTTGACACAGTTTTTGTTTGGGGACAAAACTTACAGTTGGAAAAAGGTGATAAATCAAAACATATTTTATCACAATACTCAGCAGATCGCTCCAGATTTAAAAATGCAATAATACTGTACTGTGGATCCTTTGATGATTCACACCTCTAACTGTTACTACCAGTGGCTGAACGTGACGTGCTACATTTACTCAAGTATAATAAGAGGTACTCTGAGTATTTCCATCATGCTGTACTTCACTACATGTCAGGTAAATGCTGTACTTGGATTTTAAAGGTTTACAGCAGTCAGATGCAACACACACACACACACACACACACACACCGCAACATGAACACTTTAACTTTCTCTGCACACCTTTACCTGTGTGGTGTTGAGACTGCAGACTGAGTGTTACCTGTACAGGTAGTTACAGTGTGGCTGCAGTGAGGGTCACAGTCGTGTCTCAGCAGGCTGCCGCACACACTCAGTGTAAAGTTTGCAGGCTGGTATCAGCTCTGGCAGCCGTTACCGTCAAAGCACAAGTCTGCACCGAGCTGATCAAACAGAGCCCGCTCACAGTGTTCGGTACCGGCTGCAGCCCCCGGTGAGCTCAGTGTGGAGCGGTTACCTGTCTGTTCAAACACTCAGGTAGCCTTTTCAAGTCGCCACGCAGCCTCCGCACCGAGCGGACTGACTCAAAGAATCTGGCGGTGATTTTCTTCTCTGAGGATGAGTCCACGTTAACGGCTCATCCTCCGGTTCATCCGCGGAGAGTCGTAGTTTCGGTGGTTGTTGCTCTGCGGGGGGAAACTCCGCATGACAGGGGAGGGAGACGGATTTAAACCCGCTTTTCTGGCATACAAAGACAGGGCAAGATGCCATGTCTAGCTAGCTAGCAGAGCTAGCCAGTGGCCATCTTGTTTATCACACTAGGAGCCCGCTAAGCTAACTAGCGGGGCTAGCTGCTGTTAGCTGCTGTTAGCTGCTGTTAGCACGGGGGGAGAAAGTGAGAGTGAAGCGGGGAGGAGAGGCAGGCAGCGGGGGGGCAGCAGCTGCCTCTGCCTGCTGCACTTTCTCCGGGCAGCAGGGTGAGTGTGCGCGGCGGGGAGCGGCTGACAGCTCCGACACAAAAGAAACCAACTGTGTCAAATTATGAAATCTGTGCGGCGACACGCGCGGCGCGGATCTGTCACCGAGCGGTACAAGAAGCAGGAAACCGAGCGGAGCGGAGCGGCAAGAAAGAAAAGGCGGCTCACCGGAGCCGAGCAGGCGGGGAACAATCGGCGGGGTGAGCGGTACTTTACCTGCGGGTGGTCCGGTTCATGGCCGGCTGTCCTCACCTCGGTCACTTGTAGCTGAACTCCGCCGGACCCGCCACGTCCACCTCGGCAGAACAACCCGCCGCCTCGCCTCCTCTCCTCCCCTCTATCACTGACTAATTCCGCTCCCTCCTTCCTTTCCTCCCTCCTTCCTTTCTCGCTTCTCTCCCCCTCCTTCCTTCCTTCCTTCCCTCCTTCCTGCCTGCCCACTGCTCGCTCGTGCGCATACCCGTTCAGGCGGGTATGTAGGTAACTACGGCAACGGTAGTAGGTGGGTATAGTTTTCGGCGTCGCGCGCAGTTGCACGAGCGGGTACGCGCGCGGCACATTGTTACACCACCACCACCATCTTCATCTTCATCAGCTTCATCATCATCATCTTCACCTCGCGCTCGGTTTGTTGTTGTTTTGTTTTGAAGCTCCACGCGCCTGTTGTTTGATGAATGAATGAGTGAATAAAGGTGAGCAGCACGCGCCCCGCTGGTCTGAGTCACTGAGGTCAAGTGGCGATTCAGTGACGTCACGTCAGGACAATTAACATGGCCATTATATCTAATTATGTCATCATAATACAACATGACGTCACAAATAAAACATTATTTATTGTATTTATTATTTATTTAATCAATTAATTGATTATGTATTTTTTATTAGTAGTAGAATCTAATTTATTAATATTGATTTAATTAATATTTAAGACTAAAACTACAACAGTGATTGTTAAAGTGGAAAAAATATTCACATCTTTAACTTTAGTAAAACTGCTGCATTAAAAATATCACTTATGTAAAAGTATGTAAGGATAACCAGGAAAAATTAAAGTATTAACAGTAAAAATACTTAATGTAGAAAACACAAAAAAGTAATCAGAACTTATTTGAAATAGATTTAAATAATTAGGAAGGAAAAGCAGCAAATTCTCATACTTGTTAGGATGGAGCCATGAGGTTTGTGTCATGTTTGCATAAAGAAATACTTTATTATTATTATTATCATTATTATTATTATTATTAATATTGTTGTTGTTGTTGTTGTTATGAAAATAGCTGCCAAGGAATTTTGTGTAAATTAACTAATTGATTAATGGATTAATTGTTTCAGCTGTACTTACATTAACTGTTTAGGAGTTTAGGTTGATAATGAAACATATTTTATCAACTCTCTCTTATGTTCTGTGTGTAAAAAAAAATCTGTGTAAAAAAATTTAGTAAAAAGTAAAAAGTGGCGTGAACAGGAAGCACTCCAGTGGAGTACATATTGGACGGCTATAGTTCGATCCATTGGGACCTGGGTTGGGAAATGGAGAGTCGCTGTTCACGTCTGGACCAAATATGGAGGTTTCCTCCAGGTGCTCCGACATGTTCTCCCTGTGTCAGCGTGGGTTTCCTCCAGGTGCTCCGACATGTTCTCCCCGTGTCAGTGTGGGTTTCCTCCAGGTGCTCTGACATGTTCTCCCCGTGTCAGTGTGGGTTTCCTCCAGGTGCTCCGACATGTTCTCCCCGTGTCAGCGTGGGTTTCCTCCAGGTGCTCTGACATGTTCTCCTTGTGTCAGCGTGGGTTTCCTCCAGGTGCTCCGACATGTTCTCCCTGTGTCAGCGTGGGTTTCCTCCAGGTGCTCCGACATGTTCTCCCTGTGTCAGCGTGGGTTTCCTCCAGGTGCTCCGACATGTTCTACCCGTGTCAGCGTGGGTTTCCTCCAGGTGTATCGGCATGTTCTCCCTGTGTCAGCGTGGGTTTCCTCCAGGTGTATCGACATGTTCTCCCCGTGTCAGCGTGGTTTCCTCCAGGTGCTCTGACATGTTCTCCCCGTGTCAGCGTGGGTTTCCTCCAGGTGCTCTGACATGTTCTCCCCGTGTCAGTGTGGGTTTCCTCCAGGTGCTCTGACATGTTCTCCTTGTGTCAGCGTGGGTTTCCTCCAGGTGCTCCGACATGTTCTCCCCGTGTCAGCGTGGGTTTCCTCCAGGTGCTCCGACATGTTCTCCCCGTGTCAGCGTGGGTTTCCTCCAGGTGCTCCGACATGTTCTCCCCGTGTCAGCGTGGGTTTCCTCCAGGTGCTCCGACATGTTCTCCCCGTGTCAGCGTGGGTTTTCTCCAGGTGCTCCGACATGTTCTCCCTGTGTCAGCGTGGGTTTCCTCCAGGTGCTCCGACATGTTCTCCTTGTGTCAGCGTGGGTTTCCTCCAGGTGCTCTGACATGTTCTCCCTGTGTCAGCGTGGGTTTCCTCCAGGTGCTCTGACATGTTCTCCTTGTGTCAGCGTGGGTTTCCTCCAGGTGCTCTGACATGTTCTCCTTGTGTCAGCGTGGGTTTCCTCCAGGTGCTCTGACATGTTCTCCCCGTGTCAGCGTGGGTTTCCTCCAGGTGCTCTGACATGTTCTCCCCGTGTCAGCGTGGGTTTCCTGCAGGTGCTCTGACATGTTCTCCCCGTGTCAGCGTGGGTTTCCTGCAGGTGCTCTGACATGTTCTCCCCGTGTCAGCGTGGGTTTCCTCCAGGTGCTCTGACATGTTCTCCCCGTGTCAGCGTGGGTTTCCTCCAGGTGCTCTGACATGTTCTCCCTGTGTCAGCGTGGGTTTCCTCCAGGTGCTCTGACATGTTCTCCCCGTGTCAGTGTGGGTTTCCTCCAGGTGCTCTGACATGTTCTCCCCGTGTCAGTGTGGGTTTCCTCCAGGTGCTCTGACATGTTCTCCCCGTGTCAGCGTGGGTTTCCTCCAGGTGCTCTGACATGTTCTCCTTGTGTCAGCGTGGGTTTCCTCCAGGTGCTCCGACATGTTCTCCCTGTGTCAGCGTGGGTTTCCTCCAGGTGCTCCGACATGTTCTCCCTGTGTCAGCGTGGGTTTCCTCCAGGTGCTCCGACATGTTCTACCCGTGTCAGCGTGGGTTTCCTCCAGGTGTATCGGCATGTTCTCCCTGTGTCAGCGTGGGTTTCCTCCAGGTGTATCGACATGTTCTCCCCGTGTCAGCGTGGTTTCCTCCAGGTGCTCTGACATGTTCTCCCCGTGTCAGCGTGGGTTTCCTCCAGGTGCTCTGACATGTTCTCCCCGTGTCAGTGTGGGTTTCCTCCAGGTGCTCTGACATGTTCTCCTTGTGTCAGCGTGGGTTTCCTCCAGGTGCTCCGACATGTTCTCCCCGTGTCAGCGTGGGTTTCCTCCAGGTGCTCCAACATGTTCTCCCCGTGTCAGCGTGGGTTTCCTCCAGGTGCTCCGACATGTTCTCCCCGTGTCAGCGTGGGTTTCCTCCAGGTGCTCCGACATGTTCTCCCCGTGTCAGTGTGGGTTTTCTCCAGGTGCTCCGACATGTTCTCCCTGTGTCAGCGTGGGTTTCCTCCAGGTGCTCCAACATGTTCTCCTTGTGTCAGCGTGGGTTTCCTCCAGGTGCTCTGACATGTTCTCCCTGTGTCAGCGTGGGTTTCCTCCAGGTGCTCTGACATGTTCTCCTTGTGTCAGCGTGGGTTTCCTCCAGGTGCTCTGACATGTTCTCCTTGTGTCAGCGTGGGTTTCCTCCAGGTGCTCTGACATGTTCTCCCCGTGTCAGCGTGGGTTTCCTCCAGGTGCTCTGACATGTTCTCCCCGTGTCAGCGTGGGTTTCCTGCAGGTGCTCTGACATGTTCTCCCCGTGTCAGCGTGGGTTTCCTCCAGGTGCTCTGACATGTTCTCCCCGTGTCAGCGTGGGTTTCCTCCAGGTGCTCTGACATGTTCTCCCCGTGTCAGCGTGGGTTTCCTCCAGGTGCTCTGACATGTTCTCCCCGTGTCAGTGTGGGTTTCCTCCAGGTGCTCTGACATGTTCTCCCCGTGTCAGTGTGGGTTTCCTCCAGGTGCTCTGACATGTTCTCCCCGTGTCAGTGTGGGTTTCCTCCAGGTGCTCTGACATGTTCTCCCTGTGTCAGCGTGGGTTTCCTCCAGGTGCTCTGACATGTTCTCCCCGTGTCAGCGTGGGTTTTCTCCAGGTGCTCTGACATGTTCTCCCTGTGTCAGCGTGGGTTTTCTCCAGGTGCTCTGACATGTTCTCCCCGTGTCAGCGTGGGTTTCCTCCAGGTGCTCCGACATGTTCTCCCCGTGTCAGCGTGGGTTTCCTCCAGGTGCTCTGACATGTTCTCCCCGTGTCAGCGTGGGTTTCCTCCAGGTGCTCCGACATGTTCTCCCCGTGTCAGCGTGGGTTTCCTCCAGGTGCTCCGACATGTTCTCCCCGTGTCAGCGTGGGTTTCCTCCAGGTGCTCCGACATGTTCTCCCTGTGTCAGCGTGGGTTTCCTCCAGGTGCTCCGGCTTCCTCCCACAGTAAATTGTCCGTAGGTGTAGAGTTACAGTTGACCATCTCAGATGAAACTTGGCAGGCAGCCATTGAAAGAGTGCACAAGTCCTCACTTTGTGTGCGACATGGGTTACTCCAATTCAGTGTTCTTCACCGTCTGCATCTGTGTAGAAGTAGACCGGCCAAAATTTACCCTGACACAGATCCTACTTGTCAGAGATGCTTTGGCGCCCCAGCCACTTTGTCCCATATGTTTTTCTCATGTAAATCAGTTGCCCTCTTCTGGTCCTCTGTATCTGACACATTATCTCAAATGTTTGACGTTTTTCCAGACAACTTTTTATGTCGGGGCTTCAGGACACTTGGATCACTACGGACGAGCAGTATGGAGATATTTTGTGGTTTCAATTATGTGTTTTTGGACGTTTGAATCTGGGGCGCCGTCAGCCTCCATTAGGTGGAGTTGTGTTGCTACCTCCTCTCCCCTTGGATCTCTGCAAGTGATGTGAGGACTCTAAAACTTCACCTGAGCCTCCCTCGGCATATGGGTGAGTAGATAATGGCTGAATTTTCATTTTTGGGTGCACTATCCCTTTAAGTTAGAGGAACTCAGGTGCCGCCTCAGAGGATCATCCAAGAAGTACCACAGGATATGGCAGCCCTTCTTAGACTATTTTCATAATGCCTGTCCCTCAGCTAGTTTCATGAATTAAGCATTTAAAGCCCCCCATTTTACTTTCTGGTGAAGTCTGCACCCCAAGCGGACTCTTTGGAAGTCTGCAGAAAGTCCACTTTAGGCCCCATGTGGACTGGATGAATTGTGGAGCCATCCATACTTCCAGACCTCTCAGGAATGAGCCTACAAAGTTTGTGAGTCTGCAAGTGCGGTAATGTCTGGATATTCGGACGCAGTGCCCCCCCCATCAGGACAATGTAGCACATCACACCACACAAACTGTTCAGGAATGACTGGAGGAACGTGACAAAGAGCTCAAGGCATCGACCTGGCCTCTAAACTACCCAGATCCCAATCTGATCCAGCATGTGTGGGACATTCCAGTACCCCAGAGGTACCCCATATCCACGGTGGGTCTTCTTAAATCTGACATGGCTCTGATCCTGTCCAGACATGGACACAGGACCTCGGGGGGTGTCCTGTAGTGTCTCCACCAGGGCGTTGGTGGCCGATTCTTGAGTCCTGTTGGTTGTGAGGTGATGCTCACATCAGATTGAGATCTGGGGAATTCGGAGGTCAGGTTGATGCCTTGAGCAAACACGCTCAAAGACAACTCTGGACTCAACATATGGTAGCAACGTGTTGGATGTCTCTGTCTTGATCTTTTCATCTCATTCATCTGAAATGTGTTTGACATTTTCATACCTCACTCATAACAACACATTAACTAACATTTAACTTACCGGTTGGGCCACAGACAAAAGAAAACAGCAGCTTGACTTTAGCCAAAACTACCAGTTAACAGAAGTCTGACCTGAGTGAGATGTTGCTGTTGGGTAACAGGAGGTTTGGTTTATCAGTGTCAGATCGGTCGGACCGCCGTGTTTAACTATAAATCTTTAAATGTTCTTGGTCTGAAAGAACTCTATGTTCTTCCTTCACCACTGCAATCTGATGACAGTGAGAAAAATGCAGAATAAGTTAGTCATGTGACCCCTAAATGTAACTTTGTGGTCATGTTGTGATCAAATGTCTGACAGCAGCAGATGATTTAGTCAAAAACTTCCCAAAAGACACTGATGTTTTAATGTTTGTTTCTCAGGAAGTGGTTTGAGGAGTTTCTGTGGATCTTGTGATGTTTAGTATTTCAAATGTTCCTCAGACAGTAAATAAGACTCGTCAGGCCGGCTGGTCGTTGTGAACATTTATTGGTTTTGTTTGAATTTAAACACTAAAAAGTACCCGGTCTTATCGACTAAAACAGGTAATAATAAAAAAAAAAACAAAAACACACCATCACCATCGCCTTCATCATCACATCATCATCATCATCATCATGGCAGACAGTTTGTAACTTGGCATAAATGACATTCAGACGGTGCTGCTGTGATCAACACGGGGCACAAAACAGCCAAACACACAGTGAATATTCTGCTTCACTGGTTCAAAGATGGAAAACGTTGGCAAAAATTCACTCAAAACTGACATTGGTCACAAAATGGTCAAAGGTCGTATCAATTCTGAGTTAATTCACATTAACGGACGATGGAAACGTCCATGTCCTGACTGAAGGTTGAACTGTCCGCCACTCATCTCCAGCACTTTTGACATTTCATTATTCAACAGGAAACTGTTAGATTTGGTTTTATTAGACTACTGAATTACAAAAAAGGGCACATTTTATTTTTATCAAAAGTATTGCATTAAATCCAAACACTGAGATGAACAAGTCATTTCATAGAGATTATACAGGGAGTAGAAATCAATATTTCAAACAATAAAAAGGCTTCAAACATCAGGTTCCCTGTGTCGTTACAAACATACAGTCTGCTCAAAGTAAAACAGTTAAAAACAGTTTCAAACAATAAAACTTAAAAACGTCCCTTTCATCCCCTCATTCCCACGTTTGCATCAAACAATAAGAGGACCTCAGATTGTTCTTTGAGGAACCCCCGTGTGAAGTTCTTTTAACTCCAGCTCTACTTCTACAACCTAACATGAAGGGTTTTATTTAAGGAACCCTTTATTTTAAAGATCCAGGTCCCTCTGGGCTCTTTGTACTGCAGAGTTTATTCCCTTCTTTCGCTCGTCTCTCAGCCTGCGTGTAACGAAGAGGCTGAACTCAAACATCATCTTCTGTCCACATGGGAACCACACAACCACTTTTCAGAAAACTGTGAAGTAAAAATCACAGGAGTAGAGATGTGCTCTGTGATATGTACACATGAATGCCGTCTGAATGCATCTCAGTGCTGAAAATAATATGGAGTGTGACATTTTATACAGAATTTCTTCAGCGTCCGCCTTTAAAGTAACGTTTGGAGAAAAATGCGTCTGGTGGAAAGTGCATTCATCAAAGTCTGATAATTCTGAAAGTCTTGATTACAAGTCTCAAATTTGTATGTCGGAAAAACACGACTTAGTGTCCCTTAATAACAAAAAGATCAATTTTTAGTGCAGTAACTCTCAATTAATACATAAAGATCGTGAGATTCTTTTTTACAAAAGAAATTAATCTCGTCAGGATTATTTTAGCATCACTTAAATACAAGAAATGTTCTCATAATTACAAGATCACATGGTTAGAACACTTTTGATCAACTCGTATCACTGTCAGGGTTAAAATAAGAAATTCTGATTAGGCCCCGCCCACTTGTAGTTTAAATTCAGACAGACACATATAGACAATGGTGTACTTGCTCATCCCTACTGATTATGACTTTGTACTAAGGATGCACGATATTGGATTTTTTTTTTGTGCCAATATTCGATATATAACATCTTATTTGGCCGCCAACCAATAACGATATATCCACTTTTTAAGATCAAGTCTCTTCAGTGTCTGTAATATTAATTCATTGTGCACAATAAGAAGGCATATTGGCCAATTCTGTTAATTCATGTTAATGTGCATCCCTATTCTGCATCTTGTTACGACAAGAAAAAATATGTTTAATTTTCACCTTGTAAAATCTTGTATAATTTTACAAAAAAGATAATGTTCTCATAATTATTAGATTATTAGATCGCAAGAAATAAAAATAAATAATTAACACAGCAACTGATCAACCCATGTCAATTTCAGGCTTAAATAAGAATTTCGGATCAAGCCCCACCCACTTCAAATTGTAACACCACCCACACTGGAATAAACCCCGCCCACTATGAGTACAGATACAGATAATTTAGTTGGTTAAACAGATACAGATAATAATGTACTCGCTCATCCCTCATAATTCTGTTTCTTCTCTGACAAGAAAAAATCTGATAACGTGTAAAGTTGTAAAAAATAAAAATCTTGTTTCTTTTGAAAAAATTACAAAATCTTTTTTTACAAGTATAAAACTACAAGAAAACAGCTGAACTACAAGATTTTCAGATTTCTTAAACGTACAGTATTTTAACCTTTGTAGTTTTTGCAATCACAAGATCTTATTTTTATGTCAGCGACACCGTTCTGTTTCTTGTAATGAACAAAGATCTTAATCTTAATGTCAGAACACAAAAAGGTAAATACATTTATATCAGTATTAATTAATTGGGTCCCTTTATTATATCAATTACAACATTTTATTAACTTTCAGGATTTCTGTTTGACTCTGATGTTGAAATCAGTTTACTTTCTACAGACACCTGATTTCCTGATTTTTGGTGGTTTTATTTGTTCGTAATTTTCCCTTTCTGAGTTTTCAATCAGACGCACATTTCTCTTCTTCTATGGCTTTGTAAACAACAACAGGAGGATCGCTGATTGGTTAAACAAGTCACATGAGGATGATGCTGTCGGGAGGAAAACCTCGTAACCACCACTGTGATGGATATTTTCTGTTGTGTGTGCTGCAGGTGTGCGTTTCACCTGGTTCACCTGGTTCAGCGCAGCGTTCACACCAGGCAGCAATATGAGGAGATACGAGGTTATCCTCCGATAGTAAGCATTTTCTAATCTGTGCACAGTGCAGTGAAGCAGCTGCTGTCCTGTAAAAACCACATAACTGCAGATGTGTTGTGCATTTTTTGGTTCAGAAAGAAAAACATCTGGAATCACCTGATTTTTCTTTATCATGATTTCATTTGATGTTTTTATGCATGTTATATTTTCTGTTTATTTCATTCTAACACTTATATTTTCATCTCATTTTAGTTTTTATTTGCATCGTCCCTTAAAGTTAGCTTTAGTTTGTTTCATCTTTGTTAAGTGCTTCACGTCTTAATTTGAAAAGTGCTCTACAAAGTTGTAACGAGCGACGAGAATTCAAAGAGTTAAAACATCAAATGTTTTTTCATGTTCCATGAAATAATCAGAAAAATCAGCCAGATGTTACAGTTCAGTACGGAAGCTCATTAAGGCCAAGAAAACGAAACTGGAACTGATGAAACCAAAACAGTCAAAATTCTTACAAAGAATCAAATCAGGTTTCCCACAAACTGTTCCGTAACTTTGTAAGTATCTATAATAACTGTTTTTTGTTTTTTTTTTTTGTCCTACTCGCTCTGCGTTTTTCAAATGTATCAGATTCAAACTTTATTCAACTATAATTTCAGCTAGCAGGCAAACATGGCGGAGGAGACGGAATGCAGGGAGATGTAAACATCAACACGTTAGAGCTACGTTACATCAACAGCTACAGAAAAGAATTTACCGTAATATTACACGATGTGGAAAGTTATCCACAGAAGATTACTGTAACAGAAGAATTAATGGCTCTTCAAAACTTTTAATTATTTTTACTAATTCCATGACTTTCCAGGCCTGGAAAACATGACTGTGAAATTTTATCACTTTTCAAATTTTCCATAACTGTGGGAGTCCTATCAAAATATGATATGATGATAACATTTTTTACGTCAAAATTATAAGTAAAAGAATTTCCTAAAAAAAAAATCAATATATTAAAAATAATACTTAATGTTTTATCTTAATTGCATATTAATGACTTGCTGTCTCAAAATTAAGTTATTATTTTGACTCAGTATCTTGTCAGTTTTACCCAACATGATGAGTATTTTGATTTTTAATAGTCCTATTTTGTCTTGGCATAAATGGGCTTCTGTACCTTGAGGTGTCCTGGTGGGCTCTTATAAACCTGTGAAACTACCTACGTTAGTCCTGAAAGACGATAATTTTTTTATTTAAATAAAAAAATCATAATCTTAACAGACTCTATTTTTAGACCTGAGAAGTTTGTGTTTTTGCAGTTTTGTGTTTTTTTTTTACGTGACAGCTACGTTTTTTTTCCTTTTTCTTTTTTTAAAGCTGAGACGCATCCAAAATGAACACAGAAAAAATCAAAACACATTATTGTAGTCAAATATCAATGCCGTACATCTACTGAGGTAATGAGGTCTGTGTGGAAAGTAACAAAGGAAACACTTGAAATGTTTTACAAGAGAAATAAAATGAGGTATGTGAAGACGTGTGGAGGCTGAAAGTGCAACACATCAGATCAACGCCAGGCGCTCGGCAGTTGCAGAAAAGTGGTTGGGTAATTCAGATGTTAGCGAAGCAGACAGTTAGCTTTAGTTATCGAAGCAGCGTTCAGCGGCAGGACATTAAACAGTTCATTATTAATCATCAATTTCATGATGCACCAAAATCAAACCCACCTTTTTTTTCTCATTCCTGATATTTTTAATCAGTGGTCTGATTTTTGTTTCACGTCGTCTTGAACGTGAACGACTCTCCTCCACAGCAAATCAAACTCTGGCCACTCGGCAGAGTTTTGGCTTCATATTGCTTCAATTTCTTTTTTTGTTCAAACAAAGTAAAAACAGAATCACTAGTAAAAGTTGGAGTTTGCACATTTACAAAGCGTAAAAACGATGGAGACGTCTGATCATGCTGAAGCATCGCGGCGCAGAAACAACACGGACACATGAATATTCTGACATTGATCTGTTTTCTGATCCTTCTGTTCGTCACCATCCCTCCATCGCCTCCTGCACCACCCATGCCACAGAGGATTAAGAACGACAGAGACTCTGAACACAAACACGAAGGTCGGAATGATTCAATAAAAACCAGACAGGATATGTACGGAGTCCAGAGCGTGTCGGACCGTTGAGATTCATTTTTCATTATTTCAGATTTTCTGTTTTTGATGCGAGTTTTTGGACAGAATGAGTGAAGCTTTTAAAGACACAAGTTTAAACTCTGAAGATATTTGTCATTGTTTTGTACTTTTACTTGTCTCGTTTTTGTCTCAATGGAAGCTCATTTCTGCCGCATGAAAAGTTAGGGATGATAAAAAAAATATGAAATAATTAGGGGTGGGGAAAAATCAATACAGCAAAGTATCGCAATATTTTGCATGACAATCTTGTATTTTTTTACATTATATTAATTATTAATATTGCTCATACAAACTAGCAAACTTTTTGTTAAAAAGTCTTTTACAGTGAGGTGAACAAACTGAAAACTTTGACCTATAAAATAAAACAGATGACAAAGATTTTTCTTTGGGGTTAAAATTTGCAGTCAAAAAAGATAATAAACATACATTTTCACAATATTCAGCATATCACTTAAAGTTAAAAATCACAATATTGAATGTGACTTACGTATTGTGTTAATATCGTATCGTAGGGAAATAATGTGTTGAAAAATGTTTACGTCTCATAATTTAATCTTTTTCTTTCCATTCATTTCTCAAAATATTTTTTGTATATATAAAAAAAAAATAATAATTTTTTTTCTTTCATTGGCAGGAGTGAGCTTCCATACAGATCGAATTATTTAAGAAAAGAAAAAAAACTTGATAATTGAGGCCAGAGAAACATCGTCGGTAGATTAAAAAAAAAAAAAAAAAGTTAAAACGAGAAAACGTGCGGTTGTGTTTTTCTGTGTTTCATCTTAATGAACTGATTTTTTTTTTTCCCGGACAGACTGAACGAACAGTTTGACTCTGAGACCTAAATACAGATATCCGTTTCTGATTCATGTCTGCTACATCGATGGAGGCTGATAAAAAAAAAAAATCATACAAATAAAAAAATATACTTAAAATACTAAAATGATGAAATAAATAAATATTTAAATTTATTACTTAATAATTCTTATTCATTTTTTTCTAAAAAAAAAAAAAGATTTAATAATTTGGAGTAAAATATCTCAAAAAGTTTTTCATCTTGTAATTACGCATCACGAGGTCCGTGTTAACATCTCCAACTTTAATTAATCTGTGTACGTTAAACTTTTAGTCGCGGAGTGTTTTTATATTTCCTACTCTTAACATCGCTCTACATTTGTTTGTTTGTTTGTCTGGCAGTAACAGGCTTCCATACGGAGTAGAATAAATAATGTAAAGAAAACATTAATTAGTTTGAGCCAGAGAAACAAATAAAAACGTGTGTGCGGTTGTGTTTGTGTTTTACGGAGGTATCTGTGTGTTACCGCGAGGTTACTGAACCGGACCAAGAACGAGGGATGAGGAAGGAAGGAAGGAAGGATGTAAGTAAAGAAAGAAGGAGGCAGAGGAGTAAACCGTCACAGATTTAAAAACCTTCCTCTTTCTCTTTGCTCTCGTTTCATCATCATCATCATCATAATCATCATCATCAGTTCTGTCTGAAAGTAAAAACTGTACAAACGTAAAAAGGATACAAACTGCTCAGATTCACATTCAACAAGTCCAAAACAAATATATCGATGCCACTGACAAAGTTTTTCTTCCTTTGTTTGTGTTTTTACAGAGTAGTGATGCGAGGACAGAATCCTCAAAGATCGTCCGATAAATGTAAAATCTGACGACAAAAATTCACCTGACGACGACCTACGGAAGCCCAGAACGGCCACACATGCAATTATTTTTCATGCAGTTATCGGGAACGGGTTAATTTGTGTCGAGTCTTGAGGAAACAAAAGGTTGATGTGTCGACGTGACGAGAGTGAGTTTTGTTTTTTAAGCGAGCTCATGGGATTATAAGGTTTCTGCAAACGACGGTCCGTGATCTTAAGTAAACATGTTTTCGTTGTCTCCACAGATCTGACGTTTGTTTCCTCCAGAATCAACGTAAATAATTCTGATGTCATGAGAAAATAAGCTTCTTCATCTCGGGATAACGAAATACTTGACTCATGATCCTGAGACTCCAAAAACAAACTGCAGCGTGGCCTCTCTGGGCTTCCGTATTAATCCGAGAATGGTTTCCATTAATAAAAACAGAGAAATAAACTGTTTGTCTGTTTCTTGAGAGAAAACCATAAAAGGGCACTTTAAAAACAAACAGGTAGAAAAGTCGATCTTCCTGCGAGTCCACGTTTCACATATCCAACACGAGAAACAAAAAACCACGATCATCACCACCAGAGAGGAAACAGGAAACAGGAAACGATGCTCCGACCGTTCAACTGCTGCGGCCGCCACCTCATCGTGAAAACAGACACCTCACCTGCAGCAGCTGGAGCTCGTTCCCTCGCCACGAGGGTATTTTACAGGAGGAGAGGATGAAGAAGATGAAGGAGGAGGAGGAGGAGAATGTACAGCAGGAGGAGTCTGTCGTGTTTTCCCTTCGATGTGACGCCTCCTCGTCAGTTCTTCCTCCAATCAGATTCTTTATTTTACCGTCTTCACTTGTTTGATTAAATCCACTCAGACGAGTTGATCCGGTCCAGAGTCGGGATTTAAAAATATTTTGTTGAATTCAAATCTGTGAATCTCTTATTGAATCTGTTCAGCTCACAACATTTGTAATTAAAGTTTAAATTATTTTAAAGAACCTGAAAACTTTGAATCAGTGTCTTTAGATTTTAATAACTTCATACGTGTCGTATTATAATTACGAGACGCTGAGTAATTTCACAAGAAAATGACGCCATTTTCTTTTTGTTCAGGAGAAATCAAACATTTGTGCAAAAATCTGACTTAAAATGAGAGTTTATGTTTCTCCTTCTCCTTGGCACCACTGGGCTTCCGTACATATCAGATGAACTGAGCAGAAAACATCTGTTTGTTTTTGTTTGTTGTTTTTCTGCCTTCGTTTCCTTATGAACTCCATTTTGGGGGTTTTGGACAGAATTCATTATTAAATATTGATCTTTGATTTATATCCGGTTCATTAATCCATCCAATTTTCAACCAGAAAAGAAAAAAAAATAGGAATCACAGAAATAAAAACAGACTTTGGGAATAATAAGTAAAAATTCTGACTTTAAAAAACATTCAGAATTATTATTTTCTATCAGTTTCAAACTCAAAAACAGAGCTGATTATTTGATATCAGGACGTTGCAGCTGAGCTTTGATCTCATTGGTCGACAGCAAACTGTCATCACATTTTCATTTCCTACGTGTGGTGAAATGAGCGAATCTGGAGGAGGAAATCGGGTTTTAAATTATCGTCACAAACTGAATGTTTTGATCCTAAAAATAAAAGTTCAGTAAGAGATTCATCAGCGTCTGAACTTTGAGAGTCTCGGTGTTGACATGGAAACGGATCCAAATCAGAAGCGTCTGGTGATAATCGATCATGTGACCTTCCTCCAGAGATGATTGGCCGTCAGGTACCGATGACGGGAGACAGACAGAGTCTTTAACGTGAGGCCTTTTTAATCTGGAGTAAATCTTTATTTTTACATCTTTTAATTTCCTCTTTTTGTTTTCAGGTTCTTTATCAAACATTTTATTGATCGTTGTTTGTTTTTGTTCTGCTCAACTTTGTTTTTAATCCTGTTCGGTGAAACTTTTTCAGTTTCTGTGATTCAATAAAAATTATTTTCTTATTGTCTGAAATGATTTCATAAAACGTTTCCAAAAATAAATCAATCATATGAACGAATCTCTTTGTATTCATCATGTTTTAAGTGCTGCTACTAAAGTCGACTGATCGATAACTGATCACTTGTTTCAATCATTAATCAAAGGAAAGTGTGGCTCAGTCTCACACACTGACTGATTAATAATAAATGATGGAGAGGTGACTGAATGTTAAAATAAATAAATTATTTTCAGGCCTGATGATGAAGTTCTGCCTGGAGTCGACTTCCTGTTGTGTTTCAGAATAAAAGCATCTTTGAGTCTAAAACCTGTCTGACGTCTGTGTGTTCGATTCGTTTCCCTTTCATGCTCTGTGGCTCTGGTCTGGTCTCAGGTCTGTGGATCCTCCTCTGGTTCTTTGTTCAGATTTGTTGGATTCTGTTGAAGCTCCTTTGTTCCCGTTTCTATTTCCAGTTCAGCCCAGGTGACCCCGACCGCCCGCTCCGTCCCCGCTGGGTTCAGGGCCAGCTCAGGTCCGGTTCCCGGGGTGCTGGGTCCGGGCGTGGCTGTGGAGGCGAGTCGCCGAGGAGAACCTCTTCCCGCAGTCTGAACAGCGTAAAGCCGAGGTGGTGTTGCCGGGCGGAGACGAAGGGGACGAGGTTTCGGCGGCGGCGTTTTCGGCGACGTGAGTCTGGCGATGAGCCTTCAGGAGAGACATCCGACTGAACCTCCGACCGCACTCCTCACACTCCGACCACACCCTCCGCCTCTTCTTCTGCACACACATGACACAACATGTCATCTACACACAACATGTCATGTACACACATGTCATGTACACACAACAGACATTTGAAGTCAGCACTGTTGAGTGTATGGCTTTAGCTTCAGATCATGTGGAGCTGTGACTCAACAGGAAGTGTCTGTGTGGACGCCGTCTTTTTTTATCTTTATAGGAATTATTTTATTTTACTGACTCATGTTTTATAAATGTGTCAGAAAAATGTTTTTATTTCACTTTCACATTAAAATAAAACTGTTTGATGAAACATTTTATTTATTCAGTTATTCATCCTTCCTCACCTTCCTCCCTTTGTCCTCCTCCTCTTCTTCTTCCTCTTCCTCCTCCCCCTCCTCCTCCCTGGTTGCCAAGGGTGACGGGCAGGTCCGACCAGGCGGTTCGACGCCGTCTCTGCGGTCGATGGCGCCTTCAAGCGCCAGAGCTGCCAGCGTCTCCTTGGCGGCGGCTTCCTCGTCGTCGTCCTCCAGCAGCTGAGACGGCAGAGTCAGGAGACGATGAAGCATCGAGGCAGAGGAGCGACGACCTGAAGGACCTGAACACAGAGGGACCAGAGAGACGAGTCAGGACTCTGATCCAACAGGTCACCTCACTAACTGATCTAAAAGTAGTTAGAGTAAAAGTATTTAGAGTAAAAGTATTTTGAATAAAAGTAGTTAGAGTAAAAATAGAGTAAAAGTATTTAGAGTAAAAGTGTTTAGAGTAAAGTAGTTAGAGTAAAAGTATTTAGAATAAAAGTATTTTGAATAAAAGTAGAGTAAAAGTGTTTAGAGTAAAAGTATTTTGAATAAAAGTCGTTAGAGTAAAAGTATTTAGAATAAAAGTATTTAGAGTAAAAATAGAGTAAAAGTGTTTAGAGTAAAGTAGTTAGAATAAAAGTATTTAGAATAAAAGTATTTTGAATAAAAGTAGTTAGAGTCAAAGTATTGAGTAAAAGTGGTTAGAGTAAAAGTATTTTGAATATAGGTAGTTAGAGTAAAAGTATTTAGAGTAAAAACAGAGTAAAAGTATTTAGAGTAAAAGTGTTTAGAGTAAAGTAGTTAGAGTAAAAGTATTTAGAATAAAAGTATTTTGAATAAAAGTATTTAGAGTAAAAGTGTTTAGAGTAAAAGTAGAGTAAAAGTGTGTAGAGTAAAGTAGTTAGAGTAAAAGTATTTAAAGTAAAAATAGAGTAAAAGTATTTAAAGTAAAAGTATTTGGAGTAAAAGTATTTAGAGTAAAAGTATTTAGAATAAAAGTATTTTGAATAAAAGTAGTTAGAGTAAAAGTGTTTAGAGTAAAAGTAGAGTAAAAGTGTGTAAAGTATTTAGAGTAAAAGTATTTAAAGTAAAAATAGAGTAAAAGTATTTAGAGTAAAAGTATTTAAAGTAAAAGTATCTAGAGTAAAAGTACTTAAAGTATTTAGAGTTATAAGTCAGAGTAAAATGATTTAGAGTAAAAGTATTTAAAGTAAAAGTATTTAGAGTAAAAGTACTTAAAGTAAAAGTAGTTAGAGTAAAAGTACTTAAAGTAAAAGTATTTAGAGTAAAAGTGTTTAGAGTATTTAGAGTAATAGAGTAAAATAATTTAGAGTAAAAGTATTTAGAGCAAAAAAGTTTGGAGTCAAAGTATTTGGAGTAAAAATACTTAGAGTAAAAGTACTTAAAGTAAAAGTATCTAGAGTAAAAGTACTTAAAGTATTTAGAGTAATAGAGTAAAATAATTTAGAGTAAAAGTATTTAAAGTAAAAGTATTTAGAGTAAAAATCTTTAGAGTAAAAGTATTTAAAGTTAAAATATTTAAAATCAAAGTATTTAGAGTAAAAGTAGTTCGAGCAAAGGTAGTTAGAGTAAAGGCACTTAAAGTAAAAGTAGTTAGAGTAAAAGTATTTAAAGTAAAAGTATTTAGAGTAAAGGCAGTTAGAGTAAAAGTTCGAGTGAAAGTATTTAAAGTAAAAGTATTTAGAGTAAAAGTAGTGACAGGTTGACTGTGCATTCACACCAAAAGTGTCATAAGCGGCCGGCAGCCATTCATTTTCAGTGTACGTTTGCTACGAAGGGCGTCAGGGGCGTCGGCTGCAGCGAGCGGCGCGATGCCAGCGACCAGAGCGTCAAGTAGAAGTTGAGAGAAGCTGAACTTTATGCAAATGAGCAGCGCCGCTGCCGAAGCAGCAGCCAATTGCAGACCGGGATTCGGGTAGGGAGGTCTGGGCTCTCCCGGAGCTGTACGAGCCGGTGAAATTCACTGTGGAGTTGCTGTTTGCAGGACTCTGTGGACCCAGACGGCCCGACGGCTCCGGGCCCCGTGTTTCCTCAGCTAATACGCAGATGCAACAAAGGAGGCTTCCGAAAGCGTGATTAATGAGCTCCCGCTTATTTACCACCAATTACATCTGTCAGTGGTCCTACGCGCCAACAGGAGAGTAAAATCATAATTATAAAGGACTCATAAAGGTTATGTGACTGTGTTTATTAGCGTTATTTTAACTGTGCAATGAAAGTCATGGATAATACAAAGTGAAGACATAAATGATATTTGTTCAAGTGAACAGCCGTGTCAGCCTTGATGGACACATCTGCAGCAGCCGGCCCCGCCCCTTTGGCCGCTGCAAGCGCCTGCTGGAGCTGCTGCCAGGCAGCGCGATGCCAGCGACCTGAGCGACCGCTGGCGCTCATGACGCTTTTGGTGTGAACGCACACAGTAAGGCTCAGAGCTCCTTCATGTTCAGGTTGGTAGGGTAATGATCACAGGGTCCAGCAGGGGGCAGCGAACAACAAACTCCACACATTCATATTTTCAGGGCCTGAAGCAAGAAAAAATCCTGTGCCTGAAACTTTTTTAGGGCCTTCTGCGCTAGGGGGGTCCAGGGGCATGCCATTAATTTCTCATCTGCTCAAAGATTTTGTTGACAGTTGATGTAAAAGTCATTTTAGTCATTTTCATACATAAATGTATATTAATCTATTTTTATTCCATCTTTCTATGTATGTCATATATTTTTATTTTATACATTTTTTTACGTTTTATTTGTATGTAGCATTTTTTCCATATATTTATCTAAACATGCTTAGATTTTTTTATTTTGGTATCTGATTGTACACTTATTGTTTTTATTATTTCTAGTTTAATTTCTTGTACTTTAAATCTGTGTTGTCTTTATTCTACTGTGACTCGTTCTTATAGTTATTATTATATTAATGAATTTTCATTTTATATATTTTGTTGCTCTTGTATTTTTTCATGTGTAGATCTGACTTTCTTATTCTCTCAGATTATCTGTATTTTTAAGTTTTTGTTCATATTTGTTTAATAAAAATACTTGTGGATATTTTTTTAGTTTCGCAGTTTGTTTACACATTTCTTTAATGTGACGTTTTTGTTTTTCTCCACTGTTTTGTTTATATTTTGACTTTGTGTTGTTCAGCTCTACTGTCACCTGTTATTAGCAAGTTTTTAGCCCTTCTACATTTTTGTCGTAAATTGTAAATAGATTTTAAGTATTTATAATATTAAATAATATTTTTTTAAAAATAATAATATATATATAGTTTCATATCTACAGCTATAATCAAAATTCTGCATTAACTTTTTCTTTATTTTTACCAATGTTGTTTTTATTTGTTGCATATTTATTTAATTTGAAATGTACCTTTTTAGTTTTATTTCATAATTCTATTTTTTTTCTATATTTTCATTTCCAACTTTTTTTCTGTTTTTCTCACGTGTATATTTTAAATATATTTTAAGTATTTAAAATAATATATTCATATTAAATGTTTTATATTTTCAGCTTTCAGTTTTATTTTATTTGTTTAATTCTTTTGATTTTCATTATTTTCATTTAACTTAACTTTTAAAATATGTTTTTAATTTTAATAATTTATTTATATTTATTTTACTCCCAGCTGTATTTTCACTGTCACCTGTTTGCACCTGTAAAGTCTCCACTGTTAATACATGGAAGAGTCACCTGTGGGGCTGAGGGGGGGCCCAGGTGAGGGTCCCGTGGTGGTGGCGTCCCCCTGACCGTCTGCAGCGTCCTCATCAGGAGAAAACACCTCCATGTCCTCCAGAGGAGTCCAGCGGGGGTCCTGCTGGGGGGACGAGGGGGAGGGCTCCAGGGTCACAGACGAGGTGGAGAGAGGCGCTGCCTGCTGTGCCCCGCCCTCACCCAGACTCCGCCCAACACCTCCTCCCCCTCCTCCTCCTCCCCCGAGCTCCTTGATCTGCCAGACGTCACTGCACCACTTCTGACCGAAGACTTTGTCCAGGATGGGGACCCAGTCCTGAGAGACCGAGAGGACGGGGGGACGCTCCGAGTCTGAGGAGGAGGAGGAGAGACAGGAAACATTTCTCTTTGCTGAACAGATACACAATGAATGCATTTCATCTGGTGTCATGGAAACGTGTCCCACCACATCACTACAGTGATGTCACAGCGTCCCACAGTCCACCTGTTACTACACTACAGTGATGTCACAGTGTCCCACAGTCCACCTGTTACTACACTAGTGATGTCACAGCGTCCCACAGTCCACCTGTTACTACACTAGTGATGTCACAGCGTCCCACAGTCCACCTGTTACTACACTAGTGATGTCACAGCGTCCCACAGTCCACCTGTTACTACACTACAGTGATGTCACAGCGTCCCACAGTCCACCTGTTACTACACTACAGTGATGTCACAGCGTCCCACAGTCCACCTGTTACTACACTACAGATGTCACAGCGTCCCACAGTCCACCTGTTACTACACTACAGATGTCACAGCGTCCCACAGTCCACCTGTTACTACACTACAGATGTCACAGCGTCCCACAGTCCACCTGTTACTACACTAGTGATGTCACAGCGTCCCACAGTCCACCTGTTACTACACTAGTGATGTCACAGCGTCCCACAGTCCACCTGTTACTACACTACAGTGATGTCACAGCGTCCCACAGTCCACCTGTTACTACACTACAGATGTCACAGCGTCCCACAGTCCACCTGTTACTACACTAGTGATGTCACAGCGTCCCACAGTCCACCTGTTACTACACTACAGTGATGTCACAGCGTCCCACAATCCACCTGTTACTACACTACAGTGATGTCACAGCGTCCCACAATCCACCTGTTACTACACTACAGTGATGTCACAGCGTCCTACAGTCCACCTGTTACTACACTAGTGATGTCACAGCGTCCCACAGTCCACCTGTTACTACACTAGTGATGTCACAGCGTCCCACAGTCCACCTGTTACTACACTACAGATGTCACAGCGTCCCACAGTCCACCTGTTACTACACTAGTGATGTCACAGCGTCCCACAGTCCACCTGTTACTACACTACAGTGATGTCACAGCGTCCCACAGTCCACCTGTTACTACACTACAGTGATGTCACAGCGTCCCACAGTCCACCTGTTACTACACTACAGTGATGTCACAGCGTCCCACAGTCCACCTGTTACTACACTACAGTGATGTCACAGCGTCCCACAGTCCACCTGTTACTACACTACAGTGACGTCACAGCGTCCCACAGTCCACCTGTTACTACACTACAGTGACGTCACAGCGTCCCACAGTCCACCTGTTACTACACTACAGTGATGTCACAGCGTCCCACAGTCCACCTGTTACTACACTACAGTGATGTCACAGCTTCCAACAGTCCACCTGTTACTACACTACAGTGATGTCACAGCGTCCCACAGTCCACCTGTTACTACACTACAGTGATGTCACAGCGTCCCACAGTCCACCTGTTACTACACTAGTGATGTCACAGCGTCCCACAGTCCACCTGTTACTACACTACAGTGATGTCACAGCGTCCCACAGTCCACCTGTTACTACACTACAGTGATGTCACAGCGTCCCACAGTCCACCTGTTACTACACTACAGTGATGTCACAGCGTCCCACAGTCCACCTGTTACTACACTACAGTGATGTCACAGCGTCCCACAATCCACCTGTTACTACACTACAGTGATGTCACAGCGTCCCACAGTCCACCTGTTACTACACTAGTGATGTCACAGCGTCCCACAGTCCACCTGTTACTACACTACAGTGATGTCACAGCGTCCCACAGTCCACCTGTTACTACACTACAGTGACGTCACAGCGTCCCACAGTCCACCTGTTACTACACTACAGTGATGTCACAGCGTCCCACAGTCCACCTGTTACTACACTAGCGATGTCACAGCGTCCCACAGTCCACCTGTTACTACACTACAGTGATGTCACAGCGTCCCACAGTCCACCTGTTACTACACTACAGTGATGTCACAGCGTCCCACAGTCCACCTGTTACTACACTACAGTGATGTCACAGCGTCCCACAGTCCACCTGTTACTACACTAGTGATGTCACAGCGTCCCACAGTCCACCTGTTACTACACTACAGTGATGTCACAGCGTCCCACAGTCCACCTGTTACTACACTAGTGATGTCACAGCGTCCCACAGTCCACCTGTTACTACACTACAGTGATGTCACAGCGTCCCACAGTCCACCTGTTACTACACTACAGTGATGTCACAGCGTCCCACAGTCCACCTGTTACTACACTACAGTGATGTCACAGCGTCCCACAGTCCACCTGTTACTACACTACAGTGATGTCACAGCGTCCCACAGTCCACCTGTTACTACACTAGTGATGTCACAGCGTCCCACAGTCCACCTGTTACTACACTACAGTGATGTCACAGCGTCCCACAATCCACCTGTTACTACACTACAGTGATGTCACAGCGTCCCACAGTCCACCTGTTACTACACTACAGTGATGTCACAGCGTCCCACAGTCCACCTGTTACTACACTACAGTGATGTCACAGCGTCCCACAGTCCACCTGTTACTACACTAGTGATGTCACAGCGTCCCACAGTCCACCTGTTACTACACTAGTGATGTCACAGCGTCCCACAGTCCACCTGTTACTACACTACAGTGATGTCACAGCGTCCCACAGTCCACCTGTTACTACACTACAGTGATGTCACAGCGTCCCACAGTCCACCTGTTACTACACTACAGTGATGTCACAGCGTCCCACAATCCACCTGTTACTACACTACAGTGATGTCACAGCGTCCCACAATCCACCTGTTACTACACTACAGTGATGTCACAGCGTCCCACAGTCCACCTGTTACTACACTACAGTGATGTCACAGCGTCCCACAATCCACCTGTTACTACACTAGTGATGTCACAGCGTCCCACAGTCCAACCTGTTACTACACTACAGTGATGTCACAGCGTCCCACAGTCCACCTGTTACTACACTACAGTGATGTCACAGCGTCCCACAGTCCACCTGTTACTACACTAGTGATGTCACAGCGTCCCACAGTCCACCTGTTACTACACTACAGTGATGTCACAGCGTCCCACAGTCCACCTGTTACTACACTACAGTGACGTCACAGCGTCCCACAGTCCACCTGTTACTACACTACAGTGATGTCACAGCGTCCCACAGTCCACCTGTTACTACACTACAGTGATGTCACAGCGTCCCACAGTCCACCTGTTACTACACTACAGTGATGTCACAGCGTCCCACAGTCCACCTGTTACTACACTACAGTGATGTCACAGCGTCCCACAGTCCACCTGTCCCTCACACAGCCAGGTGAGACGTTACAGGACAACAGTCGTCTCTTTACTCACCGTCTGTCTCCGCCGTCTCTTTGGACACGGTGACCTCTGTGAGCTCCTCCCGGGCGTCCTCGGAGCCACTGGGGGACACCGAGTCGTTCTCTGAGCCTCTCCTCCTCCCCCCAGCTCCTCCTCCTCCTCCTCCTCCTCCTCCTCCTCCTCCTCTCCCCTTCTCCCCTCCTCCTCCTCCTCCTCCTCTGTCGGAGCTCCTGTCCAGCCTCTCCTCCAGGACCCGCTGCTCCCTCTCCATCTTGGTGATCTCCAGCAGCAGGTCATCAAACGAAGCCTCCACAATCTTCGTCAGCTCGTGAACCGCGAAGTCCAGGACCTGCTCCATCACTGACTTCAGCTGGTCTGAAGGAGACAGAGAGGCAACCACCATCAGCATCATCATCTTCATCATCATCATCATCATCATCATCATCAGTCAGTCTAAACATCTGAACATCTCAGTCCAGGTCTGTTCATCAAACATTCAGGACGCCACAGTTTATTCCACACTACTGAAGCTCCTCCTCTTTTTGGAACCACTGCAGAGTCCATCATCAATTTCACTTTCAGCCATGTTTGTTGTTGCCGTAGTAACAGTATGAAGTCAATATGTCAACAAGTCCAAATATCGCAAATATCAGGATAACATATAACATAATTTACCTTCACCCAGAACTCATTTTTACTGAATGGAGCTTGAATGCATCACAACATAACTGAGGGCAACCTCTGTTAGCTGTTAGTCCCAGCCAACAGCTGCTAACAGCTAACATTAACTAGCTGCTAACAGCTAACATTATCTAACTGCTAACAGCTAACGTTAACACCTAACTAATAACAGCTAAACCTAACTATCAGCTAACATTAACTGACTCCTAACAGCCAACAGCTAAAGTTAACTGATTAGAGCTAATGTTGACTGCTAACATTAACTGACTGCTAACAGGTAGTTAACAGACTGCTAACAGCTAAAGTAAACCAATGTCTAACAGTTAACGTTAACAGCTAAACCTAACTAACAGCTAACATTAACTGACTCCTAACTGCTAACAGCTGAAGTTAACTAACTAATTAGAGCTAAGGTTAACTGACTGCTAACTGCTAAAGTAAACCAACGTCTAACAGCTAACACTGACTGCTAACAGCTAACATTAACTAACCGATTAGAGCTATTGTTAACTAACTGCTAACAGCTAACATTAACTAACTGATTAGAGCTAAGGTTAAGTGACTGCTAACTGCTAAAGTAAACCAATGTTGAACTGCTAACAGCTAATGTTAACTAACTGATTAGAGCTAATGTTAAATAACTGCTAACAGCTCAAGTTAACCAACTGATTAGAGCTGATGTTAACTGACTGCTAACAGCTAACGTTAACTAACTGATTAGAACTGATGTTAACTGACTGCTAACAGCTAACGTTAACTAACTGATCAGAACTAATGTTAAATAACTAACAGCTCAAGTTAACCAACTAATTAGAGCTGATGTTAAATGACTGCTAACAGCTAACGTTAACTAACTGATTAGAGCTGATGTTAACTGACTGCTAACAGCTAACGTTAACTGATTAAGCAAACGTTAGCTAACTGCTAACAGCTAATGTTAACCAACTGATTAGAGCTGATGTTAACTGATTGCTAACAGCTAACGTTAACTGATTAAGCGAACGTTAGCTAACTGCTAACAGCTAATGTTAACCAACTGATTAGAGCTGATGTTAACTGACTGCTAACAGCTAACGTTAACTAACTGATTAAAGCTGATGTTAACTGACTGCTAACAGCTAACATTAACTGATTAAGCAAACGTTAGCTAACTGCTAACAGCTAATGTTAACCAACTGATTAGAGCTGATGTTAACTGACTGCTAACAGCTAACGTTAACTGATTAAGCAAACGTTAGCTAACTGCTAACAGCTAATGTTAACCAACTGATTAGAGCTGATGTTAACTGACTGCTAACAGCTAACGTTAACTGATTAAGCAAACGTTAGCTAACTGCTAACAGCTAATGTTAACCAACTGATTAGAGCTGATGTTAACTGAGTTAGTAGTTCACAGTGTGACATCATCAGGTAAACAGCAGGCTGCGTCCTCTGATGCATCGTTACTAAGTTTACTGCGTCCTTTCATCAAGATGGCGTCCCAGGGAGAATCTGTTAGTCACAAACATGTTTCCTATCGTCTCCGGGACGACATTAGTCTCGAGCTTTGATTTTTAGCCTGAGATACATCAGAAAAACATTGACTAACATCAGTGATGTCATCTTCTCTGCTGATTTGCTGATTGGCTGTTGGTGATCAACAAGGAGAACATCAGCTGATACTGATGTTTGACTGATGAATCTGTGCATTTCTACTGACGTGTTTTTCTTTTATTAAAATCTATATTGCACAGATGGAGACGTGTGTTTATCACGTTGTAAAGGTTCAGTAAAACTGACGTTTACAGCTGCACAGGGACACAAACAAACAAACAAACAGGTGTATTTAGAGACAAATAAATATTTTATCTAAAAGTAAAACCTACAGAGGAGCAGTTTGTCTCACGTCACATGACAAATAATAATAACAGTAATGTGAAGCAGAACTCTGCTCACGTCTGTGGGAAAATATGTGTGTTGGCGTTTGGGGTGAACTGACCCTTTAAATATAACTCCTGTCAACCCACTACATCCTGACACACACACACACACACACACACACACACACACACATACATACAGCCCAGTGGGCTCATAAACATACAGCTGTGATTTCCATACGTCCTCTGACAGACGTAAATCCCCTAAAACGTCTCTGCGGCTGCAAAAACTTCATCTGTTCACATCAAATATTAATAATCAGAACGATGTGTGTTTTAATGACGAGACTCAAACACACACTCGTCCATCTGTCCTCTGATGAAACATGTGACCTCTGTGTCATGTGACCTGCTGCCACACAGGATGACCCACTTTCTGCTTCAGAAATAAATAAATAAATAAATAAATAAAGGAGGCATTAATCCGTTTACACACTGTGTGTGTGTGTGTGTGTGTGTGTGTGTGTGTGTGTGTGTGTGTGTGGCCATGCCCACATGACTTCATTGATAAGAGCGTTAATCCTCATGTTGCAGCAGAGCCACACAGGGCTCAAGCCTGATGAGTAACGAACATTAGGACGGTCACTGTGACATCACAGCGTCAAACTTTCATGTTGTGATTCGACTCAGAGACATGACAGTCTACACTTTAGTCCCAACCAATCAGAGCTCAGCGTCACAGAGACCACAGGTGTGTGAGTCACCTTAGTTACCTGGTTCAGCTCAGACATCAGACACACCATGCGTTCACTGTGCTGACACAGCCTACAGCGCTGTCTCTGTTTACTGTGATGTCATTTCCTGTATAGTATATTCAAATTCTTCACATCCCTAAAATCTGTACAACCTCAGCTCAGAGATTATGTATGCTAATAAACCAGATTTGATTAAAGTATAGACACTATGTCATAAAAATATAAAATGTGTTTTCCATCAGATTTTACAAAATAAAAACTGATTTTTTAAATTATTTGTTTTGTTTTATTTACTGTATAATGTTGATTTGTTTATCGACTATATTAGATTTTTTAAAAGCATAATAAATTGAATAAAATGGCGTGATAACATTAAAAAAGAGAAAGTCGTAATCAGCACGATGGATTGATTCACTGTACAGAGATGACAAATGACAACACAGCGCCAGAGAAGACGACCTTCCTCTGAAGGTGCGGACACACCAAACTGACATCAAAGAACTAGCGGTGATGAAAGCCAACTGTTGCGTCGTCTACGTCGCCTCACGTCGCCCTGTGTCAGTTGCATTTGAACACACTACACGGACTACATCCGACGGCCAAGTAGCACGTACGTTCTGCGCCTGCGTGAGAGAGAGCGGAGTGAGAGAGTGGTACATCCTGTCAGCCGAGGGGTTTCCTATCTGTGCAGCCGAGCACCGCAGCACCTCCACGGACTATTACATCCAGACGGTCCCGGTGTTTCCTCCGCAGGCTCCACTTCACTCAGCTGCCCGATAAACCCGCTGCTTCTTCCCACTTTAACCTGAATAACAAACCAGGGCTCGGTGCTCCGGTTGGATCCAAACGGAGAGCCGGGGCTAGCTCAGAGACTAGCGGAGGCTAACTGGCTGTGCTTCCCTCCGGTCATGCTGCAGCTAACGCTCCGCTAGCCGCTCCCAGCTAGCTCCGCCTCTCCGTTTGGATTCAAGTGTGTCAGGGCCTTAACACTGCCTCTGTTATTAAAGGTACAACATTACGACCTCCTCCACCGTCAACTCATTTGTTGTTGTGTGAAACTTTTGACTCCGCTCTCTAGTGCCATCTATTGGCTGCATCTATGACATCATAAAGGACTCATGGAGGTACGAGGTCAGTGACGTTTACGTTTGAAATGGACAAATCTATTTCTGTGTGAAGGCAGAAAAAATGAGCCTTAAGTTGTTTCTGCAGGTTGAATTCAAAGAATAACCCTTTCACAGCGACACGGAGTAATTCATGTTCTCACAGGTTCTCAGTGGTTTAAAAAACTTCAATCAGATCTGTGTGTGTGTGTGTGTGTGTGTTAGAGGAAACAGTTAATGTGTGTGAAGTTTTTCAGCAGCACTTTGGTGCATTAATGAAAAAGTCTGACAGATTTGTGGTGAATTATTTTTACAAGCGGCGTTTATATTTACGTGCACAGTGATGTTGAGCCGTGTGAAGTGTGACAGAACAAACCTCCATCTGTTCCATTCATCACACATCAGAGGACAAAGTGGAATTCCCCTTATTAAGCCTCGTTAATGGAGATAAAACTCAGTCAGGACTTCATCACATGTCGTATTATCTATTCATTACTTCCTCTTTAATCTTCTGTTCTCTGCACATTATTACAGCTTCTTATTAAAATAACTTCTCTGTTAATATTCATGATAAACAGGATGTGGACATAAAAACAGACAACGCTGGTGATGAGCGGGAAACATCCGAGACACCACAACAAACTGTTAGTGTACCAATCCATCAGTTCATCCATCAGTCCGTCACATGGTTCGTTATATTTCAGCTCCTCTGCAGACAGATTCTATAATTAAGGATTTAATGGAGACAAATTATATTTAGATATAAATGTGATTATTAATGCTAAAACAGATCATTTCATCTGCAGAGCTAGTCAATAAAACTTTAATCCTCAGGTCACTTCTGACCAAAAGTCTAAAAGCTGAAAATATAAACCCTTTAACTGTTAGTAAACAGTGTCATGTTTGATGGTGGGCGGGGCTTAGCTGGAGGCGAAACAGTTCTCCACAGACATTAGCTAGCACATTGTGTTGTCTTGTTTTAGACGATGGAGGAAGATGATGTGAGTGGTGCGTTCAGAAACACTCATTGTGAGTGTGGGAGCGCACTCTGACACAAACTGGAGCGTTGATAAATTGGGAGCGCTGTCTGAATGTAGCGTTGGGTTATCCAGAGCAGCGCACTCTCAGAGTGGCAGAGCGCACTCTGGACACTCTGTCTGTGGAGACGGAGCAGCAGAGCGCCGAGCGGAGTGAATGTGTGATTAACTTAACCGTTGGTTCATTCATGTAGAAATATAACGCTGCGTTTCTTCCACCAACAGGGCTCTCATTTTAGTGTAGAGCGTCAGACTGAATTTACCAACGCACCATGTCAGGTCACTCACTCTCCGGGACCGCCAGTGTTACTTGAATAAGTAAACACTGACCAACGGGACCAGACTGGCCGACCCGTATGCTCTCACTCAGTGGATGGATGATGTCACAGGAAGCCAATCTTACAAAGGAGGACCACACTTGTTTGTTTTGCTATGGAAGCTAACGTTAGCTAATGTGCTAAAAAGTTAGCGTCCCAGAGAAATCCAATATTCCTCTTAATCCCTCCCCAGTTTCTGATGAGGTGGACATGATAACCCTTAATACACATAACCTTATTCATCCCTACAACAGGAAATACTTTTTCCCTAACCTGATATGAAGTGTGCGCTGCACATGTGAGCATTTTTGATGATGGCCTCCGTCCAGTCCTTTGGTCTTATCACATTTAACCATAGTTGTCTTTGTTTTTGTTGACGGGCAGTGGCGGCTGGTTTTGAGCCATGACTCCTTCTATTCTGGCTCCCAATAACACACCAAGACAAACACATTTTAACACTCCTATGGAGCCTACAGCCCTGTGGGGGAGAGGCAGCTGCACCTCCAGCTGATGACATGATGTCATCGTAAAGTCAGGCCTTAAAAGGGTCAATTCAATATCATTAAAAAAAGACAAACAAAATGTCAATATTTCGTGTTTTTGCATGAAAAATTACCGTCGTAAAAATGCTTCATTTACTGCAACAGTTAGTCGATACGACATTTCACACATTTAAAAAAACTCTAAACCCTTTTGACTTGAGTCTCACAAAAACTGTTAAGTTTTCTCTTGTGTAAAAATGTATTTTGTGAAATGTGTTGGTGAATGTTTTGTGGAATTTCCCGTTTTCTGAAAAGTCGGGTTTAATGAAATGTCAGACCATCCACAGAACATAAAAGTAGCTGCGTCTCTCCTTCATTTATATCAATAAATTTCATTTCTTCAGGTTTTGGACTTTTGGACGGACAAATGAGACATCTGAAGACGTCATCTTGGACTCATTTTGGGCGGGAAAATTGTGTCATTTATGACAATTTTTATGAACCATACAAAAAAATCAAGAATAATTTTCCATTGAATTTCTGTTGCAGCTCTGAAACACAGAGACACAGATTCTGTTTCCACGCTTTCTCTTTTGAGAAATATGTTTTGGAAAATGTCGCATTTTGTGAAATGTGAAATTTCGCGTTTTGTGACATGTTGTGGACAAACTGTAAATGACCTCAAACTTAATTCAGCTTTTTTTGTGCAGATCGAAAGTGTCATGACAATATGACATAAATCTGAATTCTTTGAACAACAATATCTGCTGAGATCACAAAGTCAGCCACGAAATGATTTCAGTTTAACTGGATTCAGGTCTGTGGTCGATGGAGACGACATCAGTGAATATCCTCCTGGTGTTGTTTTGGCTGCAGACCATTATCTGCCTGGTGCTGAGCCGCTGACACTGATTGTGTAAGAAGGAGGAGGATTTGGGAATTTCACAATAAACACAGATCGATGTTTTCACTTTGCTTTGATAATACTGGATCAAGATGTTATTGAATCAATACTAGTCCATACCCACTGAGTGCACAGTTGCCCATGTTCAGTTCCACATGGTGTGTGTTTGGGATACAGGTCATAGGAAACTGCAGATTAAATAGTCAACTGAACCCATTAAGAAGAGCAATGTATTCAGACAGAGTTTTTGTGAAGTTGATAGTACGATTGCTTTATTGAAAGTACAGTAGTACCATTGCCAATAGTGGGATAGTTAGTGGGCTGAAACTGTACATTAGTAGTTGAGGTAGCACGTTGAAAGGCAGATAGTTAAAGTGTTTATATGTTGTATTGACTTCAAAGTGGGGCGCACTGGTAGTTCACATGGGAAAGGTGCGGCTAGCCCGTGTTGCAGCAGCATACCATACCATGACTTAGTCATACCAAACATTAGAAAACACCAACATTGGTCCACAGGGGGAGCCACAGCGATCGGTCACATTTTAGCCATTTTGAAGCATTTTTCTGTTGTTATAGCGCCACCCAGTTGCCAATTAGAGTTAAATTTCTCCAGTCACCTTGAGGCGTCCTGTTCTACATATCTACCAAGTTTAGTAAAAATCCATATGGCGGTTAGGCCTAGATAAGAAATGAGCTCTCTAGCGCCCCCATTTTGTTTGATGGGGTCAATAATGGAGGGGTCCCCTCAGATTATGTGTGGTCATATGCCTACAAAGTTGCGTGGTGATGGGTGAAACCCTTGAGATGTTATACACCTTTATGTGATGAGCCACGCCCTCCGCAATATTCATTGCCTTATAGAAGCTCAGTTTTAGTAAGTTTTCCAACTTTTGCCAAGAGGGAACTTTAGATATTGGTCCCTAGATTATGTTCACCCAGTTTCATGCAGATCGCTCAAACTTCCTAGGAAGAGATCCATTTGAAGTGTTTTTCAAAAAATTCAAAATGGTGGAAAATCTATATAAGCGGAAGTTATGGGTTCTTGAGGCAAATGTGTTCCTCATGAGGAGAGGCATCTCTGTGCAAAGTTTCATGTCTCTACAACATACGGGGCATGAGATATGCCCATTCAAAGGTTGACATTTCAATGGGTTGCTATAGCGCCCCCCTTTGGCCAATTGATGTAATATTGCTTCATTGGCATCCTCCCATGACCCTCTACCACTGTGCCAAATTTCACATGGATTGACCAAGTCAGTGAGGAGAAAAACGTGGAACAGACACACACACACACACACACAGAGTTTTCATCATTATATAGTCAGATATTGATCAGACTGATGTATCGTTGCTGCCGTGCTGTCTCTGTAACAATCTGATGATTTATCGCTCATTAAGCACCAAACCAAACGTGTCTGAAGCACCATAGTTGGCTCATCTGATAGTTTTTGAATTAATCTGATTTCCGATGCTTTGAAATTAAAGTTCACATGAAGTCATTCTCACTCAGCCGCTCGTGTTCTGACAACTTTTAACAATTGGCTTCTTTTGCTCAGTGAAAAACTGTGTTGTCTTATTTCTTTTGTTTTTTAACCTGATCGTAGAGATCATACGGAGCTGGGTATCAACCCTCAGCAGTGTTCTTGGTGCAGACTGAAACGTGTCTGCAGCCCAGGTTTTATCAACACTTTATAAAATTAACTAATGATCAAATAAGACTAATTTCCTCTGAAATAAAACCAACAGACAGACGTTACTATGGGAACCAACCCTGACAGCTTCTGGTTTAGGAGGACTGACCTGACTCTGGTGTGATGATTCAGGGTCAGGCTCCTGGTCCACATGACCATATGTTCACATGTATGTCCATATGTGTACATACATGTCCATATGGTCACATGACCACATGGAGCGTTTCTCTTTGTGCATCGAGGCTGAAATACTGAAGGAAAACACACCCAGGTCCTTTTCTGACCAATGTTCATCATTTAAAGATCAACTTCACACCCTGTCACAGGTTTTAAGACCTTTTCATGTCCATCAGTAACATCTGACCATCATCAAGAATTCACAGAACCATAGTTACATCTGTAACTCTTATCTTAACGTCCACACCGGCGGGTAACGGCTCACGTATCGCTCGCAACTCCTAAAACGTATTCACTTCCACATTTAAAGCAGCTCAGATCAAAGAGCAGGTTGTCCACTGATCACAGGTCTGGTGGTTCGACCAAGAGCTGCATTAATTAACAGGTGATTGACAGACCAGCTGGTAACCACCAGTGATTTTCAGATAAATCTTTGATATTATCAGAATTTATTTAACGAAGCTAAACACAGATTGTTCTCTGGAGTCAGTTTCTCAGATGTCTCTGATTTGTTGAGTTGAGGACGGTTGGTCAGGACAAAGACGCTGACGAGATCTCGAAGAAACATTCTCATTCTTTAAATTCATTCATTCACCCTCGGAGTCCCACACGGACCTATGTTTGGCTTCTTTAATGGGGACAGGTGATGTTTATGGGGAGGCAGCAGACTTAGGGCCCGTCCCAATACCCCCCCTTACCCCTACATTTGCGTGTTCCCGCGAGGGGTAGTGGTGTCCCAGTTCCTTGTCACAAGTTTTTCTTGTCACAAATCTGTGTTAAACATTGTGTTTTGATTCGACACCTATTCAAACATTTCCATGATCATGTGTGCCTTATAAGTCATGGCTGCAGTTTTGCTGATGAAACCATTTGTTAAACAGAGTTGGAGCTTAATTTAATTTATTTTATTTACCAATCAAGAATGAACAGAAATGGTAAAAATCCCTCAGGTTCAGACACGGAGAGCTCGAGGAACACCAGAGAAAATCCCTGCTGTTATTTGGTGTCAAAAACTTTCTGTAAGAGTTGTATTGTAACACTTGTGTTCTGGAAACTGCTCAGAAACCTCCTGATAGTTAATCAACATATTAAAGCCAGACTTCCTCTGAGTGTCGGAGGTCTCTACTTTGTGTCTGCTAAGCTTCATGAGGCTGTGATTATGCTGGAGGTCACTTCAGGTCATTTTATACACAGACAAGTGGTGTCATGACAATGACATGGCTGCTATGGGGACTAACATCATCACACATGACTGAAACTGAACTCACTGAGTCTCGGCCTCACAGTCAGACCTGATTCATACAGCTCAGAGTCTGTTTATGGAGCCAGTCTGCAGACAGCTTCAAATACAACAGGTGACAATGAAACATTATACTGCATGGGACCAGCATAAAGTGGGCACGTCTGTAAGGGCAGACTGGTAGGTTCCCATAGAACCCAGTTTCATTCAGATAGCTTGGAGTCAGAGGTCATGGGGCCGCTGTGAAAATGGCCATGCTGTTCTTGTGTCCCCAAAATTGAGCCTAATTATGGAGCGTTATTTCACCTCCTTCCTGAGGAGCTGGATTCTTTCGGTCTTTTAGTTTCATACGACACCAGTATAATCACTCCAGTTTTAAAGCTCGGCTTGCTGCGGCACCCAGTAGCGCAGTGTTTGGAGCAGCCGTCCCATGTACAAAGGCTGCATGTCATCCCCTCTCTCCATCTCCCCCTTCACACTTTACTCTGTCCTGTCAAACAAAGGCAAGGAGCCAAAAATAAACTCTTCAAATAAAATAAACTCAGGCCGCTGCAGCCTCTTAAAGGAGGACTGATAGCCTGGACCGCCGGCCGCCCGACGAGCGTACGGGTGTTTCAGACCAAATGGCCGATGGAGACAATAATAAAGAGCTGAATCACAGCTGAGAGGAACCGTCACTTCAGCCTCACACCAACGTCTCAGATGTGTTTAGTTTCATTTGCACATTAAGAGGTTTGTGCTGCTCGTGTCTGCAGGGGCTCATTTAATAACTTACACTAACAGAACCACTCCAGCTATCCTCCTCCTCCTCCTCCTCCTCGAGCAGATATCAGAGTGAAAGCGTAGCCTACTTTTCATCGAGTCGACCCCCCACCAACACAAAGCAGAGTGACCTTTGACCTGAGCGTATTGAGGCCGTGGCCTCATTATCTGGCTGTGTGTGTTACTGTGGGGCTGCAGACACTTCTCTCTGTTCTCTGTTTATCTTTAAGAGCAGCACCGCCGTCACTTTAATGTGCTGCAGACAAAGTGGGTAATTCATCAACACTGCTATTACTTCCTCAGCGCGATGCGGGCGCGGCCGCCGAGAACAGAGCAGCGCTGGAATTCATCAAAGCTAAAAACTCCAGCGCCTAGAAGACGACTGAGAAACAGGAAGCTGCCTGTCAGATAATAAATCTTCCTTATCTTCAGAATGAATCACCTCCTAGTTAACGGGAGGACGACTGATGGACGGAGATGTTACTGGGCGGACTGTGAACATCTACACGGATCATTCACTGCACTTCAGTGACGGCTTTAATGATTTCTGGGACAGCAGACTTCTTCAGGGCGGTGCGGCCGCAAATCCAGATCACTGTATGTTCTTTTTCTGTAAGTGTCAGAATTGACGCTCTGAGGGATAAAACATAGGTGCTCCTAACATCTTTCACATGTTACAGACATGACTCCGCCCACCAGTCCAGTTGTGTCAAGTTTGGTCAGAATTAGTGTATGAATTCTTGAGTTATGTGAGGTCACACTGACCTTTGACCAACAAATTACAGTCAGTTTATTCTTTCGTACAGGTGGACGTTTGTGCCAAATTTGAAGAAATTTCCTCAAGCTGTTCTTGAGATACTGTGAATAGATAACGTAAGGTCACAGCAACCTGGATCTTTGAAACCCACGCTGACACAGGGAGAACATGTCGGAGCACCTGGAGTCTGCCTCTCAAATCACGCCATGGACAGTGGGGAAAAAAGCAGAGGGCAGAAACACGAGACGCATTGCAGCACAAAAACAGCGATAAAAAAGTTTCATTCTCTTTAAAAACTGTGGCCTCCAGCTGCTGAAACTCTTTCAGTGTGATCAGGTCAGTTTTTCATTTCCAAACGAAGCAGCGTGAGCTCTCAAATCTTCCAGATGATTTACCGACTCCGGCTGATGATGACGAGAAAAATGAAGACTCTACTGGTCAGTACGGTTCGTCACAATTCATACTGGTGTTCTTTCTGAATCAGTGACGTCAGATGACTGACGAAGGTTCAACTCTGATTCTGTTTAACTGTATATTTTTATTTCGTCGTGTTTCTTCTCTTGATGCAGGTCGTTCCTCATAAACTGGCTCACTGTTAATTATTCATCACACAGAAATATAACCTGGACGTGTGGCGTCTGAGTTTGATTCTGTTTGTGAGAATAAAATCCAGCTGAGGTTAGAGCGTGATTCGCCGTCCCTGCGGTGATGTCACTATCTGACCTGAGATCCTCTCTGGTCCTGATCGTGGCGTGTCATCTCGGTGGCCTGGTTTCCAGAGGGGGTGGGGGTGGGGAGGCTTTGCGTGTCAGCCGTGTGTTTGCATTCGAGTGCGCAGATGTGTTCATGCATGCGTGAGAGCGCAGTGGCGTCCTCCTATCAGTTCTTTTCTTCTCACGTGTCTCTGCATGTGGAGGTGTGTGTGTGTGTGTGTGTTGCTGCAGGCGTCCAGCTGAAACACACCCAAACAAACACACACACACACACACACACACACACACACACACACACACACTTGCCTGACATCATTTGTGATGGAGTCAGTCCTGTTCAGATGGATTAATCTCATCCTGATCTGCTTTGTTGTGTCTCATTCACTCATTCACACACCTGCGATTATTTCTGCCGCTCACTGAACCAGATTTACTCTGCCATGATTTTAACGTGAACTGTCTCACTTCTGTTTTGTCCATTAATCAATCAACAAAAACTAAAATCACCATTTTTAATGATCATCGTCTTGATCGCCCACAGAGCCAGCTGATAAATTTCACTTTTGCCAAATCCGTCAGAAGAACAGTGAAAACGTGTTTATGCTCCGAGCAACTTGATGAGGTCATTCTTTTATTATCGACTGTTTCTGCCGTAACTTCACTTATTACTGTGTTTACTTTGCTAACGTGTGAGTTAGCGCTTGTTGCTTCGTTGGCCGCCATCACTGCTCTGAATTTTACACCATCAACTATAATGCAATCACTGACCCTTTTTAAACAGGAGTTGTGCAAATTTGCAGGAAAGCCCAATCAGTCTTTTTTCAGCATTGGCAGTATAAAAACAAAATCGGAGAGTGCAGCAAAATGCCGCCTACCTACTTTTGTTTATACAGAATGTGCCTTTTTCGGGGCAATGGGGGGCGTGAGCAAGTAACAAAACGTGTAGCTCAGCGTGTGACGTAAACAGTGACGTGGGAGGGAAGCCGCGGCTGGTCAGTCCTTCGGTGATTCTCTCATAAGTCGGCCCGTTCTTCACCGTCCCCGTCATCTGACGGTTAATGGCCTCTTCGTTTGCGAGGACAAGGAGGGCGCGCAATTCCTTGTCTCCCCAGTTGCTCATCTTTACAGTGTCTGTCAGGTTTGTGTTTCCCTCTTGCTACTAGCTGCTCGCTAATTCCTGCTATCAGCTGTTTCCTGTTTATCCACCGCCAGTGGCTCGCACGTGCGGCGTCATCAACAGCGTAGGTGGCGTCTCTGCAGCACCGCAGCGTCACCGTCCCACCAACACACACAGACTGCAGAGTTTACAGCGTCACACACCAGGAATTAGACCGACCCGCTGGAACAAACTGTGACTGTCAGTATATTCTCACACGTTATAGACTCAACAGCTGATCCATTAACCAAATATATGAAACTAAGTTATCAGGTGCAGACATTTAAATCTACCTGCTGTCATGTGACTGAAATTTTAACCCTTTAAAAACAGACGTCCTGCAGACAGCCTCAGATCATTGTTTGCATGGTCCCGGATATATACGAATCTAAAATAAAAACTATGGGAGCTAAAACATTCGTTCTTTCTGCAGCAGATAACTAAGGCTTGTGTCTTCCCCGTCATCACGTCATTACCTCATGTTACCTTTTGAGTCATGCAAACCGGTTATTTTGGCGTAATTACCCCGGAATTTTGCTGCAGTGGCTGAAGGCCAAGATTGTTGGTTGCATAATCCTGGATATGATCAATCTAAAATAAAAACTATGGGAGCTAAAACAGTCATTTTGTTTGCAGCAGAAAGCAAAGACTTCTGTATTTTTGTTTGTACACTAAAAAAGTCTTTCAGACATTATATGTTGTGTTTTTATTTTTTAACCTCTCTAACTCTGCCAGGACGCCGACGTCCTCGCTCCCCCCTCCTCTGTTAAATGGTATCTCCCAGGTGCACTACATCATCAAACCATGTGATGTTTGGTATTGTCAGATTCAGGAAGCTCTCGACTTTTCAAAAATAACATCGTTTTTCTTTTATTTATTATGTATTTCACACCAGAGCAGCCTAAACACACAAAGTCCAAAATCACTATGAGTGGTGACAAGTCATGTCATGCCGTTTTTCGACGGGAAAAGTTAAAGGATTACTCGCGATCTTATGTGGAGCTGTTAGCGGGGACTTAGCTGGTTTATAAAAGGTAAGAGTCTCACTCCTACCACTATTTTTGGCTGAGATATACCGTCTAGAAAGTGGGATCATAACTTTCACGTTTCATATGGCTTTATTTGGTGATATTTTATGGTGTTTCTGTGTCATAAACAACATCAGCTATCATAATCACACCTGATTTCAATAAGGTACAATGTTTGAAGCTGGCTGAGTGTTGTTTGATCACTGATAGTACTGTTTTGAAGCAGAGTGACCCACTTGTCATTTGGAGCTCCGCCTGGATCTTTTCATGGTAAAAACACTGTAGAATGGTCATACTTTGAGCAGTCTTCTTCAAATTTGAAACAAGTGTTCATTGATAGTGTGCCTACAGCCCCACAGTGTCATTTACCTGCTCAGATGAAGCCACAGACAGTTATTCATCCTGAAACATATTTTATATTTTATTTTAGGCAAAATCTTCAACTTATAACTGACTTCAGAGGCCCATTACTCTGTCTCTGTATCACCTAGAGTGTTTCTGACACTTTCACAAGAAACTTCAGAGAGTTTTCTTTCTGGCAAGACCTCATGCATGCATGTAGTCAGAGCGGTTCAGAAGCTACAGTCATTTTAATTTGGGTATGTCATTTTAGGCGTTTTTGCTACAAAATGGGGGTGGAGATTAAATCTGATTAAGAAAATCTCCATCTTTTAATGAAAATGTCGATACTTTTATCAATTATTATGGTTCAATGACTTGCACAACTTTTTAGCTCAGGTTGTACAGATTTCAGGGAAATTAAGTATTTGAAGATACTCAAAGAAAATAAATCACAATAAGCAAAAATCCAGATGTTGGCACACTGCATGTTCAGAGAGTTAAAATCTTATTTACGACATGATTTTTTCTGTGGTTACATATTTTGTAGACAAAACAATTTAACAAAATACTCAGCAGAGGAATCAGTGATAAAGAATCATTATCTGTACTCTATGATCTGCTCAGTGTCCAGTTTATTAGGTACCACTGATCAAACTATAATCATTATGACAGTCACATGTGATATACAGAAAGGTGTTTGTTTTATCTGACATCAGAGGGTGGACGAAATAACAGAAACACCTCTCTGTGTGATGAAACTCATCAGCAGCTGAATCTCAGACAAACTGGACACGTTCATGAAGAGCGAGGTGTTCCTAATAAACTGGACACTGTAAATCATATATGTGATGTTTCTGTGTTCACAGTTTTCTTTTATCTTATTTGTTCAAAACACAATAAAACACTAAAAAATTAAAATATTCATTAAAGTCATCTATCGAGAAAAACTCAGTTTGCAGGGCTTAAAGTGACAAATTTTTTCTGAGCCTGAAAGTGTTGTATTACAATGACACAAAATGCCGCACCTGGCTCGTTCAGCTTCTTGCATCATGTACTAAATGGTTTGCCCTCAGCGCCCTCCTCCTCGAGCCATGCCCACCTCTATTTATTTTTCACCCCTCTCTCCAGTTCTGCTGTATTAACACCGGGTTTAATATATTTTGCTTCCATCTCTCTGCCCTGCTCTACTCTACTTCAACGCTACTTAGCTCTCTCTCTACTCTACCAGTAGACTACCACATCCACCTGTTGCACAAAACGCACACAGCAGTGTTTCCTCTAGGATGGAGTTGTAGCAGCGGAGGTGAAGCACACGCATGAAAAATAATTTTCACATGCGTGAAACTTTTTTGTATGCTTGCAAAGCACAGCCTGCTGGGATGTTTCTATGTATCTACTGGCACCAGAAGGGCTCTTTAGGACTAAGTACATACAGTACATTTGTGCACAGTAATGAGCAGGTGAAATGTCTGTCTAGCTGACATATGAGGTGTTTCAAGATTTAGGAACATACAATTGTATTGAATATAATAAAGTAAAAAGTCACATGACCATGTAGAGACAGAAATGACACGATGACATAACACCATAAATAGTATATTGTTCTGTTATTATATGAAGCGTCCGTCACGCAAAATTAATATGACTTTAGTTTATGAAGAGGTAAGACGGAGCCCTCTCCTCTCCTCTTATATGCTTTACTCACAAGTGTGTGAATTGACCTGGATAATGGTTAAATCAGCAGCAGTGGTCATATTTCAGCGCTGCTAGTTGCATACAGGGGAAACACTGCACGGCATGCTGTTTTCTCTCAGTGTCCGATAGCTGGTGGTTAAGCTAACACAAGCTAATCATTCAAACGCAGTTCAACTGTCCATTTCTGTTGCACATTCACCCACACTCATTTGGATATCAGGCTGTAACAGACACCTAAACAACATGTGCTTGGAAGTAACGTTGTGTGTGTGTGTGTGTGTGTGTGTGTGTGTGTGTGTGTGTGTTGATTTGTTAAATGCTAACTTATGCCAAGTTGTTGCCACAAAAAATAAATAAATACTAGAAATGTCCGTCAAGCCAGAAATCCGGCGCCACGCCGGAGTACTTTAAGCCCTGAGTATGAGACTCTGAACTGACACAAACTCATCAAGGAAAATCAATAGATTAATCAATAATGTGTGTCACATGATCAGTTTCCTGTGTTTTTCAGAATAAAAGAATCCCTTCTCTTGACTTTTGGAGTCTTTTCTGGAGAGCGTCAGCCATGTTGGAGCCGTGTGTGTTTACAGCTCAGCTCGTATCCTGGATGGAAGAGGAAGCCATATTGAAAAAGGCTCTCACGGGGCTGAGTAATATACGAGCGGTGACAGAGGAGGCTGATTATTCCTCTCTCAGCACATTTCACCTCCTGTCTGTCTGTCTGTCTGACAGAATTGTAAAAAAAACTATTTTATAAAAACACAGATATTTGTTTTACAACATTTAAGCAGTGACACACAGACGCAGGTTTTTAAGGATTATAATTACATTGTCTTGCAAATTTTATTGTTCTTATTAAAAATGTATTTGTTTTTATATGTTTACATTTGTCGTCTTTGTTTGTCGCATTATGTCGATTTGTACACTGAGGTTAATTTCCTTGTGTCGTTGGCCAATAAAGCGGATTCTGATATTTATACTGAATATATATATTTACCACAAACACATGAGTTTCTAATTAAGCATCAGAGCGGATTTGTAACTCTGTCATCTTCTTTCATCGATAGGTTCAGATTTAAAGCTTTTTAAACAATTTTAACTGTATTTCATTTAGAAAATGTTTCTTTCGATTGGACGACATTTAACTTTTGAATGAAAATATATATACATATATATATATATATATATATATATATATATATAAAAAAATATATATATATATATATTCTATGGAAAAACTAATTATAGTTTGAATTTGGGCGTTCAGTATGGACACTGAGGCGTCCACACAGAGTATCAGAAATTAGAAAGTATCGCAAAATCTGGCGTCAAATGACAAAATATGTGGGTTTGGAAATGTTGGTTGGACGATACAAAAGTTTTCCAATGTTTTGAGGAACTATCAATTATAAGAACAAAAATAAACACATTAATCAATAACATATAATCGTTAGCTGCAGCTCTGGTCCATAGGACCAAATATCAAAGAGCACAAAAAGTTGTGATCACATAATTAAATATTGACTGTGTTCAGAATTTAGACAGTTACTGCCAATTTAAAGAAAATGTTTTTTTATAAAATCATTTTTATATTTCTCTGTATGGAGGACAGTGATTCCAAAACATAAGTATCAGGTAAAATTGAGGATCAAAGCTTAATACCTTTTCTGTAACAACCAACGTATGTTCATCGTAGAGCTGAAAGAGTCGTTGAATTGACCGATTATTTGATCCATAGAAAAAGAACTGTTAAAATCTTGTTTTTTTTAAAGCAAAAATCACAACAAAAAAAACATATTTCCAGATTCTATAATGTGACGATTCACAGCTTTCTTTGCTCTAACTTAATGAATTTAATACGTTGGGTTTGGAAATATGATTGGGCAAAACAAGGCTGTTTTGAGAAACAATCAATTAAATGAGCAAGTAATCTACAGATTAATCGATAACAAACATAATCGTTATTGCAGCTCTAATCCATAACACTAAATATCAAATGGTACTTAAAAAGTTGCCGTCGCATGACTGAATATTGACTGTTTTCATAATCAGAGAAAAATCACTGCAATTCAAAGAAAATGTTTATTGTAAAAACACTTTTATATTTTTCTCTATGTAGGTAAAAGTTGATTTCTATTGAATCCAAACTGAATATCGGGCAGTACCTTTTCAAGCAAAAATGCCAAAAGAAAAAGTGTAAATATTTCCAGGTTCTCGAACGTGACAATATAATGTGTTCTTTGATCTAACATTACAGTTAATTTATTATTTCTGGGTTTGGAAATGTTGGTTAGTCAAAACAAAACCATTTTTAATATATTGTATAACAAACAATTAATGATAGAACAATAGAATAATCTGCAGATTAATCGCTAAAATACATAATGGTTAGTTGCAGCTCCTGTCCATAGGACCGTTGTTGTCACATGACTGAATATTGACTGTGTTCATAATTAAGACAAAGACACTGTAAATCAAAGAAAGTGATTTTTTGTAACTAATCATGTGTCCATCATTGAGCTGCAACTATTAGTCAATTAATTGATCATTCGATCCAGAGAAAAATAAGCAAAAACACCAAAACCATATTTCCTGGTTCTCAAATTGAAGGATTTTCTGCTTTCTTTACTCCAATTTAATGAATTGAATACGTTGGGTTTGGAAATATGATTGGGCAAAAAAAGACTGTTTTCTAAAGTTTTGAGGAACAATTAATTAAATGACAAAAATACACAGATTAATCAATAACCAACGTAATTATTTGGTTGCTGCTCTAGTCCGTAGGACCAAAATATCAAAAGTACCAAAAACAGGGTTGTCGTTACATGACTGAATACTTACTGTGTTCATAAATGAGACAAAGTTACTGCAAATCAGGAAACTTTTCTTGTAGAAAAACACTTTCAAATTTCTCTGTATCAGATTAAGAATTTATAACTATAGCTAAAATATGTCCATAGCAGCGATATCAAATCGTATCGAAAAAGTTGTCACATGACTGAATATTGACTGTTTTCAGAATTAGAGAGAAAAAAAATCACTGCAATTCAAAAGGAATGATTTATAGACCAACACTTTTATATTTCCCTCTATGGAAGAAAAAATTGATTTCTATTGATACCAAACTGAATATCAAGCGGAAAATCAAATGTAAATACTTTTCCTGTAACAACTAAAATGTGTTCACAGTAGAGCTGCAACAATTAGACATTTAAAGTCCTTTTTTCATGCAAAAATGCACAAAAAAAAGTTAATACTTTCAGGTTCTCAAATGTGATCATCTGCTGCGTTCTTTGGTCCAATATTAGAGTTAATTTAATATTATTTTGGTTTGGAAATGTCGGTTAATCAAAACAAAACTGTTTTCTAATGTTTTGTGGAACAAAAGATTAATTGATTAAACAAGAGAATAATCTACAGATTAATCGATAACAAACCAACATTAGTTGCAGCTCCTGTCCATAGTACCAAATATCAAAAGTACTGAAAAAGCTGTAATTTTATGACTGAAAATTGACTGTTCATAATTTAAGAAAAATCAGTGTAACTCAAAGAAAATGTTTTTTCTAAAAACACTTATATATTTCTCTCTATGGAAGAAAATCTGATTTCTATTGATACCAAACTGAATATCAGGCTGAAAATTACACTTCAATACTTTGTTTCTGTAACAGTCAAAATACACCCATAGTCGAGCTGCAACGATTAGTCAGATAATCAATTATTTTTCCACAGAACGTTAATCGGCAACTATTTTGAAAATCAATTGATTTTTGTAAAGTTATTTTTTCAAGCAAAAATGCGATTTTCCGCTAATCTTGGTCTAACATTAGAGTAAATTTAATATTTTGGGTTTGTAAATGTTTGATGGACATTATATTTCATTGTATGGAAGTAAAAATTGATTAGTATTGATACCAAACCGTATATCAGGCTGAAGATCACACGATTAAAGCGTGTTATTGATCAGATTTGTTTCTGTTTGTTCCTGGTTTCATTAATAATTTAGTATATTTTAGGATGATTGGACAAACTTCTCGTGTTTACTGCTGTCACTGTTGTGCAGAAACTCAGTTATCAATCCGTATTAGTATTGACTGATACCAGACCCTAACCAGCCTTGACCTCTGCACCCCGTCGATTCGCTTCAGTCCAAATCTGATCCGACTTCCTACAAATTTTATGGAACGACGACTAAAACCCTCCAGGTTCGTCTAGTAGAGCTGTCGATGCATTCCAGTGCTCCTCCTGGTGATAAATCTGACCTGACACCCGTAAAAACACTCAAAGACACCTTCCTGAAAATCTGAATATTCCCCGCCTGCGCTACATCTTTGTTGGCCCCCTTTTTTCGCGCCTCGGCTCTTTTCTCCCCCAATGAAACGCTGATTAAAGCTCGCCGCAGTCCGCCTCGATGTGGGTGTACAGTCGTGTCGACCACAAGGCCGTCTCCTGCAGTCTGTTGCTTCTTTGTCCTGGTCCCCCTCCCACCCAGCAACCACCAACCACCATCGCCCTCCATTCCTGAAGGGGACATGTCAAGGAAAGCTGTAACTCTCATTTTATGATCTGGAGACGCTTCTGCCAAGAGAAGCCTCGCTTCCTTTGATTCAGAACTTTGCAGTGTCTTTGTTTTACAACCTGTGTTTCTCGATCAGCCGCTCACGATCCTGTTGAGTCAGAAACTCGAAAGTAAATACATGTGATCTGACATGACACCCACACGTGTTATTTATGGACGAGGAGGCCTGGCTGCTCACCACTCAGCCCCGGGCTCCCATTATAACCATTATATCCTGCTGCACCTCCATTCTGCTCCAATTAAAGCCCAATTAAAAAGTTGCCCTGACCCATGTGAGGCCTCCTGCAGCCTGGTGTCTCCACACTGAGCCTCCTTTGTCAGATGGAGCTCATCACCTGCAGGCCTCACTCTCTCTGCAGCTCACTTTACTCACAACCCCTTCAATCGGCCTGCAGAGTTACGCAACGTTGGCGTGCTGTTAGAGGCTGAGACAGAGGGAGGAGTGCCCGCACAACTGCTTGTTTGCGTGTCTATGTGTGAATGTGTGTGTTGTATAACGGGTGCCTACCCACGACTCGTCCCCGCTGCTCCAGGCGGCGTGTGTCGGTGGGGACGCCGGGCTCGGTGCCCTGCCCTCCGGGGGCGTGGAGCTGCTGCTGCTGCTGCTGCGGCGACGGCTGCTCGGGCTTTGTCCTGCCGCTGTCCGCCTTCTCGTCGCCCGCTGCTTTGCCAGCCTTGTTCTTACCAGCCACCGGGGACCCGCCGCCGCCGCCGTCCGCGGGGTTGGCGCTGGCTCGGCCCCGGTTCTCCCGTGACTGCAGCTGCAGCCGGAGCCGGTGGTTTTCCTGCTCCTTCACGGCAGTCTCCAGCAGCAGCGTGTTCAGACTGGAGCCCACCGTCTTGCTTATTTCCTGGACGGCGAGCTGAACGACTTGCTCCAGCACGGACTCCAGCTGGCCCTGGAAAAACGAAATGTACACGGCCCCGTTCATGATGTCGCCCCCTCCGCTCAGAGGGCTGTCTCATTCTCCTGTGCCCGGCCCCAGCCCTCCCCCCTGCCCTGTCTCCCCGACGGAACACTGGGTACAGATCAACCCGCCCGGGTGTCTCGCTGGTTCCGGCGGCTGCTCGGCGCTGCTCCTCCGGGCTGCTCAGCTCTCTCCGCCGCCTCGGCGCACCGCGCGTGTTCGGCCCCCTCGGCTCGGCGGCCGGAAATACCCGAGTAGAGGCGCAGCGACATTTTCCCGCCCACATGTGTTGGTCCGCGCGCGCCGTGCACGCGCGCGCCCTTGCAGTCAGCCACGCCATTTTGGCTTTGAGAAAATAACATCAGTCATCCCCAAATGTCAGCACAGCCTCAGCACCGTGTCATTACTCCAGAATACCTCCCAAATTACACAGAGCGGCTCCTCTCGGCTCACAGCAGACAAACCTGGTGACCTCACACACACTGCGCTGTGTTTTATTAAATATAACATAACTGTCATTAATCTGAAGCAAGCACAGGCACCGCAAGCTAACGTGTTAGCTTAGCTTCAACATGCTCTAAATTTGTCTCTTTATGTTTCACATTTAAACACTTTTACAAGATTCAGTGATTCGTTACTGAAGGTACAATTATTACATCTTTTTTGATGGGCAATAATTATTCTTTACACCTCTTAAATGTGTTTATTTATTCAACATACAGCGTTAATAACTGAACATTTATGTTATTATGTTATATTCTTGTTCTTGTTTTGGTCTTTACCCTATTGATAAAGCTGACTGTGTAATGTAGCACATACAGGGATGAGCAGTATTTCTATTACTTGTATTTAAAATATGTATTTCAATTACATTTCAGTATTTTGTAATTTGTATTTGATAAGGCCGATAAAAAGCAAATGTTATTTGTAACAAAATACTTTTGAGTGTAGTAATTTTGTATTTAAAATACTCAAAATACTTTCTCTACGAATCAAAAAACAAAAATAATAGGCCACACATTTTTATGGGCTGTTAAGTCTGGTTAATATATATATATATATATATATATATATATATATACATAATCAAGTTGTTGTCTTTTAATGGCTTTGCTTACTTACACTTAGTTAGTCCTGTGAATTTTCTGCCTTTTTGTGGGGCTCACCAGAGCTTTGTGTTTATCCTACAGCCCAAACCTGAATACTCTGCTTCACCAGATTGTGAGAAAACAAGCGCACATTTGCAATAGCTGCGACCAAATTTGCTACTATCACGCCATTAATGGATGAATCATGGCTGTTCTTTCTGGTATAGTTACTTGTGGACTTTTCATTCACGAAAAGCTTCAGGTCAGAGTGACCTGTAGAGCTGCGGGTCGCTGCTAAAAAGAGAAAGAAAAAAAGTATTTTCTGTATTTGAAAATACAAAATACATGTATTTTATTTTGATACATTTCTTTGAGGGGTATTTTGTATCAAAATACATTTTGATGTATTTTTGCCCATCTCTGAGCACATATATATATATTTTTACACACTCAGCACCGTGAAGATAGATATTGTTATTTTAAATATCTTAATGTTAAGCATTGCAGCATGAAGCACATTTTTTTTCTATTTTATGACTTTATATTTACATACTTATATTTTAATACTCTTATGGTGTGTCTCAAATCACATTCTTCCGTTAGTACACTTCTATGTAGTATACTATATTACTTTGGCTAACTGTATGTAACATAGGCTAATGCTATGTAACTTTAGTTGATGCTATGTAAATTTGGCTAACACTATCCATGCTGTGTCTCAAATCACATACTTCCATTAGCACACTTCCATGTAGTATACTATGGGCACTATGTACTCATTGGTGTAGTGCGCGAATTTCGACAGGGTAGTGTTGTCTCAAACCAAACACGGCCGTTGTGCACTCACCGGAAATGACGACCACAAATTAGCTAGTTAGCAAACTAGCATTAGCGTTATCGTTTGCGGTACCAAATCAGTACAGACTGCTAAATTTACCCAATAAACACACTGCTGGCTTATACCTGACAACAGTATAGTGCTGCTTAGTGCAAAAACACATGTATTTGTACAATGCAGCCACGTTCATGATCGCACAGTCCTTGGCCGCGATTTCCAGTTTGAAAAGTGGTCCTTCCCCTTCCGCTACGTAGCCAAGATGGCGACCATTGAGTGCGAGAAGTGTCCATAGTTCTACTCGAACTTCTTGACCGTTTTGAGTGCACCATCTGGGTACTCATAGTGCACTGCATTTTCCATACTTCTCAGTGTGAACACACTTATGCACTCAAAATATTAAGTGTAAGTACAGAAGTACGCGATTTGAGACACAGCATTATTCTTACTTCTGACAGTTCTCTGTTCTTCAGAGTATTTCTGACTCTGATTCTGACTGAAAATTACATTAAATCAGCACCTGAAGTCAGTTTTTTCTCAGTTAGGTTGACTAATCTTTTGATAAGGTACACAAAAACACAAAAAGATGCATAATCACTTTAAAGCGATGCAAAATAATCATAATAGTAATAAAAGAGTCAGAACCACCAGAGTGTCTGTGAGTCTTCCTCCTCTGTAGGACAAGTTGTGGGGCCTTTTGCATATCTGTGCCCAGGGCCTTTTATTTCATAATCCACCCATTGATGTGTGGTGTGAGAGTGTGTGTGTGAACAGTTTCAGTTGCATGTGTCTCACAGCTGACAGAGAGTTGGCAGCTCTGCAGTTAGAAACGAGGACATTTCCGGGGACAGGCCTCCGAAAATGGGAACTGTCCCTTGAAAACGAGGACATCTGGCCTCCCTTTATAGTCGTCTATACAAGAGTCAACGTCTTCAAACGTCAAAGATATTCAGAAAAGGTGGTGTTCACATTATAGTGTTTCCTAAAAACCTCAGTATCATTCAGGCTGTACATAAATAAAACATCATGAGGGAATGAGCTCAAAATTAAAGACATAAATCTGTTCAGATAAACAATTAAAACCCTCTTAAATCCATCATCCTTTAATTAGCCTCGACTTTATAACTTCATTAAATCGTTTAGATCCCACTGAAGTTAACTGTCATCTTGATTTGTTTATTGAAAGTTTTTTACGCTTCAAAAACACTTGAATCCATTTTGAAATGAAGGTGCAATGTTTTACTTTAAAGGATCCATTACATCATCTCGCTAAGCTAGTTAGCTTGACTCACCTGGACTCATCTGTTCTGTTTCTTCCTTGTTGGTTCACGCTGGAAATTCACAAGTTGAAATTTGGAAGCTCACAAGTTAATAGCAACGCAATACAAACGCAATGTTTGAACATTTTTTGCTGTGTTCAGCAGACAAATGAAACCACACACACCTGAGTGATGTCACCGACGTGAGGCGGGGTTCAAACCCACATTTCTTGATAACCGGTGACATCCTTCACCACTGGACCATCGTCAGGGTAGATCGACACAAAGAAACAAAAGCCCCTTTTACACTGCCTGATTTTCCGTGAATGTTGGGACGTTTTGCCGGCAAGCTGCGAGCGTTTAGACACACAGAGCCGGGTTGGCGAGTTGATCCTAGGTGCCCAATTTTACGCCTCGTAGGGTAGACATATTGGTGGAACCCTTTTGGTTTAAAGAGACCAAGGCGTCCTTCTGCAACGGGAGGGGCTGTTGATGACTTGTGGGAGGGGCTGTTGATGACTTGAGGGAGGAGCTGTTGATGACGCCACACGTGCGAGCCACTGGCGGTGGATAAACAGGAAACAGCTGATAGCAGGAATTAGCGAGCAGCTAGTAGCAAGAGGGAAACACAAACCTGACAGACACTCTAAAGATGAGCAACTGGGGAGACAAGGAATTGTGCGCCCTCCTTGTCCTCGCAAACGAAGAGGCCATTAATCGTCAGATGACGGGGACGGTGAAGAACGGGCCGACTTACGAGAGAATCACCGAAGGACTGACCAGCCGCGGCTTCCCTCCCACGTCACTGTTTACGTCACACGCTGAGCTACACGTTTTGTTACTTGCTCACGCCCCCCATTGCCCCGAAAAAGGCACATTCTGTATAAACAAAAGTAGGTAGGCGGCATTTTGCTGCACTCCCCGATTTTGTTTTTATACTGCCAATGCTGAAAAAACACTGATTGGACTTTACTGCAAATTTGCACAACTCCTGTTTAAAAAGGGCTAAAGAGAGGAAGAAGAGACTTCACCTTCATCAAGTTACCCACAGCTTCAGATCTTGTACAGATGAGTAAAAGTACACGCACAACGATGTGAACATGCTCCAGGTTTCTGTCAAAGATGTGCTGACTGAAGTAAATGCACAGAAGTTCTGTCCAGCTTCATGAAGTCAAAGTATCAGCAGTAAAAGTGATGAAGTATTCTCAGTTTTATTCAGTAAAATATTTCCTGTGACTTGTGTCTGATTTTCTGTGACATTAATAGTTAATCGTGTATATTTTAATGATCTAAAAACTTATAACTCACACAGTGAAATAAAAGTAGTGCTATGTTCCTCTCAGACGTTGGAGAACAGAAGTATAAAGTTGCAGTAAGTGAAAACATCCAGGTACCTCAGCGGTGTGATTAAAGTAGTGGAGTGAATGGATTAGTGTAAATGTGTTTGATGACAGAGACAGTAAGACGATCTGTAGACTGAGCCTCCAGGATTAATGGCTTCATTAGATGAATGAATGAATTCAGCAGCAGCTTTTACTGAACGTTGAGCTACTCCCAAACTAACATCAGTCAGAGTGTGTTCATCCACATTCATGTAGCTACGTCCCCCTGCAGCAGCAGCAGCAGCAGCAGCAGCAGCAGCAGCAGCAGCCATGTGTTTTCTCTCTGAGCCCAGACTCTTAAAAACAAGCGTTCCTAAGGAAGGGCTGGTATCCAAGGCGGAGACAATAAAATCTCTGTAGGAGCAGCCTATAGGATTAGCCACATATATACAGGCCTATACGGGCACACACGCCTCATAAAACCGGCCGGGCCTCTCTGCTCCACGTCAGCCAAAAAGCTCCAGTGTGAACAGCTCGAGGTCGCCTCACCAGGTCCGCGCAGGAAAATTAAAGCCTGATGCTCCCCGAGGAGACGGACACAGAAACAGAAGATATGTACATTTGAAAAAAGGAAATGAGGTCATATGGAGACAGAAACCAGTCAGAGCCGTCAGTCATCCAGAGTTTGAACAATGAAAAGGTTCAACAATAAAGAGCTGCCAGTTTGTACGGAAGCCCTGAGGTAACATCTGCGGTTAGATATATACAAAATACAAGCATTTAAATCTGTACGCTCCTCCCCCCACACAACAATAAGGAACAGTCCCTCAGAGATTCAAACAAAGAAAAGGTTCAACAACAAAGAAGTGTGAGTGCGTATGGAAGATCTTTACTGCCAACGTCCTGTTATGAATGAGTTGAACAGAAATACTCATTAAAAAGTCAAAATGATCAGAAAGTGATTCAAAAGTATGTTTTCTTTAAAAATCGGAGGTAAAATAAATACAACGTACAAACATTTAAATTTGTAAGCCCCTCCCCTGAGCCAGCATGAAAAACATACATCTATCCCACGTGCTTAAAAATGATTTGATGATTTATGTGTGCAATCCACTGCAGGAGATTTAAAATGCAGCCGATAGCAGTTAGTGGCTAACTCAAAGACGAAGAACAGGAACTGTCAGCAGTTTACGGCTAACTCGAAGAAGAAGGACTGCAGCTGTTAGCTGTTAGCAACTGACTCAAAAAAGGGGAACAGCAGCTGTTAGCAGTTAGCGGCTACCTCAAAGAAGAAGAACGGCGTCTGTGGGCAGTTAGCAGCTAACTTAAAGAAGAGGAGCAACAGCTGTTGACAGTTAGCGGCTAACTTAAAGAAAAGGAACAACAGCTGTTGACAGTTAGCGGCTAACTCAAAGAAGAGGAACAACAGCTGTTGACAGTTGGCGACTAACTCAAAGAACAAGAACAGCAGCTGCTAGCAGTTAGCGGCTAACTTAAAGAAGAGGAACAACAGCTGTTGACAGTTAGCGGCTAACTTAAAGAAGAGGAACAACAGCTGTTGACAGTTAGCGGCTAACTCAAAGAAGAAGCACTGCAGCTGTTAGCAGTTAGCGGCTAACTCAAACAGTGAGGTCCAGGAGCTCCTTACCCTCCGAGCAGAAGATGAGATCAGCCGCCATATAACAGGGACGCATGTTATTGGCATGTGATGTCATTGTTATTGTTTATAAAGACTGCTGACATGTATGTTATATGTCACACTAGAGGCTGATGCTGTTGTGTTACATGTCACGCCTCTTTAGATTCTGTGATGTCATCACGTATAGGTCACTAGCGGACAGAACTGGTTAGCATGCAGCGACATGATGCAGCCGTCGTTTGGAGCTGTGCTAAAATGCAAAGGCAGTGTACAGGAGAGATTTCGTAGCGGCTCTATAGCGCCACCTCTGTGTGAAGTGAATGCAGCTCATACAGGAAATAACCCGCTCAAAATTTATCCAGATCGTTGGTCTTACACTTCCTGCAGTTGTTGTGTTCAGTATTTGTTTGAATGGTCAGTTGTTGTGGTGTTGGTGTGTGTTTAATACAGTGTGTCAGATGTATGATATGTGTCGCCACAGTGACAATGACTGGAGCATTTGAAGCTGTCAGAGCTGATGTAAATCACATGAAGGCAGCAGATCGTGCAGAGCGCCGCAGCTTCAGACTCAAATGATGATTCAGGCCTTTTCAGCCTCTTTGAAGTCATTGATGCGTGTCAGCTACAGAAATCAGAAGGAAATGATCTGAACCACTTCCTCTCTGCTCTCCGTCTGTCTGCATGTTCCCAAAACACACTGATGACATAACAGCGTTGCATTCACATGTTACATTCACACCACAGGCCTGCAGCGGAAACTTAAAAAAAAAAAGCCCCAGCAGGCAGGAGGCAGCTTGTGCAGCCAGTCAGCGGGCCGCTGCTGGAGCTGCAGCCGCCTCACGGCTCCACACAGGCGGCCGCAGAGGGAGCGGAGGCCCCGGGGAGAGGGGTGTGTTGCCGGGCCAGGTGCAGCTTCACTCCTTCAATTCCTCACAACAAAAAGACGGAGCTGATCGACCATGATGCTGCTGGCCCCGCCCCCCTCTGCCGCGACAGGCTCGGGCTCGTTACCGTTACCGTACCGCCCGCAGGAAAGGCGCAGGATTTTTTAGGGGGAGTGTCGCTGTGCTGCGGCATGCGCTCAGAGAGAGAGCCGGGGAGGGAGGCTTCCTCTGCGGACACAAAGCGGAGCGGCCCCTCCCCCCCCCCCCCTCCTCCTCCTCCTCCTCCTCCTCCTGCTGCTGACACGCTGTGATGTTGTCAGTGATGTAATGCTGGATTAAAGGGCGGTGAGTAAGGAAAAGTAAACCACTGCAGGTAACTGGATCCTGACCAGTGCAACCAGTTCACTGCTCTGGTTAATAAGTGAGCCCAGTGTGAGGCTCAGCAGCTCAGACACAACTCCACTGTGACTTTACTGAGTTTGTACATTATGTGCTGCTCTCTGCCACATCTGAAAGATAAATACTGTAGGACTGTTACTGTGCTGCGTTTATCTGACAGCTTAGTTTAGTTTATTTGATTTATCAAGGGACAGTGTGCAATAGCATTAATCATTTACAAGAAATGAGGAGATGGTTGCACCAGATTTAGCTATAACTGCTAATTTCCATCTGTAGTCCTTCAGCTTTAGTCACAGATTATTGATACAAAATATAATCAATAACAAATGATGATGTGTTATCACCGATGAGAGCAGCAGGTCTCAAACTCTTTCATGTTAAAGACCCTTAAAGCTCCAGAGTGAAGGACTGAGGAGGATATATCATCAGAAATTAAATATAATATGTGTTTGACAGAAGCAAAGAAAATGCAGAAAGTATTGGAGTCAATGGGCAAACGTGACACAACATGAGGTCGCATTTATTTTTAGACGTGTTTAATAGAAAACATGATCGATAATGAATGACGTCTGTCATTACAGTGTTCAGGTCAGATTTTCTGTGTTTTCTTTGAACAAGTATCAAATATTGTATTTATTCTATTGAGTTTTTGTACAAGGACAACTGTGTGTTTGTATGTGGTACGCTATGGACCGTCTCTGTCCTTGATAAAGTCATTATTATTATTATCAACATTGAAATTTCAGAAAGATCAGTTTCAATGTGAAACAACTCTGAAGCGTTTAAAATGTATGAAACAACATTGTGAAATAAACGTCGATTAATCTTTCGAAATCCAAACATAATTCAACAGTGAACAAACATTATAATTCCAGCTGGGTAAAGATGAAACTACCAAACTGTATGAAAAGTCATTAAAATGAGCTGAACATTAAAGTGACCAACACAATAATATCGTTTATATTATTCTGTGTAATTAGTGCTTTTACTTTTGGTACTTTAAGTATGTTTCTGTGAAGGATGTTATTTTACTTTAAGTTTGTTTTTCATATTGTGTGGTATTGTACTGTAAAACACTTTGTAACTCTGGTTTATAAATGTACGAGTCAGCACACTGTGTAAAATATAAATAAAAACAGAGCCAACATGGAAGGACCACTGACTCTGCTGATGTCTCTGTGTGGGCAGACGTACTTACTTGTTTTAAGGCCCAGACACTCAAATCCAACATAAAAGAACTGCTCTGCGTCACATTACTTCACCTGAGTTTGCCCAAAAAGTTGCACCTGAACGCACCACAGAGACTCCAGCTGACGGCCAATCAGCTCGTCTGTTCTGCTCCTGCTGAGAGGAAATAAGTCTCCACAGCAGCAGACGGCGGTCGTCTGTATTCATGATTGAAAAAGGGAAACAGGAAGACATGAAGCACATGAACAACACAATCAGAGCATATTTACCGTGCGCCAGTGAACAATAACACAAACGATCAGGAAACGTTTCTGCTGAAGAGAAAAATAATCTGACCTCATGGAACAAGTTGGTTTGGTCTCACTCAGAATCAGAATCAGAAATACTTTATTGATCCCCGAGGGGAAATTATTTGTATTACAGGTTACTCCCTCTGGACTTTAGCTCCTCCTTTACTCACTGACGCTTCTCTGCTCCTCACCTGAGCTCAACATGCTGAATCAGCTGAACAACAGCCAATGAGTGCCAACAGAGCAGGACACACCGCAGAACTAGGGCCAAAGATGTTACCAACAGCAGACTGTTGACTTGGTGCGTCAGAGCCTTTAAAGTACGACGACAAGAAGAAGCCACAGCAGTAAAAGAAGAGGACACCTTGGTTTACCACAAACACACAAGAAATAGTTCCAGTCTGTGATTTTGCCTGCACATCACTGTCTTTATAAACTTCTTCTTCTTCTTCTTCTATAATTTCTGACAGACTAGACACCGGAAGTGCACGGCTGCCTCTGCCTGGTAAAAACAACATTTGGAGTTTTCGGATGGAAATGATGGATGTCTTAATTTGCATATAGGGAAGAGAGCTCTGTTCACAAGTGGTCACTGTGGAGATGCACATGGAGACACAGTGTGAGGCCACGTTTCCACAGAGCGGTCCAGTTCAGTCGCTTTGTGTCTGTCTCCACAGTGTAAAGTTGTGGATGGTCCCAACAGAAGCGTTCCTTAGCGTCCCCATGTTTGGTCCCCCCTCTGTTGGGGTACCTAGCACACAGATCTGGTACTAAAAGGTGGAGCTAGAAACCCTGCAGTCTGATTGGTCAGTAGAGGACGCTCACTCTGGTTTTATGTAACCTCTGTTCATACATCAGTAAACTACAACTATAAAATGAAAGAGAAAAAAATAACTTCATTCACTGGGCCGACTGCCGGCAACTTTTAAGGTGGAACGTTAACTTGTAATGTTACTCAATGCATGAGTTGATGACGTGAATCCATCAGCACACCTTAAATTTAATATTTGTCAGACATTTTATCAACATTTTTTCAGACATTTTATTATTATTTTTTGCACATTTTATCAGCTTTTTGGGGGCATTTTTAAACTTTTTTTTGGCATTTTCTTCATATGTTTCTGACATTTTATCCACGAGCTGCTGAAGTCGGCCAAAGTAGCGTTAAATGTAGTGTTCTGTGTGCGCTTTCACGCTGTTCATGCCAGCTTCGTGACGTAGGAAGCAGAGCGATAGATAAGAGGCTGGCAAAGCTGTCATACGCACAGGTGACTTTTTCTTTTTGACATTTTGTACTTTTTCGCACATTTTATCAACTTTTTGGGGGCATTTTTAAACTTTTTTTTGACATTTTCTTCATATTTTTCTGATGTTTTATCAACATTTTTTCGGACATTTTATTATTATTGTTTTTGACATTTTGTACATTTTTTTTGCACATTTTAGCAGCTCTTTTAGGGAATTTTTTAACTTTTTTTTTTTTTACATTTTCTTCATATTTTTCTGATGTTTTATCAACATTTTTTCAGACATTTTCTCTTTTACTGCAGACTTCCATCTGTGTCACCGCTGATGAGGAAATTCAGCGAGTGCTGGACGGAGCAGTGAGTGACAACAACCCCGCCCACATTTAAGAGGACTGTCTGAACACACCGAGGGTCTAGGTACCATGTCTGAAGGCTTACTGCTGGTTCCAAAGGTGCTGGACTGAAAAGGTTTGGTGGAGACGGGGCTGAAGTCTTGTTCATCTCTGACTGTGGAGCAGCTTCAGTCTCAGATTAAAGTGTAAATGTTGACAGTAGAAGTTTGAAGCTGTGGGAGTCGACAGCGAGGAGGAGGAAGAGGAGGAGGAGGAACTGGGCATGGAGACAAAATCAATAACGAGTTTTCAGACTCAAGTTTCCCACATGATTCTGTTTTTAGCTCTGAGCTTCGACACGTTCACACCTGAGAGCTGCGCTCAGTGTTTCTATAAAGAACTCTGTTTACACACAAACTGCAGCTTCATCACAACCGTACAGTTTAAAATGGAGTTTAAACATCAGTTAGCAGTGATCACAGGGCAGAGCAGGCGCAGTAATGAAGGACGTGTCTGGCTTTAACTTCAAAGTGTTGAGAGTCGGGCCGTCTGACATCATCAGCGAGGTTACTCCAGGTCTGTTCTGCTTCACCAGGTTTTCTTCTGACTCTCAGGACGGTCAGTCAGCATCACATGTATGTGAAGTTAATCTGTAGGAGGCAGAGCTGTCAGTGTTGAGGCAGGGAGTGTAAATGATGTGCAGCTGAGTGAGTAAAGAAACTGTAAATCATCACCTGAACACACCTGCAGGCTCAGACTTACACTCAGCTCCTGAGATGAAAGAACATGTGATGTTAGTTTGGACATTTGAAGGGTTTTTACACTTTAAGCTCCAGTGTGTCAGAATCAGGAGGATTCAGTGTCTCTATCAGTGAGGATTACAGATTACAGATTACAGATTACAACCAGCTGAAACTTCTCCTGGTCAGAATTCCTTCAGTGGTGATTGTTGAGAAGCGTAATTATCTTGCGCACTATATGCGTCATCACACATGCTATATACGTCATCGCATGTGCTATATACGTCATCTAGCGCACTATATATGTCATTGCGTGCTATATACGTCATCGCGCGCTATATATGTCATCACACGCACTATATACGTCATTGCACGCTATATACATCATCACGCACTATATACATAATTGTGTGCTATATACGTCATCTCGCGTGCTATATACGTCATCCCGCGTGCTATATACGTCATCCCGTGCACTATATACGTCATCCCGCGTGTTATATACGTCATCCCGCGTGCTATATACGTCATCCCGCGTGCTATATACGTCATCCCGCGTGCTATATACGTCATCCCGTGCACTATATACGTCATCCCGCGTGTTATATACGTCATCTAGCGCACTATATATGTCATTGCGTGCTATATACGTCATCGCGCGCTATATATGTCATCACACGCACTATATACGTCATTGCACGCTATATACATCATCACGCACTATATACATAATTGTGTGCTATATACGTCATCCCGCGTGCTATATACGTCATCCCGTGCACTATATACGTCATCCCGCGTGTTATATACGTCATCCCGCGTGCTATATACGTCATCCCGCGTGCTATATACGTCATCCCGCGTGCTATATACGTCATCCCACGTGCTATATACGTCATCCCGTGCACTATATACGTCATCCCGCGTGTTATATACGTCATCTCGCGCACTATATATGTCATCCCGCGTGATATATACGTCATCTCGCGCACTATATACGTCATCCTGCGTGCTATATACGTCATCTCGCGCACTATATATGTCATCCCGCGTGATATATACGTCATCTCGCGCACTATATATGTCATCCCGCGTGATATATACGTCATCCCGCGTGCTATATACGTCATCCCGCGTGCTATATACGTCATCCCGCGTGTTATATACGTCATCTCGTGCACTATATACGTCATCCCGCGTGATATATACGTCATCCCGCGTGCTATATACGTCATCTCGTGCACTATATACGTCATCCCGCGTGTTATATACGTCATCTCGCGCACTATATACGTCATCCCGCGTGCTATATACGTCATCTCGCGTGCTATATACGTCATCCCGCGTGCTATATACGTCATCCCGTGCACTATATACGTCATCCCGCGTGTTATATACGTCATCTCGCGCACTATATACGTCATCCCGCGTGCTATATACGTCATCTCGTGCACTATATATGTCATCCCGCGTGATATATACGTCATCTCGCGCACTATATATGTCATCCCGCGTGATATATACGTCATCTCGCGCACTATATATGTCATCCCGCGTGATATATACGTCATCCCGCGTGCTATATACGTCATCTCGTGCACTATATACGTCATCCCGCGTGTTATATACGTCATCTCGCGCACTATATACGTCATCCCGCGTGCTATATACGTCATCTCGCGTGCTATATACGTCATCCCGCGTGCTATATACGTCATCTCGTGCACTATATACGTCATCCCGCGTGTTATATACGTCATCTCGCGCACTATATATGTCATCCCGCGTGATATATACGTCATCTCGCGCACTATATACGTCATCCCGCGTGCTATATACGTCATCTCGCGCACTATATATGTCATCCCGCGTGATATATACGTCATCTCGCGCACTATATATGTCATCCCGCGTGATATATACATCATCCCGCGTGCTATATACGTCATCTCGTGCACTATATACGTCATCCCGCGTGTTATATACGTCATCTCGCGCACTATATACGTCATCCCGCGTGCTATATACGTCATCTCGCGTGCTATATACGTCATCCCGCGTGCTATATACGTCATCCCGTGCACTATATATGTCATCCCGCGTGTTATATACGTCATCTCGCGCACTATATACGTCATCCCGCGTGCTATATACGTCATCTCGTGCACTATATATGTCATCCCGCGTGATATATACGTCATCTCGCGCACTATATATGTCATCCCGCGTGATATATACGTCATCCCGCGTGCTATATACGTCATCTCGTGCACTATATACGTCATCCCGCGTGTTATATACGTCATCTCGCGCACTATATACGTCATCCCGCGTGCTATATACGTCATCTCGCGTGCTATATACGTCATCCCGCGTGCTATATACGTCATCCCGTGAACTATATACGTCATCCCGCGTGTTATATACGTCATCTCGCGCACTATATACGTCATCCCGCGTGCTATATACGTCATCTCGTGCACTATATACGTCATCCCGCGTGATATATACGTCATCTCGCGCACTATACGTCATCCTGCGTGCTATATACGTCATTGCGCGCTATGTACGTCATTGTGCGCTATGTACGTCATTGTGCGCTATGTACGTCATTGTGCGCTATGTACTGTACGTCATCGCACTATATACGTCATCGCACGCTATATACGTTGTTTGGGTGACTGCAGTTGGTTCAGATCCAGGTCGGAACACCTTCTCACCACAAACCAACCGCACCAGAGTTCCTTTGTAACCGGACTGAGACCTCCTCTTCAAGAAGGTCTCAGTCCGGTTGTTTTGCTGTGTTCACACCTGCACAAATCAACCTGAGTTTGACTGAACCGAACCAAACAGGACACACACTGAGTATTCTAATGAGAGGAAGGCTAACAAGACACAGGTGACGTCATCAAAAGGGAGGGCGGGCCGACCTCTTTCCCTGGTGCCTTGTGGGTCTCAGGGTTTGTCAGGTGATGTTTGCAGCAGGTTTCCTGAGGGTGTGTCCAGTCCAGCTCCACTGGCTCACTAACTGTTGGAGGCAGCTAATGGCTAACCTGGTGTGCAGTGAGGCACAGCTGATCGCTGGATGTAAATCAGAGGCTCTGTGTCTTGAAGCTGTGGATGTTTCTCAGAGTCAAGGAAGGATCCTTAAATGGCCGAATTTGAAGGATGCTACGTCATCGACCCACCAAAGGACTGTTCCAGTGTCAAGGATCCTTCTGAGTTTCACGAAGGACTTGAGTCCTTCTTTCAGAGAAATTCCAAGGATGCATGTGTGGATCCTCCACAGGTATAAAATCCCCACAATGCTTTGCACATTACACCATTTGCTGGAAGTGAAAAATGAAACCTGCGCCGCAGAGCTCGGCAGGATTTAGACAAATATGTCATTTATTTGGATTCATGTCTCCACCAGTTTTTATCTCCTCATTTACACTTTCCAGTGTGTCCACTGCCACATGATGAGATTTTTTAAAATAACATGATTTAGATAAAAGTTTTAAATGAATCATTCACAGCAGAGATGGAGCGCTAAGTTTTCTCCCTGTCATAAAGAGAGTGTTAAACTGATCACAGTAACTGAAACCTCCTCAGTCTGCTGAGGGTTAATGATGATCACACGAGGACACTTGTTAGTCTGATCCAATGTGTGTTCACTGAATGAGAGGAAGGACTCTTGCTTTGCTTCCTTGGGAGAACCATCGTACCAAGGAAGGATCCTTGACTCTGAGAGACAGCCTGTAACATTCTGGACTTTGTTGTGATATTTCGTGTTTTATTTTGAAGTACTAAGCTCTTGTGTCGTTGCAGCTTCCTGTGTTTTCCCGCCTTTCACCAACCACACCTGGCTCCTCTCACCTGCCCTGATGACCATCTGTTGTCCCTGTGTATATAAATCCACCAGCTCCACACTGTCTTTGTTCCTTTGTGTCACAGCTTTCTAGGGTTTTTTTTGGGGGAGTTTTTCCTGATCAGCTGTGAGGGTCATAAGGACAGAGGGATGTCGTATGCTGTAAAGCCCCGTGAGGCAAATTGTGATTTGTGATATTGGGCTTTATAAATAAAATTGATTGATTGATTGATTGATTGATTGATTGATAATACTTTGTGTCTGACTCCCTGGATTTTTTTTTTTTTTAACTTTGCCTGTTTTGCATTTAAGGATTTTTTTGCTCACTTCCTGTCTGTTTTCCTGTTTTGTAGCTTCTTTAAATGCCGTGTTTGTGATTTACCGTTTAGGACTGAAGACCATGCTCTTTTTTTTAACCCTTCTCCGCCTCCTGTGTGTTGCCTGTGGATATTCTCATTCATCCAGGTCATAGTTATCTCAAGGCAATTGAATCGAACGCAACTGGACTTAGTTTTGTCTTAGAAGACGTTTCACCTCTTATCCAAGAGGCTTCATCAGTTCATGCTTGTCTGACTAGGCTGGAACTAGTCTGACAAACTGGTGTGGAAACACCCAGGTCTTTAACCTCTGCGGAGGTCTTCACAAGGCCAATGATGTCACTGGTTCATTAGTGCTCCAATGGTGTGTCAACGACGGTCGTTTAAACTCCTGCTGCAACGGTGGTCGTTTTCATAAATATATGAACTTAGTAGTTTGATTTTTAGCATTTTCTTAATGATGGAGATGGATTTCAAGACTTTCAAGCTCTCTTCGAACTCGTTCCAGAGCAGCGGACGCCTGCAAGCAATGGACAAGCTAGTACTTTTAAGTCTTCTCTTCTTCCCAGTGATGAGATGTTTTTTCCTGGTGTCATAAGCATGACCAGGGCTGCAGACTGGGACAAGCTCAGACAACCTTAAATTTGTTTTATGGATTATCTGGAACATCATACATGCATTTTGATACAGATTTATCTCTGTGAGCCGGAGGAGACCAAAGCGATGGAAGAGAGGGCTTGTGGGGGCATTATATTATATTATATCTTTTTGTGAAGACTTTCTAATTTTTTTTAAAATAACTGGGGAAGGTATTGCTCCATATGACATTACAGTAGTTGATATATGGTTCAAACAGAGTTTTGTACAGAGAAAGAAGTGCTGATAAAGGAAGGTGATACCGTATTTAGAAAAAAAGACCAATGTATTTAGATAATTTGGAAATTAAATGTTCTCTATGCAGTTTAAAATTTAAGGACTCATCTATGAGGACCCCAAGGAACTTTGTTGAGGCTACTCGAGTTAACTCCTTATCATTTATTTTGAGTCATATGTGATCCATATCAGATGGCTTTTTATTGGATGTAAACACAATGAAATTAGTCTTGCTGTTGTTGAGAGATAACTTACTACTTTTGAACCAAATATCTATTTTCTGTAATTCAAATATATTTGTATGTGATAAAAATAAATTGGTATCATCAGCAAAAATTACTTTGTGTAGGATTTGAGAAGAATTTACGAAATCATTAATATAAATGATGAAGAGTAATGGCCCTAAAATTGAGCCCTGGGGGACCCCATACTTCATACCCATATTTTGTAATTTTTGGTTATTTATATTTACAAATTGTTGTACTAGAAAGTAGGAGTCGTTAGAGTCACATGTCAGACAAGCATGAACTGATGAAGCCTCTTGGATAAGAGGTGAAACATCTTCTAAGACAAAACTAAGTCCAGTTGCATTCGATTCAATTGCCTTGAGACTCCTGTGTGTTCTCTGTGTTTGAGTTTTCACCACAGTCGTTACAGCAGCATCATGAACCAAGCTGGTAACACTCTGTATTATTTATCATATTGTCACAGCGTCACACCTTCAATAAATGACCGACTTAAATGACTCAGAGCATTTTGTTAGGAAGCAACTCAACATAACATCTCACACCAGGCACAAACACATATTTTCAGAACTTTATTCAAAAAAGACAATAAAAATTCACAGAGAATTTAAAAGATGAACTTCAGAGGGAATAAAATATTTTGATTAGTGGTTAGTTTTACAAGCAGGTAAATCGTGACGATGCCCTGATGGCAACAGAGAAAATTCACCTGCAGGAACACGTCCAGAACAAACTATAACTAAATACACTACTAAATGTCTGTCAGCTCACCTGGACTCACCTGGACTCACCTGGACTCACCTGGACTCACCTGGACTCACCTGGACTCACCTGGACTCACCTGCTCTCTGTGTCCTCGTTGGTCAATGCTGGATTTTCCCAAGTTGAAAGTAAAAAATTGACATGAAACGAACATGACGTGAAATGTTTTTTCTTTGCTGTTTTGAGCAGATTAAACAAACCACACACACATTGTTCACACACACCTGAGTGACGCACCTCAGACGGGGTTCAAACCCACGTCTGTACATCAGCGGTCAGAGTTGGTCACCACTGGACCATCTTCAGGGCCGATTGACTGTTTGTTCCTGGTCTGTGCTGACTGTATTCAGGGAGCGGTGACATGTCTGACTGTCACTCAACACAACACGTGACAGCAGGAAGAGGTTAACAGTGAGCGCACAGACGAGGTCACAGGTTCGATTCTCAGAGTCTGATCTGGATCAAAGTGTCCTCAGTGGATTCATGAAGGAAGCGATGATGACTGAAGACAGATGAGCAGAGTTTACGGACTTGAGGAGAGGAAGAGGAGATTTACATGAATGAATAAAGACGAGGTCTGAAACAGATTTAGAAAATAAAAACCTGCTGCGTGTCACTTTGCTCTGTGACATCACATCAGATGTGTTCACTCTGAGGCTGCAGCGTCACGTGTGTCTCTGCAGACTCACCTTATCAATACAGGTTCATCAGTTAATCAGCAGATCAATCGATCGGCCTGAGAGAGACTCAACATCTGATCAGAGACCAGCTGAAGGTCGACTGACGTCTGGAGATAAACAGAGACAGGAAGTAGGAACGTTGCACCGACCAGAGGAGGAGGAAGTGTCCAGATACTTTACTGCAGCAACAGTCCTGACACCACAGAGTAAAGATACTTGAGTACAAGTTAAAGTCCTGCGTTCAGTTACTCAAACAAAAGTAGTAACACTACGTGTGTGTGTGTGTGTGTGTGTGTGTGTGTAGTTTAATACAACAGTGTTATCACTGAGGCATCATTTAATCTCATAACGTTGCTGTGGAGACAAACAGGGTCATCACTGCCATCTATGATGACCTACAGGAGTGTGTGTGTGTGTGTGTGTGTGTGTGTGTGTGTGTGTGTGTTAAGACAGGAAGAGAAAACCCTTTTAAAAACATAAAAACCTGTGATATCAAAAAACACTCGAACACTCTGATGCACCAAACACACACACACACACACACACACACACACACTCCTGCTGCCCTTCACCCTCGACTGAAGGTGAGTCTTCATCAGCTGCAGTTTCTGAGTTGACCTGCAGGGGGAGGAAGAGACAACAGAGAGACTGATGAAGATCAGAGGAAGAGGAACTGTTGATAAAAACAGACACAGAGGAATAGGAGGAAGAGGAGGAAGAGGATTGAAAGAGGAGGAAGAGGGATAAGATGGGAAGATAAAGTGAGCGAAAGAAGAAGAAAGTAAAATAATTTATCATTTTAAATGATGTCTTATTCATATTTAATAAGTTGTGTTTGTCTGAATTTATTAGTTTTATTATTATTATATCTTTATATTTATTTATATTTGATGTAAATAGTTTTATTTTGTATTTAATATTAAAACTAATTTTGTCTGTTTTCAACTATTAAACTGTTTTTCTTTCATTGTGACATTTTAAACATTATTTATTATGTTTGTAATTTTTGTAATTAAGTTGTTTTCCTCCATATTTGAGATTTTCTGTCACATGTTGATTAAATCTACACATTTTTATCTGAATGATTAGTTTGCATTTTTTCCTTAAGTTATAAAATATAATTATATTATAATATTCTAATCTTTATCTCTGTGTGTGATTTTGTTTTTCAGTTGTTTACAATGACAGAGGAGGAAGAGGAGGAAGAAGAAAGAGGAAATAAACCCAGATGAGATTTATTGTTGTTTTGAGGTGAAACAGTTTCTGTAGTGAAGTGTTTTGTCTAGACACATTATGTTGTGTGCAGTCAGCACTGTGTGTGTGTGTGTGTGTGTGTGTGTGTGTGCTGACAGGATGCTGAGGAGTCACTACAGTTACTGCAGTGGCAGCAGGACGGCAGCCACAGAGGGACAAAACAGCAGCTGATTTGACTTCATCTGATGTCACTGTCACATTAAAGCAGGGGTAAGCAGTTTTATCTGGCTTCAAAAATCCCATAATAACCTCTCAGTGTGTTGTTATTAAAGAGGTCCGAGAGAAAACCTGACTTCTTGTTTTCGGGAGACTTTGTCCAATCACAGGTCATCTTAGAAAGACAGAGCGTTCCTATTGGCTGGTGTACAGATGAACATGCATGAATCTTAATGGGAGCAACAGTTTTTGAAACTAGTCAGTAATCGAGAGAGAGAGAGAGAGAGACAGAGAGCGCTGCAGCCGACTGTCACACTGGGCACCTGTTGTCCTCGGTACTTGTCATCTCACCACACCTACCTGCCAGCCTATCACCTGTCCACTCATTTCCCACTCCTGCTGGTCCTCCACGCCCACCTCATCGGGCTAACGCTACTCACCTGTGGATCATTACCCCGTCACTGTAAAGACACCCACTTCACACTCATTTCTAACCAGATTGTTCTTTGCCTCATACACGACTTTCCAGCATTTGTTTCCAGACTGCTTCCTTGGTCTCGACCCTGTGTGTCCCTGACTCTCCTGCCTCGTTGGATAAACCACTCTGCCTTGTTAGATTGTTTAACCACTGGTAAAATAGTTTTGAGCCTCTGGGGACCTGTAGTTCTTCAGGCTGTAAACGTTATAACACATCTTCACAGCACAGGCTAATGGTGCTGAGTCACATTAGCGCTGCTAACGTGCACAGAACTCTCTGACATCACAGCATTAATGGCTGTAGAGTACTGATGTTATGGTCAGTTTAATAATTGTATCTGCAGTACATGGAATATTGTCTCTTATCATTTACAGGTTCAAATCACGTGTGAGTATCAGCGATGTGTTTCAGAGATGGAGAGAAAATGTTGCTAATAGTTTAGCCTTCTGCTAACAGGAGCTAAAGGCACACAGCTGCAGCTTCACATTTATGTAGCTAACATTAGCTAGAGCCTTGATTCACAGTGTGCCCTCCGCCTCACTCCCCGCTGAGACAGACCACCTCACTGGGAGCAGAGCGGCTCTGGAGACAAAGCAACAGAAAGTTTGCTGATCTGGTAGTGAGTCGAGATTGGACCCCTGCTGCAAAAATGATCTAGCGCAGGTATCGTCTGACTTGAGAAGTTTCAGAACTGATTGGTTATTTCAGTTGAAACTTCAAAGCAACAAAAAAGAGCTGACTGAAAATGAGCTGCTACAACGCCGACAGAAGGTTTGTCTCCAGAGCCGCTGTCCGCTCTCCTCCTAAAGAAACGGTCCATGGTGGCGGGCAGCGAGGCGGAGGGAGTGCGGGGCGGCTAGCAGCTAATTCTTGTCTCATGTTATAAACAGAGATGAAATCAATTTTTGGACACACTGGGTTACTGAATGAATTGCAGGTGTTCTTTTACTTTTACTGGTTTATTGGTTTATCTTTAATTTAATGTTATTAAATTTAATAATTTGATTTACTTCAATTTAATTTAATTTAATTTTGTTTTATTTTATTGATTTTTAACTCAGGTGTTCTTTTACTGGTTTATCTTTAATTTAATGTTATTAAATTAAATTAATTTTTTTTAATTTTACATTGAATCTCTTCAGTGATGACATCGACTGTAAAATGATGAGAAAATCAATAAATCTCAGAATTAAAAAATAAATGTGACGAAGAGCCTGAAGTCTGAAGTCCAAGTCATTTCCATGAAGATGGTCTCATAGCTTCAGAGAACTGATGATGAAGATGATGGAGAGTGACTCACTGCGCTGACTGACAAAGTGATGCTGAGTCCAGATCAGTAAAGACTGCAAGAAGCTGTGATCACACCTCACACACACACACACACACACACACACACACACACAGTGCTCCTCTCTAACAGGAAGTGACAACACCTGGACTGACAGGTAACTCAGGTACGTCTCTCGTTACATTAAAGAATGTGTTCTATTGTAGCTAAAATAAAATAAGAGGTCAATAAATTAGATCAAAGTAAGATTATAATTATTATTATTATTATTGTTGTTATTACATCTTCCTCTAATTCAACTCTTAAATCCTACTTAAATGTGTCTTCTAATGAAATAAACCCGTTATAATGAAAGCACTGCAGCTGAACTCAGAGTGTGTGAGGACAGGTACGAGGGAACACACCTGGTGTTTCACTCAGGCACATGTAAAGACGCCCCGCCTGCAGCTCGGGTCCTTTTGTCAACACCAGGAAGTGCTGCAGAGGTGAGAGCACACCATCATGTCCATGTCATGTTAAAAACTACAGATGATGTTGATGAAGTACAAAAATCTGTCAGTTAAATATTGTGATTGTTGTTTTGTGGAGAGAAAAATGAAAAAGTCTCAGCAGACGTGTCAGATTAAAAGTTCAGAGGTTAAATCAAACGTCAGAGTCTGATTCATTCATCAGCTGATCAGAAATTAATTTAAAGATTTAAAGAGTCAAACAGTAAAAATCAAGTTAAGAGTTTATTTTAAAAAATCATCTTCATTTTAAAATGTTGCTTGATGTGAATTTACTTGAAGAAAAAATATCTGAAATATAAAAGTGTTCAGAGGTGGACTGTAAAACACATTTACTCAAATACTGTACTTAAGTATAATTTAAAGGTATTTAATTTAACTCTGTCTGAATACTGAAGTTGAGCTTCAGTTACTTCATAGATTCAGATTATTGATGCAAAATATAATCAATAATAAATGATGGTGTGTGATTATAGATGCTTAAACTCTTTCATGTTAAGGACCCTTAAAGTTTCAGTGTGAAGGCTTTAAGGGGAAATATTATCAGAGATGGAATATAATATAATTTGATATAATATAATGTAAGGTAAGGTAACGTCAGGTAACGTCATAATATCATCATTATATTTGATGGAAGCAAAGAAAATGCAGAAATTCTGTACCGCAAACTTTGATGACGACAAAAGTTTCTGAGTCGATGTGCAAACGTGACACAACATGAGGTCGTGTTTATTTTTATTTGTGTGATAATTTCAGACCAAAAATAACAGACTCCGTGTCCAGGGGCCTCTGACGTCACCACAACGTGAAATTCTCACGTCCTTAGACATTTAGAATCTCGTCAACTTCATTTTAATTCCAACCAAAATTTAACGTGCGTCCCATGTGAGAGTCCAACATCTGTCTGACACCAATTTTGACAGAAGAGACCTCTGAGGATAATTCAGCTCCTCAGCAATAAACACTGAAGGAATTCTAACCAGGAGAAGTTTCAGATGGTTGTAATCTGTAATCTGTAATCTGTAATCTGTAATCCTCACTGACAGACGACACACTGGAGCTTTAAATTGACGCCCGTCAGGTCTCAGAGCCTCACTAGAGATTTCTCCATGTGAAGAGGTGTTGGTCGTTAGAAATGATGAAGACCAGAATTCTGTGTTTGTCAGTTACAGTTGGAGGAAGTGAAACCTTCGATCAGATCAGTCACTCCGATGACTCACGCTGCGCCTCGTTCACACACGTGTGGAGAAATGTTCTGACTTTATACACGAAATAAGGAGCACGCAAAGTTACTGTCAGAGTCATGACACGTGCAGTTTTGTTCTCACTGCAAGTGACTCAGAATAACTGTGCCCGCTGTCTGTCATCAGCAAACTGCCACGCCCCCTTTTTACTATATAAGGAAACAGCTTTGTCTGTAGGTGGAGGAAGTGATGTCAGAGTTCAGCTCCACCATCACCTGTGCTTGCCTCAGGGTTAATTAATGGTTGTTACAAACATTTGATTTGTGGGTAAAATCTCAGTGAGCTGCTGCGGTGCTCAGGATTCAAGTTAAAGACTCATCTGGTGTTTTTAAATCGTCAGAAATGAACGCTTAATAATTGATAAACTACATTTGTTTCCTTCTCACTCGTCCTCATGTCTTTGTCCTGATGTAGATTATACTGTAACTGAATATTTCAGCTGTTACAATAACTGATGCGGTTGACACGGCGTCAGTTTCATACTTAGTATATTTAAGGTTTTAAATATGGTCGTCTGTTAAAGCTGTTTTAATATGTGGTGAATTTAGTTAAAAGGTGTGTGTTTAAATTCTCTGATGCCCAGAACACACTCCTTCATGAGCAGCTCTAGATGGTAACCTCACTGTCCTGCTGCGGCTGTGTGTCTGTGTCAACACTGTACGTGTGTGAACACTGTACGTGTGTGAACACAGTGTTCACACACGTACAGTGTTCACACACGTACAGTGTTCACACGTACAGTGTTGACACACGTACAGTGTTCACACACGTACAGTGTACAGTGTTGCTGTCTGTGTATTTTGATATTTAAAAGCCAGTACGCCACAGATTTATAGAGACGTGCAGTCACTGTATTGTCAACAACGTGGTTCTTGTGTTAACAAATGAAGGGAATCTTTTCCCAGAAACATTGTCAGAGGGCTTTTATTTTGAAACAAAAACAGGAAGTGCTGAGTTAAAAAGAAATATTTATATTTTTTCTGTGTCTCTGACAGATAGAAACATTGAGACTGTAGTGAAAGATGGTGTAATGTCCATGTGATCATCAAAAGACAGATTTTACTGACAGTTTTTACTAAAAACTGAGCATCACATAGAAAAACCAGGCGAGCCTCCTTTTCACCAGATGTTCCTCAGCTGAGCGGCACTGCTCACACAGGCAGGGTGGCCTCAGCATGAGACCGCATTCACACTACATGAAAATGCAGAGGTGAAATATTTTGATCGAGATGGACAGAAGACTCTGGAGACATGATGGAGACATGACGGAGACATGATAGAGACAGAAGATAAGTGTTGCTGAACCTTCACATGAGGAAGTCAGAGGATCACGTGTTCTCATGGAGACATTTGCTCCCTGATAATAATTCAGACCGTCCACCGTCCTGTTAAACCTACAAGGACGGACGGAGCAGAGCAGCTGAATTATTGATGAAACAAGATCTCTGATTTCCTCCAAGATCAGTTCAGAGACCGTCAGGACAAAACACACACAGAGTCTGATGAAGACGTTTCTACGTCTCGAGCAAAAAGGTTTGGATAAAGGTCTGAGGAACAGGTGAAAACAACAAGGTAGTAAGGAGGAGGATGAGGAGGAGGAGGAGGAGGAGGAGGAGGAGATGGGGGGGATTTCCAGAAGTGTTTCCCCCGGGCGTTCAGCCAACCCTCGTCAGCCTCCAGAGTTCATCTCCACCATTAAAACTCCATTTTAAAATCTCAAGGCTCAGTTTAACAGCAGCTGGCCTCATACATCACTGCTGACACACACACACACACATAGACACACAGACACAGACACACACACACATAGACACACAGACACAGACACACACACACACACACACACAGACACACACACACATAGACATACAGACACACACACACACGCACACACACACACAACCTTGTATCTCCACTGGAAGTCAGAACTGTGTTTTTCAGATTAAGAGCTGTTTTGGATCAGACAGGAAGTCATCATCTCTTCAGTCTGAAGCTCGTCTCTGAGTCCAGGTCAGTCAGAACATTTAATGGCTTAAACCTTTTCCATCGTTGAGGTGACGGACAGACGGATGGCAGGACGCAGACAGTCTGAAAGTCTGACACTGACTCTGTGACGATGTGACTGTGGACGTTACTGACAGTATGATGTTCTGAAGACGGACGACTAAAACTTCATCTGAGATATTTCGTCCTGTGTTCTTACAACGCACTCTCACTCCTGTCAAATAAAGATGTTTGGTCAGCGTCAGTCACTGATGCACTGGTGCACCTGTCAGCGACGGTATAAGACATACTGGGCAGTGGCATTTTGTGACGCTCCGAGCATCTATTTTAGTTCAAAGAGCAAAAACAATCTGTGGTTTTTCACCCGGGAGCTCGCTGTTCATGTCCCCGTGTGAAACCACAAGTCACTCGAGTTATTTTAATAACAGCGCAGTGTGTGTAGCATGCTATGCTAGTGACATACGTTTTGTGGTGTTATATTACACTAGTAACAACCAAGCAGCGACCACCGAGGCTGAAACAGGAATCAAAACCCTGCAGTTCCTCTAATGTCCACTAGAGGCTGGCTCCACAGACCTCCATTTTCACATGTGGAAATAAACATGCTTACAGCCTGTTTGGTTTCTGGAGATCACTTACACATTCATGACGACCTCTGGCTGCAACACGAGATGGTGACAGCTGATATGTCACACTGGGAGTCCACAGACAGATGGGTGACATCACGGTAGCTTCGTCCATTATGTTATCCAGTCTGTGGTTGTGACCGTACTTATGTTCAGACAAACCGTGGTGTTGTTTCTGAACCTGCTTTTGTGGCCTGAACTTAAGGAAGGAAACCTAAAAACAAACCTTCTAAGTTTATTTCGAAAAAGACTGGATGCATTTAATGAGCAGAAACTGTTCATTTCCTGTGGAAACAGAAGTTTATTTTGAAAAGACACAAAGCATGTAACGAGCTTAAACTGACAGATTTAGGGGGAAAGCTTGTTGTTCCCCAGGAAATAGTCTGTACCAGGCAGAGGCCTGACTTAGTGTTGTGGTCAGTGAGTCAACGGATAGTTTATTTCATTGAGCTGACAGTTCCTTGGGAAGACTCAGAGTTTGAGGAAGACAGTGAGGGAAATGTCAGATGAAGCAGTCAGAGCTAGTCAGTGGATTTGGATGAGGAGGAATAATGTCAGTTGGGGGGTAGCAGGGGGAACTACTAAGCAGGGCACATAACTCCTTGAGATCAGGTGGAGAGATCCACTTCCTCTCAGGAGGAAATCCAGGAAGAGGAAGGTTATTTAAGTGTGGGAGTGGCCTATTGGAATCCCTTTTGTTTGAGACCATGCTGCAAGGTGAGTGTGTTTGCTGATCCTGTGAGTTTATTTATCTCCTTTAACTTTAGCTTATATTGTAGTTATGCTATGTAGCGTGTGAAATAGAGTATGGTGAATGTGCTAGTAAAGGTAGTATCAGCACTGTCTCTACCTGGAGCTCGCATGTACGGAGCCTGGGTTTGTTGAAGGTGGCAGTGCTGTTTGGGCTGAGAAAGCCATGTGTAAGTAAGGTAAAGGAGGTTGTTGGGTTGGTGTGGGGAGCAGTGAGACCTGGCATTAGGGGAGTGTCTCTGGGACGCCAGAGATCACTGTCTAGCCTCCTGGAGGTGTCGTGGGACCAACTAGATGAAACACCGGTGAAAGGAGGTTCCCACCTGATGACCCCAAAGACATGTTAGTTATCACTGCTCACTGGTCTGTATAGTTAGCCCCCTGGTGGCTGGCTGCAGTACAGGTCACAAACCCCACCCCCTCCATGTTTGGGGATGGGACATGGGACAAGTACATGTCAAATCAGTTTTTACCAAAGATGGTTTCTGTGAGCCAATAGGTGGGCTTGCATTCGGTGGCGCTGCCCACTGTTGGTTGGATGGGTGTATGGGCGGAAACTTGATACTGTGGAGATCACTGCTGCGCAGACTCTGGCTCCGAATGGCGTCACCAGAGCAAGATGGTATTTCCAACTTTATATACAGTCCCTGATTTTGACGTATAAGGCGGCTGACAAAGGGGCGGTATTTGATGAACTGGGACCACAGACTGTAAAAGTAATGGACGCAGCTACCATGACACCACCCACTGGTTTGTGGACCCCCAGTCTGAAGCCTCCAGTTCAGCAATTTCGGGGGTTGCCATCTTGTTTTTTGGAGCCAGAAGTGACCATATTTGGGTGATTTCTACATGTGAACATGGACACACACTCTAGTGGACGTTAGAGGAACTGCAGGTTCTGGATTCATGTTTTGGCCTCAGAGGATGACACTTGGTTGGGCGTGAGAACATGTTGGCTGTTTCCTACAGACTTTATGAAATAAATGACGTCATTGGTTGAAATAGAAATGAAATAAAGGAACACAAGCTGCAGTTGAAGAACTGAAACCAACGAACTGTCACACAGAGAGTGTTTGCTGTAGCTCCCCCTGCTGTCCACTCAGAGTCATCACATGAATCCCAGTTAGAGTGACTATTTTCATCGATGGCCAAATGGTGCGTTGCTTTAACTGTCGCTGCTGTGAGGAACTGTGTGACATCATCATCTCCTTTCCTTTGGCAAAGGACGGTCCAGTGTGTCCTAAAGGAGACAAGAAAGGAAGCATCGAAGCTCCTTTCCTTCATATTTAGAGAATTAAGTCTTGTCATGATGGCCGATGATGATTCACTCAGTGAGGAACCTTCCACCTCACCTCAGGTCCAGGTCCAGGATCAGAATCAGGATCAGGATCAGGATCAGGTTCAGGTCCAGGTCCAGATCCAGGTCCAGGATCAGGTCCAGGTCCAGGATCAGGTCCAGATCCAGATCCAGGTCCAGGTCCAGGATCAGGATCCGGGTCCAGGTCCAGGATCAGGTCCAGGTCCAGAGTCCAGGATCAGGTCCAGGTCCAGGTCCAGGATCAGGTCCAGGTCCAGGTCCAGGTCCAAGTCCAGGATCAGGTCCAGATCCAAGTCCAGGTCCAGGAATAGGTCCAGGTCCAGGATCAGGTCCAGATCCAGGTCCAGGTCCAGGTCCAGGTCCAGGAATAGGTCCAGGTCCAGGTCCAGGATCAGGTCCAGGTCCAGGATCAGGTCTAGGTCCAGGATCAGGTCTAGGTCCAGGATCAGATCCAGATCCAGGTCCAGGTCCAGGTCCAGGAATAGGTCCAGGTCTAGGTCCAGGTCCAGTGTGGGGTTAAGAGGTCTGAGCAGGTTTCAGTTTCAGGCTGGAGGACGTTGAAAGAGAGAATCGAACCTGTGACCTTCTGTTAATGGAGTTTCCCCTCACTGCTATTTTAATACAGACGCTGTGTGTGTGTGTGTGTGTGTGTGTGTGTGTGTAGTAACTGTAGTAACAGTGTTATAGAAGTACTAATAAACACTATATGAGGCAGCACTGGCAGTTTTTTACTTCTTCCTCCTTCAGGTTATGCAGAGAAATTGTACTGGATACAAACCTGATGTACTTCTACTGTACCTGAGTATTTATATTCTGCTTCTACTTCTCTCCGTGTGTCTGACAGTTTCAGTTCCTGATACGTTTTTTTTTTGGGGTTATGTATAGCCGACACACACACTCATGGTTACGTTTATCCAACACACACACACACACACACACACGTGGTTACATTTAGCCAACACACACACACACACACACACACACACACACACACACACACACACACACACGTGGTTATGTTTAGCCAACACACACACACACACGTTGTTATGTTTAGCCAACACACACACACATGTGGTTACGTTTAGCCAACACACACACACGTGGTTACGTTTAGCCAACACACAAACGTGGTAACGTTTAGCCAACACACACACGTGAGTACGTTTAGCCAACACACACACGTGAGTACGTTTAGCCAACACACAAACGTGGTTATGTTTAGCCAACACACAAACGTGGTTACGTTTAGCCAACACACACACGTGGTTACGTTTAGCCGACACACACACGTGAGTACGTTTAGCCAACACACAAACGTGGTTATGTTTAGCCAACACACAAACGTGGTTATGTTTAGCCAACACACAAACGTGGTTACGTTTAGCCAACACACACACGTGGTTACGTTTAGCCGACACACACACGTGAGTACGTTTAGCCAACACACAAACGTGGTAACGTTTAGCCAACACACACACGTGAGTACGTTTAGCCAACACACAAACGTGGTAACGTTTAGCCAACACACACACAAGTGAGTACGTTTAGCCAACACACAAACGTGGTTATGTTTAGCCAACACACACACACACACGTTGTTATGTTTAGCCAACACACACACACATGTGGTTACGTTTAGCCAACACACACACACATGGTTACGTTTAGCCAACACACAAACGTGGTAACTTTTAGCCAACACACACACGTGGTTACGTTTAGCCAACACACAAACGTGGTTACGTTTAGCCAACACACACACGTGGTTACGTTTAGCCAACACACAAACGTGGTAATGTTTAGCCAACACACACACACATGAGTATGTTTAGCCAACACACAAACGTGGTTACGTTTAGCCAACACGCCAACACACAAACGTGGTAACGTTTAGCCAACACACACACACGTGAGTACGTTTAGCCAACACACACGTTTTATAAAGAACAGGGTTTGGCTTTACAACCTTAAAGCACCGGCCTCCTGGTGCCCCCCCCCCCCCCCCCCCCCCCCCCTCCACCCTTCATACTCGGATTTCTCCCGTCTTAACTTTTATTTTCCCGCCGCGTTTCCCTGTTGAGTTATTGAACGCTGTTCAACAATAACAGTGACTAGCTGCGTATCATGCCAATGTGAAATGATGGCTTTTTTCGTTGGTGTCTGACACTGGAAGTCACTGACCCGGTGCCGGATTTGGACAACAGTGAGACCAAGTTGGTCATGTACATATTACATGTTCTCCCTGTGTCAGCGTGGGTTTCCTCCAGGTGCTCTGACATGTTCTCCCTGTGTCAGTGTGGGTTTCCTCCAGGTGCTCCGACATGTTCTCCCTGTGTCAGCGTGGGTTTCCTCCAGGTGCTCCGACATGTTCTCCCTGTGTCAGCGTGGGTTTCCTCCAGGTGCTCTGACATGTTCTCCCTGTGTCAGTGTGGGTTTCCTCCAGGTGCTCCGACATGTTCTCCCTGTGTCAGCGTGGGTTTCCTCCAGGTGCTCTGACATGTTCTCCCTGTGTCAGCGTGGGTTTCCTCCAGGTGCTCTGACATGTTCTCCCTGTGTCAGTGTGGGTTTCCTCCAGGTGCTCCGACATGTTCTCCCTGTGTCAGCGTGGGTTTCCTCCAGGTGCTCCGACATGTTCTCCCTGTGTCAGCGTGGATTTCCTCCAGGTGCTTTGACATGTTCTCCCCGTGTCAGCGTGGGTTTCCTCCAGGTGCTCCGACATGTTCTCCCTGTGTCAGCGTGGGTTTCCTCCAGGTGCTCTGACATGTTCTCCCTGTGTCAGCGTGGGTTTCCTCCAGGTGCTCCGACATGTTCTCCCTGTGTCAGCGTGGGTTTCCTCCAGGTGCTCCGACATGTTCTCCCTGTGTCAGCGTGGGTTTCCTCCAGGTGCTCTGACATGTTCTCCCTGTGTCAGCGTGGGTTTCCTCCAGGTGCTCTGACATGTTCTCCCTGTGTCAGCGTGGGTTTCCTCCAGGTGCTCTGACATGTTCTCCCTGTGTCAGTGTGGGTTTCCTCCAGGTGCTCCGACATGTTCTCTCCGTGTCAGCGTGGGTTTCCTCCAGGTGCTCCGACATGTTCTCCCTGTGTCAGCGTGGGTTTCCACCAGGTGCTCTGACATGTTCTCCCTGTGTCAGCGTGGGTTTCCTCCAGGTGCTCCGACATGTTCTCCCTGTGTCAGCGTGGGTTTCCTCCAGGTGCTCTGACATGTTCTCCCCGTGTCAGCGTGGGTTTCCTCCAGGTGCTCCGACATGTTCTCCCCGTGTCAGCGTGGGTTTCCTCCAGGTGCTCTGACATGTTCTCCCCGTGTCAGCGTGGGTTTCCTCCAGGTGCTCCAGCTTCCTCCCACAGTCCAAAGACATGCAGGTTAATTGTGACTCTAAATTGTGATAGTCTGGTGAGCTGTCCAGGATGAACCCCGCCTGTCATCCAATGTCACCTGTTATTATTTCATGTTTAAAATTATGGTACAGAATGATTGTATTTTTAAGCACTTTTCCAGGTCATATCTGTCTTTATTTCTGTGTTTTAGTTTTCTAGTTTGACTAATTTCTTGTTTTGTTTCCTCCTGACCATGTTTTTAAAAGAAATCAAGCCCAGGTTTTAAAGGGTTAAACGACAGACAATATTAATATATCTAATAACACACGATACCTTTTATTAAAGCAGGTGTTTATGTGCCATTTGAAGTTAATATGAGATCAATATTATATTCAGAAATCAGACTCAGGGACGAAGGAACACTTATATAAAAAATAAATAAATAAAAATAAAATTTAATTTTTTGTTTAATCGACGAAATGTGTCGAAAATAAGAATCTTTCTGACACGGACACAAAAATCACGATATTTGAAGAATCACTCATCAGACCCCCCCCCCCCCCCCTCCTGACCATATAAGGACAGACAGGATGAACAGATTGTCTCCCCCTTCCTCTCCCCTCCTCATCCTCATTCACCTGAAACCAAACACACCTCCCTGCTGCTGCGGAGAGAGAGAGGAGGGGGGGGAGGGAACAGGGCGGAGGAGAGGAGGGGGAGGGGGGAGGGGGGGCAGCAGCAGGTAGAGATGGAGGGTGGAGGGAGTTGACGCCTGCGCACATGGCGCTGCATCCCCTCCGCATCGCCCCCCCTCTCCTCCCTCCTTCCTCTCTTTTTCTGCAGCATCAGTACCACACTGCCCCCCCCCCCCTCCCCCCCTCCTCCTCCTCCTCCCTCCCTCCCTCCCCCACTCTCTCTCTCTCTCGGTCGGTTTTCCTGCCGGGCTGCTGCTGCTTTGCGCGCTGCGGGGCCACACTGCGACCGCACCGAGGAGGAAGAGGAGAAAGCCGCGGAACTGAAAGGGGGGCCAGCCAGAGCCAGAGCGGCGGAGAGGCACGATTTAACGAAACAAAAAAAAAGAAGAAGAAGAAAAAAAAAAGCCGAGCCACAGCGGAGGAGGAGGTCTGAACGCGCCGTCAGCGCACGGATAAAAAATAGCTACCTCCGAAGCAGCAGCAGCAGCAGCAGAAGGCGGAGACGCGTCACACCGCGCTGTTCCTCCCTCCATCTCTCTGTCTGAGCAGGGGAAGTGAAGAAGAGGAGCAAAAAGAAGAGGAGGACAAACAGAAAAAAAAAATCTTGTTGGGGAATCTCGGAGCGCAAAACGACGAACGACGCGGTGTCGGTAACCTCCCCCCCTCCCCTCCCGGACCAGGGCCGATTCTCCGTTTTCTAGCAGCCAGCTCGGCGCGGCGACACCATGAAGGACCGTACGGCGGAACTGCGAAGTGTAAGCTGAATTTTCTTCTTTATTCCATTCATGTTGGCCTCCATGTTTCCTCCTCCTCCTCCTCCTCCTGCAGCCGCCGCAGCTCCTCGGCCTCGCCGCCCCTCCGGAGCGCAGCGGGTCGATAAAACCTGCTAAAAAAAACCCCATTTGTGCGGGTTTGCTGTCTCGTGCGTGTGCGGAGGAGGAGGAGGAGGAGGAGGAGGAGGCAGTGCTGCGGCTCTGAGCTCTTCATGCTGTGAATACAGAGTGATGTGCAGGAGCTGCAGAGGAGGAGAGGATGGAGCCTGAAATGGAGGCTCCGCTCTCATCTGATGTGTGGGGGGAGGTTTGGTTCGTTGTGAGGTGCACACCGGCTGGAGGTCACGGTTACACCTTCATATCAGATCTTTAATGTGCGCTGTGTGCGCGCGGCTCGGCGCTTAGACGCAGAGGCCCTGTGCTCGTGCAGCGCTGCATGCATGATGGGAAAAAAACGGGTTAGGCTGTGAAAATAAAAAAATAAATTCGCTCCCATCCGTGTTAATGTGGCCGAGCATGTTCATGCATGCGTGCCTGGATGACCTGATGATGGAGGAGCAGCAGGAGGAGGAGGAGGAGGAGGAGGAGGAGGACCAAAATGCAGTGATTTTTTTCCGAGGCCTCATCCTGCAGCCAGCGCGCGCCTCCTCCCTGATAGAGAGCCGCGTGAATGTGGGAGCATGAGTCCCGATCAGGCAGGAGGAAGGATCGATACGCGGCTGGATGGATGAATCAGGATGCGGCTTTATCTGCCGCTTCACCGCGTGTCTCCTGCCGCTCCGGCTCGGCTGATAGTGAAGGGGGGAGGAGGGGGGGGGGGGGTCCCTTCACTGTACCAAAGCCTCACCCATTTTATGACTGTGGCTCTGCGTCGGGTGAGACCGGAGGGTTTAAGCGCGCGTGCGGTATGCGGTGCGGTGCGGAGCGGGTTTTCTGAGCGAACAGCTGATGCCGGCGGTTTGGGCGGATTGTGGTGGGTTTTTTTAGGGGGGGGGGGGGGGGGGGGGATCATATCAGCTGCTCAAACTCTGCAGCAGCTCCACGCGCCTCCCGCCGTCGCCACCACCCGGGTTCAACCGGGTTCGCGTCAGGCAGCGACGAACTGATGCTCATGTAGCTTGAAACACATCCGACTGTCTGTGTATCTATAGATAAATGTATCGATCTGAATATTGATCATCTGATTAATTTATTGGATATAATGAATGGTGTGTGTGTGTGTGTGTGTGTGTGTGTGAAGGTAATTTGCATTAAAAAAGTGACAGGCTCAGCACCGCCTGGAGTTTACCGCACTGCTGTCCATCCATTCCTCCGTCCTTATCCATCACTCCCCTCCTCCCTCCTCTCCTCCACCATCCCTCCATCGCCTCTTGTCCCCCTTCTTTTTTACTCCATCCTGCATCTCTCCATCTCTCCTCCTGTCCTCCATCATCCCTCCATCATCCCTCCAGAGTTTCCTGTCTGAGGTGTAAAATCAGACGAGTGAATAAATGATGGTGAACACGGAGCATGAAAACATGAGGTGTGTGTGAGGTGATGAATCTGACAGGAGCGTCATGTGTTCGAGCTCTGAATCACCTCTTCTTCCTCTGCAGTGCTTTAACAGCAGCTGTGTGTATGGATCATATTCATATTCAGACAGCAGCAGTGGACGCTCTCCTGATATTTGGTTCAAACTGGAGTTCCTCTCAGATGAAACTTGACTTCCTCCAGCTCTCCTCCTGTCCACTGACACCACAGAAGAAGAGTGTAGTCTCCTCCTCCTCTTGTCTTTTTAGTCATTAATGAATCCGTCCTCCTGTCGGCCATGTTGGACGATCACTGGAGTGAAATCCGGCTCACGTAATCCTGCCGGTAACAGATGCTGCTGTATCATGCAGCAGCAGCAGCAGCAGCTCAGTAGTAATAATTATATTTTTATGTAATCATCCACATCACAGTGACGCTGCCTGCTCTCCTCCTCCTCCTCTTCCTCCTCCTCCTCCTCCTCCTCGCTGCTGCAGCTCCGAGTCCACACGAGTGTGAACGAACGCTGTGAGTGTGTGAATGTGACTGAAGGAGGCAGAAATCCTCTTGTCAGCCTGCAGTCAGTCACACCACAGGCTGCTCATCATCATCATCATCATCATCATCCTCCTTTAACATGATGAGAAAACATTTAATATTCAGACCAGCGTGGTGAGTTCAGGCCTGTCTGTAAATCTGTGCTTCTTAAACAGAAACATTAGGAATCAGACCTTCATCGTCGCGTCAGAAATCAGAAAAGGACTTCTGTTAGATCAGATATTCAGTGATGAAGAGCTGATGGTGATGTTGTGAGAACCACTGCATCATTGTTCCACCTGCTGCAGGAAATGCTTCGTCATGTTAGACCTCTGCAGCAGGTAGTTTTACACTTCTGGTTCTGGCTTTTGTGACGTTGGAGCTGCTCTGAGCTTTGACACAAACGCTAACGTCTCGTCATCCTTGGTCTGATTCAAGCTGTTTCTAGATTTTGATTCTCTAAAAGCTTGTCACCGGTTTCTGTCTGTGTGACTCAGGTCACTAACAGACGCTCATAAACAACACGTTCTCGCCCCAACTCCTCAAATACCGACGCTTTTATCAGCGGACCCACACGGCAAACTAGCCTGACTGCCCTCCTGTGTCTGTTGTAGAACGGTTAATATGATATCCTACAAATTTGCGCCCCATGTTGATGTTACATCCTTAACGCACAGTTACATCATTAACGTAAAGCTACGTCTTTAATGCACAGTTACGTTAAGGACGTAACTGTGCATTAAGGACGTAACGCACAGTCACGTCCTTAACGCACAGTTACATCATTAACGCACAGTCACGTCCTTAACGCACAGTTACATCATTAACGTAAAGGTACGTCCTTAACGCACAGTCACGTCCTTAACGCACAGTCAGGTCCTTAACGTAAAGTTACGTCCTTAATGCACAGTTACATTCTTAACGTAAAGTTACGTCCTTAACGCACAGTTACGTCATTAACGTAAAGTTACAGAGGTCAGGTTTAGGAGAAGAAACATGGAGAGGTTGAACCTTAAAATGACTCAAAGTTTAATTTTATAATATGTCTAAATAAATGTCTTATTTTTTCCTCTTTCGTTAAACCTCTGCATCACATTTCCTGTTCGCTAGCTCACTGAGCTGTTAGCCTCGGAGGTTTCTAGACGCCGACAGTAGCGTCCATGTTGCCGTTGCCGAGCAGCGGTGCTCTCACGACTTAATCACTTGAAGCATATTGTTTACATGACTTTCTGTGTCGTAATCAGAAGCTCATGAGTTCCATCTGAAGGCAGCAGCCATTGTTGAGTTTCTGCACCAATAAGAAGCTGCCCTGACAGAGATGATCTCTGATTGGACAGAGAGCTGGAGACTCCAACATGGAGGAAGCTGTCGTAGTTTATTTAGTGGAATGCCTCCGTCAGTGTATAAACTGGTTTACACCCAGTCAGCAGACAGGATGACATCACACAGATCAACATATTCTCAAAGGACGGTTCATATAATATCCTACGAATTTACACCCCATGAATGACGTCACATGCTTAATGTAAAGTTACGTTATTAACGTAAAGTTCCTGAGGTTAGGTTTAGGAAAATAAACATGGTGAGGACAAACTTTGAAATGTCTCAAAGCTCACATCCTGGGCAAAAGTCCTGTGTTTTATGACCCATCCTCCACCCCGACCTGCCTCCCTACAAGTGCTTAGGACTGCTTCCTGTTTACTGCCGTTAGCGTATTGGTCACATGATTGCAGCCCTTCAAAATACATGGGATATGTAAGAATTTTGGTGCATGAGTTGTTGTAAGAAATCATACAAAAAACCGGGAGGACAGCTTGTCAATCTTGTCACATGCGTTGTGTCAGTTCAGTTTTCACAGTAAATGTCCAGTTTCTGCTCGTTAGATGAACACAGTCTCTTTCAAAATAAATTTACAGATAAAACACTTTGATTTTAGGTTTATTTCCTGAAGTTTAAGCAACGCATGTCCCGGCCTGTCATCATTCCCGATTCATCAAATACTGTCATGACTGTGTGAGTGATGACAGAGGCACCTTTGGTATTATATACACTGGGTGTATCAGTTTTATAGGCAGCAAGTCTGCACAGGGTGAGTGGGAGTGGAGGTGGTCAAACAGACTCAGAACTTTTACCCAGAAGCTCCATGTAATAGTCGTAAATTGATACGCTGTCCCTGAACTTCCAAAACTGACTCAGGAGGGAACCTGACACGTCATATTTTGAGGTTAAGGTCCACTGACAGTGTTGATGATTGACGAGTTGGGGTGATAACACGAAAAAACAATATTGTTTGGCTTAGAATAAGTACGGTTGTTACTGAAGTGACCTCACGTAACATACGTCACTAGTGTAGTGCGTACTAGCACACCACAGTTAAATCAGTAACTACACTGACTTTTGTATTCACATGGGATGGTGACAGCATTGTGGACTTTCCAACCTGGTTTTACTCTGAAGATGTTGAAAACCAGCTCTTGGTCAGTGAGTGCCGGTGTCAAACCGATTTGCGACCAGTCACAGTTGATGTTTAACAGTGCCTGCCAGCATCTGGGGGAACAACAAAAGTTAAGGCAGCGCAAGTCCGAGTATGACAGGTGGGAGGGGTCCAACAACCGCTAACTTTCACCAAGGAGGCCGGTGTTCTTTTCCTGTAAGATTCTAAAGCCAAACCCTGTTCTTTATTCCTAGACGTAACCACCTGTGTGTGTCGGCTAAACGTAACCACGTGTGTGTGCTGGCTAAACGTAACTACGTGTGTGTGTTGGCTAAACGTAACCACGTGTGTGTGCTGGCTAAACGTAACCACGTGTGTGTGTCGGCTAAACGTAACCACGTGTGTGTGTCGGCTAAACGTAACCACGTGTGTGTGTTGGCTAAACGTAACCACGTGTGTGTGTGTGTGTGTTGAAGGAAAAAAACATCGGTGGTGTTGTACCGACGTAGTGCTTTTATTTTGAAAGAGACTGTATCAAACTGTACATTTCCTGTGAAAACAGAAGTGTATTTTGAAAACAGACAATGCATGTAACAGGCTGAAGTTGACACGGCGTCCCAGAACGTCAACAACCAACACACCCAGGGTACCTTGGACGTCATATGTGGACGTGGAAAGTCCATGACCAAACGTGGACATGTGACGAGGTCACAGTGAGGATGATGATAGACTGTCTTGCTTTTGGTTGCTGCTCAGTGTGTATCTACCACCACAAAGGTGTCTGATGCTGAGGGACGCTGATGAAGTGATAGTATTTGACGAGTTTATTTTTGTCAAAATTAAAGACATTTCCACCTCAAACTGGTTCATAAAACTTCACCTGAATGCAGCAAATTAATTGTTTAATGCTCAGATTATCTGGTGGATGAGTTCGACCCTCTGATCCAAATGTGCCCCTCCCCCCAGTGTTGACATGAAACCTGTGAACACTCCATGTTCAATTTCTCAGGAGGCAGAAACCAGAGCATTTCAGGACGTTTGGAGGAGTGACCGTATGATCATGTATTTTGTGATTTAAGGCTGATTGTGATGTTTATTGAATAAATATCTTAAAATCAGACGGTTTGAAGGTGAAAATAAACGACAGCTGAAAATAGATCAGAGTGAAATCAGAGACGGAGCAGAGGTGAGGTGAGGAGAGCTGCAGACTGACCGGTGCAGCTCAGTTGCTCTTTGTTAAACGCTCAGAGAATTGTTCAGCGTTTGGTCGGTGGCTGGTCAGACATGTGTCATGTGGGCGTGTTTGTTTGTGCTGAGTGAATCTGGACTTCATGATCTCAGTGTTTTTAAATCCCAGCTGCTGCCCTCAGAGTGTGAGGTGTCGAACACTGAGTCTTGTCTCCAGCAGAATTACAAGGAGTTTGACTTTGTGTTTCACAGACCTCACACATACAGGACGTACACACACTGAAGGATGGGACACGTTCAGAGTTCAGTTCACATGAATGTTGTTTTAATAACAAAAATATATACGAGGGAAGTTCTTCATGTGTTCATGTGTTCACAATCAGTCGTTCCTCTGGTGTTTGCGATATTTTTCCACCTTCACTGAGAATTATTGATAAAGACCTGGAGTTAATTTGTGCAAATGTGGAAACAGACGCCTGTGTGTGTGTGTGTGTGTGTGTGTGAGACCATATCCCATTTCACTTACATTGATTTTAACAGAAGGTGTGGGTGGGGGAGGGTGCGGGGGTAAGTAGGGACATAATTCACCCTCAAAGGTTTCATATGGATTATTTAGAAAAAAATGCACGTGTCACTGCGGCTTCATGCACACACACACACACACACACACACACACGCGCACACACACACACACACACACACACACACACACCATCAGATCTGACCTCACGTGACATTTATTCATCAGTCTGCAAAGAAATCTTTTCGACTTTCCTCAGCTGGTCTCTGCTTTATGTGTCAGAGTGATGGGTCGTGTTGTTTCACTTTCAGAATTTTGAGGACACCTCAGTTCAGTGGCGCCACAGCGATCTGTGACATCATAAAACAGGGCTGTGTTTACTGTGTTCATGAGAGCAGTTCATGTGAACATTCTCTTGTTGTATTGCCTGAGCGTGAATTTTCTGAACGCTCTGAGTTCACGACTTGTGACGTTCATCTGTTAGTGGATGGTGAGTTCACATATATATATTTAATTGTACAGAGGTTTCCTTTGTAATTTCATAATATATCTGTTGCATGTGTTTCCTGTTCGCTAACTCACTGAGCTGTTAGCCTCCGAGGCTTCTAGACGCCGATAGTAGCGTCCATGTTGCTGTGGCTGAGCAGAGGAGCTCTCACGACTTAATCATATCATGTGCATAACGTTCATGAGCTCTGCTTGAAGCCAGCGTTTATTGTTGAGGTTCTGCACCAATAAAAAGCCGTCCTGACAGAGCTGATCTCTGATTGGACAGAGAGCTGGAGACTCCAACATGGAGGAAGCTGTCGTAGTTTATTTATTGAAGCTCCTCCGTCAGTGTATAAACTGGTTTACACTCAGTCAGCAGACAGGATGACATCACACAGATCAACATATTCTCAAAAGACGGTTCATATAATATCCTACGAATTTACACCCCATGAATGACGTCACGTCCTGAACGTACAGTTAAGTTATTAACGTAAAGTTACAGAGGTCAGGTTTAGGAAAAGAAACATGGTGAGGACGAACCTTAAAGGGATAGTGCACCCAAAAATGAAAATTCAGCCATTATCTACTCACCCTCATACCGAGGGAGGCTCAGGTGAAGTTTTAGAGTCCTCACATCACTTGCAGAGATCCAAGGGGAGAGGAGGTAGCAACACAACTCCACCTAATGGAGGCTGACGGCGCCCCAGATTCAAACGTCCAAGAACACAAAATTGAAACCACAAAATATCTCCATACTGCTCGTCCGTAGTGATCCAAGTGTCCTGAAGCCCCGACATAAAAAGTTGTTTGGAAAAACGTCATTTGAACTCTGTTTTTAGCCTCATTGTAGCCTGTAGCTCTGACTGCCTCTCTGGGCACCGCGCTCACGTGTGCGCACCTGCACGAGACCAGCGAAAGCATGAGCTTTGCTTACCTGTCTTTACATCACGTGACACGTGCACCACAGGGGGAGACAACAGTAACCACAGAGCTAAAAGATAATTTGCACTACGGTCTTTTAGCAAAGGACAGCCCAACATGTCTGAAGACTTTGAAACTGAGGAGGAACAGCATTTCTTTGTTGAGCCGTATTTGTTTGAGCCCGAGTATACGGACGGAACTCAGGCTACTGGACGAAGCAGCTGGAATACCGGAGTCGAGCACTGGAAACCTGGTGGTGTAGTTGTTTCAAATGCAAAGCAATGCCAACAGATGAGGAAAGTCTTTGCTGCTCAGACTGGGAATTGGTGATGCCTGCACTTGAGAATCTGGACATCAGTACTGACGAGACTGCTGCTCTTCAGAGACCGTGCATCACCGATCACCCTGAGCGTGCACACGTGAGCGCGGTGCCCAGAGAGGCAGTCAGAGCTACAGGCTACAATGAGGCTAAAAACAGAGTTCAAATGAGGTTTTTCCAAACAACTTTTTATGTCGGGGCTTCAGGACACTTGGATCACTACGGACGAGCAGTATGGAGATATTTTGTGGTTTCAATGATGTGTTTTTGGACGTTTGAATCTGGGGCGCCGTCAGCCTCCATTAGGTGGAGTTGTGTTGCTACCTCCTCTCCCCTTGGATCTCTGCAAGTGATGTGAGGACTCTAAAACTTCACCTGAGCCTCCCTCGGCATATGGGTGAGTAGATAATGGCTGAATTTTCATTTTTGGGTGCACTATCCCTTTAAGAACAACTTTAAGAATCAATATTTTATTATCAAAACAAAACTGAATGTGTTTCTCTTTTTTTCATCCAAAATTTGAACTTTCCTTTGAAACTGGAGGAAAATTTAAAATATATGATCTGCAAATAAAATCCAGGATAGACAACAGTTATTATTGGGCTCTGAATGTAGCATGTTGTTTTTGGACGTTTCCAGAAATGACTGATGTTTTAATCTCTATTGGTACAAAGAGACTAACATGATGAGTGGCGTTCCCCAGGGCTCAATCCTGGGTCCTCTGTGTTTTTACTTTTGATTTATCCAGCAGTTCTCCCTGATTTTACTTTTTTAAATCTAAGTTTCAAATTTCTATGAATTTGTGTTTAAATGCTTTAGGCTGTATTTCCTGTTTGCTTTATTTACAGCACTTTGAACAGCTACAGTCGGAAGATGATCAGAGATGCAGCCTTTGTCAGTGACGCCCCAAAGCTATGGAACACAGTACCTATAGATATCAGAGAAGCTAGCTCGCTAAATATTTTAAAAGAAAGCTAAAAACATATCTGTTCACTTTAGACTTTAACTCGCCCTGACTTTCCTCGTACAGCTGACACTCTTTCTTTTTACGCTTTTACTTTCTATTTCTGCTTCACGCTGCTGCAACTCTTTTAAAATCTAATTTGGTTTTATGATTTATAATTTTACAATTCTATTTTTTTTTTAAAATGACTCAGAGTTCACGCAGATACAAACACGTGACTCCAGGGAAAAGTCCCGGGCGAAAGTCTTGTGTTTTATGACCAATCCACCACCTCAACCTGCCTCGTTACAGGCGCTGTCAGCACATTGGTCACATGATCGCAGCCTTTCAAAATACCTGGGATACGTATGAATTCAGGTGCGCTGCTTTTCGTTGGAAAACATATGAAACATTTGTGAAACCAACCTGACTGATGCAGCTGTTATTGTCCCGTTAGCCACCGAGCTAACGTGTTCCCAGCTGGATAGAAGCAGTTTATTAATAATAATTAACTTTATTTATAGAACAGTGATCAGAACAAAGTGCTTCACAGAGAGAACAATGAGACAATACTCAAAATGGAAGATACAATACATGAAGGCGAGTTTAAAATAATAAACAAGACATTAAAAATAGAATCAACAGGCAGCTCAGAGAAAATCGTTATTTTCTTTCTGATGAATTATATTTTTGGAAGAGTCAGAACAGAAAACACTGTAATGAGGCCACTGCTGCCAAAGGTGCATCTGATCACTGGCTGTTAATGTGTGTGTCAGGTAACAGGTATTTTATATTTTACAGACAGATCTGTACCAAAAGTTATTTTTTCTTTTTCAGTGATTAAAAAACAGATTAAATATTGTTTATTTATTTATTTTTTTTAATAAAATAATTTGCCGTCTGATCACATTAAACAAAACTAATAGTCTAAATAAAATTCATTGATCGGTGATGATGTCATAAACAGACACCTGAGCACCAACAGAGCAGAGTGTGTTTGTTTTGTCCTCCTGGAGGCAGCAGGTGGGCGGGTCTGTTTGGTTTAGTGTTTGTTTGACTCTATTTACCCAGAACACACACACACACACACACACACACCTGCTGCAGACAGACAGCCTGCTGCTGTCGTCTCGTCTCTCTCAGCAGTGACTTGCTCAAGGGCACCTTGACGGCAGCGGCCTGAAACTTCCTGCTGTGCGACCCTTTCAGATTAAATGGTCTGACACTTCCTGCAACATGAGCCTTTCAAAATAAACTTACCTTGAACTGCTGCAGTCTGACACTTGCTGCAGACTCTTTCAAATTAAAGTAACAAATAGCAAAATGACTTTTTAAAGCTGTTTTATCACCGTTCACAGTGAAGTTTTCCAGCTGCTCCTCTCTATGTGTTGCATTGTGGGAAAACACTGTCTGCCAGCAGCACGTTCACAAAACAACGTGCTCAGTTTGAATATTATTAAACGTAATTTAATGTGTTATTTTTCAGGTGTGACGCAGCAGATTGAGAGTTTTCATCTCTCACTGTGCAGTGAAACGCTCGTTTGCCTCTAAAACTTACAGATGAGACACACTACGGTTTCCTGACGTCACACCCTGACCTTTGACCCTCTTGTTCATATATCCGTTACCATGGAGATAAACGCTGTGCAGAGGATTGTGGGTCAGAACAGACAATGAAGCATTCTGGATCACAGACTGCAGAATCAGTGCAAAAGAACATCCTGGTGTTTTCTGCGTACCACGTTTGACATGTACTGGGACACGCTAAATCCTTTACTGGCGTACTGTACAGTCTGGGTACAGGCTGGATGCTAACAATGCTTGCATTGCTAATGATAGCTAGCTTATCAGTCTGAAGGTCTGTGTGTGTGTGTGTGTGTGTGTGTGTGTGTGTCTGTGTGCGCCGTTGGCCATCCTTCAGCCAAGTCAAGGACAAACACACCATCACTGCGGGCACACATGACGTCACTCTGACATCATGACGTTCTCTCTGCTGTTCATCTCTAACGTTACTCTTCTCTGCACTGCTGTTCTCTAGCTACATTATAACCCATGAAATCTCCTTGTTTTTCATTGTCACTGTGTTCTCTGTCTGTTTAAACCCTTGACATGTTCCTGGTCGATGGTTCTCAGTTCTCTCTCTGTCCAAAGGACCAAAGATGTCCCCACTTCACAAGATTCCCACGTTCCAAAAATTTCAAAACATGTCCTTGCTTTTCACAAATGTCTTTTTCTTACAAATATGGCTCTGCCTTTCACAATATATAAAATTTTACACATTTCCTCACTTTCCCAAAAACATTGTCACCGTAGCAAAAGTAGCAAAAATGCTGAAAAGCATCCCCAAATTTTTGTTCCAAAAATTTCCTTGTCTGTCAGCACTCTACTGTCCAAAAGTCTACTTTTTAACCTCTCTAACTCTGCCAGGACACCGACGTCCTCGCTCCCCCCCTCCTCTGTTAAATGGTATCTCCCAGGCGCACTATGTCATCAAACCATGTGATGTTTGGTATTGCCGGATTCAGGAAGCTCTCGACTTTTCAAAAATAACATTGTTTTTCTTTTATTTATTATGTATTTGGCACCAGAGCAGCCTAAACGCACAGAGTCCAAAATCACGATGAGTGGTGACAAGTCATGTCATGCTGTTTTTCGACGGGAAAAGTTAAAGGATTACTCGCGATCTTATGTGGAGCTGTTAGCGGGGACTTAGCTGGTTTATAAAAGGTAAGAGTCTCACTCCTACCACTATTTTTGGCTGAGATACACCGTCTAGAAAGTGGGATCATAACTTTCACGTTTCATATGGCTTTATTTGTTGATATTTTATGGTGTTTCTGTGTCATAAACAACATCAGCTATCATAATCACACCTGATTTCAATAAGGTACAATGTTTGAAGCTGGCTGAGTGTTGTTTGATCACTGATAGTACTGTTTTGAAGCAGAGTAACCCACTTGTCATTTGGAGCTCCGCCTGGATCTTTTCATGGTAAAAACACTGTAGAATGGTCATACTTTGAGCAGTCTTCTTCAAATTTGAAACAAGTGTTCATTGATAGTGTGCCTACAGCCCCACAGTGTCATTTACCTGCTCAGATGAAGCCACAGACAGTTATTCATCCTGAAACATGTTTTTTATTTTATTTTAGGCAAAATCTTCAACTTTTTACTGACTTCAGAGGCCCATTACTCTGTCTCTGTATCACCTAGAGTGTTTCTGACACTTTCACAAGAAACTTCAGAGAGTTTTCTTTCTGGCAAGACCTCATGCATGCATGTAGTCAGAGCAGTTCAGAAGCTACAGTCATTTTAATTTGGGTATGTCATTTTAGGCATTTCTGCTACAAAATGGGGGTGGAGTACAAGAGGTTTTAAACAAATGTCCTCATGTGCTCACTTTTATCGTCAAGTTGTCATTTTTTTTAAAGTGTCCACTTCACACAAAAATGTTAAATGTCCAACTGACCAAAGATAACCCAACAAGATTCTCACATTTCAAAAATTTCAAAATTTCCTTGATTTTTAAAATTTGCACACTTTACAAAAATATCCTCACTTCCCTGACATGTTTCACTTTTCTTTCCAGAAATGACCTCACTTTCCTGAAATATAATTTATTTGCCAAAACAGACGATTATCTAAAAGCGCCTTCACTTTCCAAAGATTTCCAAAAATGTCCTAAACATTCCTTCACTTTCCCAAAATGTTGTTTCTTACCAGAAACATCTGTTTTCTGCTTTGTTTTTAGTCAAGTCACAAAAATAGTGAAAAATATCCCCAAAAAATCCTTCACTTTTCCAGATTTTGTTCAGATGCTCTAAATATTTCCTCGTCCTTCAGTGTCCTTGTCCGTCATCACTGTCCCTACTGTCCAAAAGTCCACTTTAGAAATCTAAAGTCACTGTCACTGTCATTTTTTTCCAAAAATGTCCAACTAACCAAAGATGTTCCCACTTTTCACAAGATTCCCATGTTCCAATAAAAATTAAAAATATGTCCTTGCTCTTCAAATTTGCACACTTTGCAAAATATTCTCAGTTCTCTGACATGTCTTCACTTTCACACACACAAAAAAAAAGTATTTAAAAAAAAGGTCCTTGTTTTCCCACATCTAAACTCAAGTCCTCACAATGATAGACGTACAAAAACACACACACACTCCTCCTACGTAATATTGAACCTTCAGTATCTGCTGACTGAAGACAATCCTGTGTGTGTGTGTGTGTGTGTGTGTGTGTAGGCAGATTGGTCAGTAGGAGGCTGGTCATGTGATTTATGGCAGCATCTCCATTTAATGGCCCTGAAATTGTCCCGGCCTTTTCGAGTATGTGTGTGTGTGTGTGTGTGTGTGTGCTCATGTATTATAGATGTACCCCTCCCCCCATCCACAGCTCAGTGAGCAGCCTCGTAACAGCAGCAAACATCCTCCTCCTCCTCCTCGTCTTCATCTCCTTTTCTCTGAACCTCTGATTTATTTCATCAGTTCACCGTCTGAATATCATTTGTTCCTTCAACCAATCAGAGTGCTGCTTCTTTTAATCAATCAGAGACACTTATTAAACAGGATGGGTTTTTTTTTTTTTTTTTTTTTGGTTCGTCCTCGTCTCTGTTTCGGCTGCAGACTGATGGCGAGGCAGTGATGTCACGCTGATGTCACAGGTCTGATAGGAAAAACGTGTGTGGTCGTCCTCTGAGTCACACAGTGAGTGAAGGGTCGTCTCAGCTCAGGACTCAACTCGTTTTTATTGACCTTGAATTCTGCCATTTTCTGTCAGGAAACACTGAAGCACTCAGGAAATGTAAGATTTAACAGTCAGACTGTGATCGACACAAAGTTTGAGACCAAAGGGATTTTCAGGAGGGAATTGTTTAATCTCAAGATGCTTTTATTCCACTTTTCATTTTTAATTTTCACCTTCATGTCCATAAACACAGAAACATGTGAGTCTGTTGCAGTGATGAAGATTCATGTTCTGGCTCTCAGTTTTTATTAATTGCAGTCAGTTTGATGGACAGCTGTAAAAACTACAAGACCCATGAGCCTCAGCTGCCATTGCTGCAGAGATGATGGAATAAAACACGTCACCATGGTGACAAAATGAATCCAAAACTGAGGCATCAGCAGTAATTCCTGTGGGACACAGAGCTTTAATGAGAGGGAAATTATTTCTGTTATTACATATATGAAGAAACTTAAAGGAGAAAAATTGAAACAGTTACAGCTGAGTGACAAAATAAAATACATCTCATGTTGAAACCAAAAATAATAATAAAAAAAAAACTACAGAGTTAAATTGATGATATATATATATAAGCTACACTGGAAACGCAAGAATGTGGAAAATAAAATAGCAAAAATTCAGGAGTGCTTTAATCTTATACTCCACCCCCATTTTGTAGTAAAAACACCTAAAATGACATACCCAAATTAAAATGACTGTAGCTTCTGAACCGCTCTGACTACATGCATGCATGAGGTCTTGCCAGAAAGAAAACTCTCTGAAGTTTCTTGTGAAAGTGTCAGAAACACTCTAGGTGATACAGAGACAGAGTAATGGACCTCTGAAGTCAGTAAAAAGTTGAAGATTTTGCCTTAAATAAAATAAAAAATGTGTTTCAGGATGAATAACTGTCTGTGGCTTCATCTGAGCAGGTAAATGACACTGTGGGGCTGTAGGCACACTATCAATGAACACTTGTTTCAAATTTGAAGAAGACTGCTCAAAGTATGACCATTCTACAGTGTTTTTACCATGAAAAGATCCAGGCGGAGCTCCAAATGACAAGTGGGTCACTCTGCTTCAAAACAGTCCTATCAGTGATCAAACAACACTCAGCCAGCTTCAAACATTGTACCTTATTGAAATCAGGTGTGATTATGATAGCTGATGTTGTTTATGACACAGAAACACCATAACACCATTCCTGAATCCAGGAATACCAAACATCACATGGTTTGATGACGTAGTGCGCCTGGGAGATACCATTTAACAGAGGAGGGGGGGTCGAGGATGTCAGCATCCTGGCGGAGTTAGAGATATTAAAACATTTTATTGGAAACTGTATTTTCAGCCTCAGACCTCCAGTCAGACTCGTTTCGACACTTAAATAAGTTCTTTAGAATCACGCACATTTTAAGGCTCATTAAATGAAAACCTAGTTCACCTTGTACGGGCCAAAGAATTGAATTTGGTAATCTCTAAAGCTCAGTACACACTGTGTGATTTTGGGCTGTCCCAGACCAAAGATGACCAGTGGTGAAGACACGTGGCGATATCTGGCAAATTTTAAATCTGTATGCGTGATCTAAGAAACTAACGTCAGCTCAACAACCCGTTTGATGAAGTTCTCTAAAATTGGGCCAGGCCTTTATTTTTTTTTTCTTTTTAACTATGTAGCCACACAGGATGAGGAACAGAGAGGGACGAGGTTTTTAACTTAAATTTTATGGTATTTATTCCCTGAACGTGGAGCTCTGTGATTGGATGTTTGGTGGTGAAATGCACCCTGGGAGTTGTACTTGACTTCTTGTTACCTTTTGACTTCTGAATCAAAGATGCAGCTATCGTCTCAGAGCTGCTGATGTTTTGTTCCGATGATTCAACCAGGAGAGTTTGAGTTGAGTCATTAACGTCTGAAAACAACAGGTTATAATTATTTAATAATTTCAGTTTAAATCGTGATCGTTCCTCCGACTGCTGCTGCGGTCATTTGTTTCCGCCTGCTCAGACGTCAGTCAGCCAGTGAGGATATTTCTCCTCCAGAGCACAGAGATGTTTGGGGTTCATATCGGTGCACTTGGTGAAAATATATATAACAAATCTGTTTGGAGGTTTCTAACGGAGATAAAATCTTAGAATCACTTTCTACATTGAATCAAGTCTCTTCCTGTTTGCGTGGCTCTCACAGAGATGCTGAGTGGATGTTTCACTGGTTGGTTTTCAGGGTTAGACCTCGTCACCTCCTGCTCCTCTGCTGTGTGCACAGTATGTGTGCTGGTCCTGTCTCAGATCCAGTGGAAGAATGGCAGTATAAATAGTCCTGAGCTGAAGTCATTACAGGCCGTTATTGAATTGAATTAAGGCATTAAAAGGTTGGTGGATGGCTCAACTAAGTAGCACAAACTCTGCCTCACCTTCCTCAGTCAGAGTGTGCCCTTCCTTTAAATAGATTCCTGCAGCTAATGTCTGACAGGAAGCCGAGTGGTGCGCTACATTACTTCATGCTCCAATGTTCAAGGAAAAACATGACCAGGCCGCTCACCTCCGAGTCTGTGGGCCGACGGGAAACTTTCACTGTGACCTCGTCACATGTCCACGTTTGGTCATGGACTTTCCACGTCCACATATGACGTCCAGGGTACCCTGGGTGTGTTGGTTGTTGACGTTCTGGGACGCCGTGTCTTCAATCTTGAATTGAATTGGACTTGCAAATGACTTGAGACAGCAGTAGGACTTATTTCAGACGACTCATGGTAAACTGACTGTGCCTCGTTTCAAATGGCCTGAGACCAGGCCTTGTTTCGCGAATTCACTTGGACCTGTTCGTAACGCTTTTTTCCAATAACTTAAATCCTGACTTGGACTTGTTTGACACTTTGGCTCACTTGGCTGACTTCAAATTACTTGAACTTGTTTTCTTAATTACTTGGACTTGCCTTGAACTCAAAACATGACTTGGATGGACTTTCTAAAGACTTGAGACTGAACTTAGACTTGTTTTGAATGACCACGACTTATTTTTTTAATGACTTGAGACTAGACTTGGACCTTTTTGTAAGTCTTGGACTTTATTTGAATAACTTAAATCCTGACTTGGACTTGTTTTGATTGACTTATTATTTCAATGACTTGAGACGAGAGTTGTCACACTGCATCAGTGAGGTCACATTGCAGCAACCTCTAACACTCAGGAGAAACTGCAGATTCGACTGAAGTGGATTCAACTATTAAGTTTTTACTGTTGATCAAATCAGATCTATGTCATATATATATATTTATATATGAGGGAAATCAGATTTGGGTCACTGTCACCTGAGTGTGTAAAGACACACACACACACACACACACACACACACAGTAACATGTTCCTGCTCTCGGGGGAACAGGAAGTGGAATCAGGGCGGCTGAATGTTACAGGAACACAGTAAATTGATCCTGAAGGACGTTTGGTTCTAATAACGCTCACTTCCTGTTTCACTCACTGAAAAAGAATCTCAGAGTCAGTCTGTAAATTACTGCATATTTAACTATGACAAATATATAGGCCTTTAATTTACTCTCCCAGAAAACATTTATTTATCAGTAAAAAGTTGAAGATTTTGCCTAAAATAAAATAAAAATGTCTTTCAGGATGAATAACTGCCTGTGGCTTCATCTGAGCAGGTAAATGACACTGTGGGGCTGTAGGCACACTATCAATGAACACTTGTTTCAAATTTGAAGAAGACTGCTCAAAGTATGACCATTCTACAGTGTTTTTACCATGAAAAGATCCAGGCGGAGCTCCAAATGACAAGGCGGTCACTCAGCTTCAAAACAGTCCTATCAGTGATCAAACAACACTCAGCCAGCTTCAAACATTGTACCTTATTGAAATCAGGTGTGATTATGATAGCTGATGTTGTTTATGACACAGAAACACCATAAAATATCACCAAATAAAGCCATATGAAACGTGAAAGTTATGATCCCACTTTCTAGACGGTATATCTCAGCCAAAAATAGTGGTAGGAGTGAGACTCTTACCTTTTATAAAACAGCTAAGTCCCCGCTAACAGCTCCACATAAGATCGCGAGTAATCCTTTAACTTTTCCCGTTGAAAAACAGCATGACATGACTTGTCACCACTCATCATGATTTTGGACTTTGTGTGTTTAGGCTGCTCTGGTGTGAAATACATAATAAATAAAAGAAAAACAATGTTATTTTTGAAAAGTCGAGAGCTTCCTGAATCCGGCAATATCAAACATCACATGGTTTGATGACGTAGTGCGCCTGGGAGATACCATTTAACAGAGGAGGGGGGGAGCGAGGACGTTGGCGTCCTGGCGGAGTTAGAGAGGTTAAAGAATTAAAATTTCATTGCTCTTTGAAAGAGTGGACTTTCACTATCATGTCATCATATTATCTTTATATCAGTGACATAAAATTGTCTCGAGATGAAGATATCATTTATCTTAATTATTTCTGAAGTTGTTTTCATGACACACCTACCAGTCACTGATTTGTTGGATGCAGGTCATCAGTGTTTGTCTGACATCATTATAAATATAAATCTGAGTGTTGTCGGCATAATCCGGTGAAGATATGTGGTTGTTTCCTGTGATGTGAGCTGGTTGCAGCAGCAGCAGCAGCCGAGGCCTGATCCAGATCCAGAGGGATCCAGATCCTGGAGGTTAGAGGAGAACAGATCAGACGTGTTGTTGCAGATGTGAGCAGACAGCTGAAGAAGAAACCATGACTGATGGCGAGGTCACATCAAAGACTCTGTCTCTGGAAATGTCTGCAAGTTTCTCAGTGTCGACACCCAGAGAGGTGAATGCTGACACCAGAGGATGGTTTTCATTTTCATGTGATTAATCACTGGAGGGGAAAACCTGCAGGAGGCTCATTACTCGTCCACAGACACCACTGCACTTTAATGAAAAGCTGAGAAATAATATTCAGCTCTGTTTCACACTGTGGACGATGATTTAGCTCCAAACAGGTGAAAACACAGATTCTGATTATCTGACATGTTTTCTACATTAAATTCTGCCTTCACATATTTTCTGTACATTTCATCATCATATATACTATATAGAATATTCTAAATGTTTTACAGTCATCACTTTATCACAGTTAAAATTTTGCTCATGTAGAAAAGAAAGATTTTTTATTTAATTTTTTTTTTTTCCCTGGAAACTTCACCTTTAACCCCCCAGATGTTTCCATGTGGTTATGATCAGGCACAAAAATCACTTGGCTGTGGTAGAAGATCATGTTTAGAGGGCACCATCTCTGCAGGAGAAGCCACCGATGTCTCTGTTTTCGTGGCACCATACCTCCAGGACAGGTGTGATGTGTCCGTAAAAATGACCCATGTTTGGTGGCTAAAAAGCTGCTTGAAACACAGCGATCGCTCACTGAACTGGTTTTCATTTGTTGGTGATAAACAGTGGTCTGCAGCTCAGCAGTCTTCCCATCACACCATCCACCATCCCCTCCACCTCTGGCAGCTCACATGCTATGTCACTTTAGACACATTGAATTGATATATAAGACATGTTTGTTTGCAGGAACATCCAGCACTGACTGTTATTCTGACGTCTGGGCTGCAGGAACATCAGCAGAGCAGCCCGCATGTTTTTAAAACCCTCCTTTAAAAAAAAAAAAAAAAAAGAACGGCTGATGATTAATCTGACAACAGGCAGAGGCCAGGGAGAGATAAAGGAGTGAAGAGGAGGAAGATGAGGATGAATGAGTTAACAGAGTGGAAATCAGGTGACCCAGTTAGAGAGGTGAGGCTCGCTGGAGTGAATCTAACCATTAACAGTGTATTCAGAGTTTAAACGCTGAGACTGAGACAGGAAGTGAGTCATTTATCTTCATCATGTGAGCGACAGCAGCCTGACTGCATGTTACACACCCTGCTGATCAAAGTTTGTACTCTGCTGGTGATGATGATGATGATGATGATGTAAGAGACGCCTCTGTACGTCTGAACGATGCTTCAGTTTGTAGGTTGCAGGAAGTCCTGTTATGTTTGTTACTTTTGTAACCTGTTACCCAACACTGTGAACTGATTACGACTACTTTTAAGTTTATGGATGAATTAGTTTGTGTTAGTCTGAGCCCGCCTTTAGCTGCTTTGTGTTTAGTGCTAATTAGCTAATGTTAACATGCTAACATACTAAGCTAAGATGAACAAGGTGAACTTTACGCCTACTAAACATCAGCATGTTAGCACTGTCAGTGTTAGCATGTTAGCATTTAGCTCAAAGGACTGCCGTGCAGCCGTGTCTTTAGATCTTTTCTCTTTGTTAAGAATCAGTTCATATTACCTTAGCTTAGCTTAGCTTAGCTTAGCATAGAGGGTAGATTAGTGTTGTGATTTGGTGCATTTAGGTGTTTTCTAATATAATGTAAGGCGTGTTAAATGATCTGAATGCAGATCGAGTGTTTTATTTTTTTGTGGTTTGTTGGTGAATTTCATCGTTTGAGTCGATGTTCTGTTTTGCAGTTTTCACAAATGGCTTGTCATTATTTTCAGTGGTTTATGTTAGCTTAGCATATTTTAGCTTAACGAGTAGGTAGTTTCTAGAGATGTAATATAAGTACATTCACTCATGTACACTTTAAAATATCTGACTGTATATTTACAGTAAATTACTGGATACTAGGTGCATCACTTTCACAGTAAGTTACTGGATTACTTTTACAGTAAATAGTCGTTAAATGACAGCTGTATACTGTGATTATTATATTTACCTGTGTCCTCACAGCTAAGGCCCGTTACTTTACTGTGAATTAGCACTACATTCCTGTAAATTACTGTATTTAACTGTAGCTCCACAGTTTATGTTCATCGGATTGCTGTGATTAAGCAGGATGCTTCTGTAGAGTTACTGTATTTCACTGTGATGTCACCGAGTACTCCTGTTAAGTTATTATATTTACCTGCATGAATTTCACAATAAAATTCTGAGTAAAGTTAATAGTCACAACCTTTAAGGTGATAATAAAGTAATTTTTTGTGAAATATTGCCGTTACATATTAATTCGTATTCGTAACTTTCTGGAAATATTTTGCAGTGTAATTTTGAGTGAGGCTACTCACCTTTTACTAACTGATTTATTGAATGAATATATCAAACAAATATCAATATATCTGAGCCGACATATTGAGACGTGTGTTGATGTAAGCCTGAGAGTATCGCTGTGTCTTTATGTCTGTGTTTAGCTCCTGTTGGTCAATAAACCGATACAGCTTCATCTTTTTAATTAGCTATTAGCTCTTAAGTAGAAACACTCCCACAGACAGTTTCATTTGTTTCCACTGCAGCTTTTTAACTACGTTGTTTCAATAGTTACATCAGTGGAGGTTCAATTAAGATCTGTGGGTTTTGGTGGTGAAGAATAAATCACTTCATTTGGCATGATGTACAGAGTTTTAGAAAATATAGAGAAAAAAAGAATTTACTCTCATTTGGAAAAGAATGTGTATATAAATCAATAAAAGAAGAATAACTAAAAAGATTTTATGGATGTTTGTGTACACTTTAATTTAATACTTTAATTGAATCAAATCTTCTCATCTCACGAAACCTTTTTTTAAAATCACTTCAGACTAAAGAGCGTCCTGGCTGTAAATAAATCACAGGTATAAGCATATTCAAAGATCAATACTCTGTGGAGAGGCCCTGATTGTGTGGCGCAGCTGTGATGCTTATTGGTGTGATTTATCAATATTTTATTGAAGCCCAGTCAGACGTGTTGCCGGTGGAATTTAACAGATGTTTTAGGAAACAGTGAAACACACACAGTGTTCCTAAATCTGTTTCAGTGGATAGTTCTTTTTTAGATTTTTATTTTGCTTTGTTCATGTTTTTCTCTTTTGAAACCTTCATGAGTTTATTCTGATTACCTGCAGTGTTTTTACACATATTTCATAATTTCACATGTTCAGAGTGACGTCTGGAATATTGAGCACTCTTTATAATAATGATAATAAAAATAATTAGAAACTTTATTTATAAAGCCAATTTCATTCAACAAATGCAGCACAAAGTATTTTACAATAAGGACAGTAAAAGCACTGAGTGCTTCACAAGAAAATAGACATAATGAAATCTCAATATAGAAGGACATTTTAAAACAGTTAAAAAAAATAGAATTGTAAAATTGTAAATCATAAAATCAAATTAGATTTTAAAAGAGTTGCAGCAGCGTAAAGCAGCAATAGAAAGTAAAAGCGTAAAAAGAAAGAGTGTCAGCTGTACGAGGAGAGTCAGAGCGAGTTAAAGTCTAAAGTGAACAGATATGTTTTTAGCTTTCTTTTAAAATATTTATCGAGCTAGCTTCTCTGATATCTATAGGTACTGTGTTCCATAGCTTTGGGGCGTCACTGACAAAGGCTGCTTCCCTGATTTTCTTCCGACTGTAGCTTCATGCATAAAAGCTGTTCAAAGTGCTGTAAATAAAGCAAACAGGAAATACAGCCTAAAGCATTTAAACACAAATTCATAAGAATTTAAAACTTAAATTTAAAAAGGTAAAATCAGGGAGGATTGCTGAATAAATCAAATGTAAAATCACAGAGGACCCAGGATTGAGCCCTGGGGATCTCCACTCATCATGTTAATGTGTTGTACCAATAGAGATTAAAACATCAGTCATTTCTGGAAACGTCCAAAAACAACATGCTACATTCAGAGCCCTCGAGCGGATGTAGGAATAATAACTGCTCCTGGATTTTATTAATTGCAGATCATATATTTTAAACTTTCCTCCAGTTTCAAAGGAAAGTTCAAATTTTGGATGAAAAAAAAGAGAAACACATTCAGTTTTGTTTTGATAATAAAATATTTAAGATTCTTAAGTTGTTCTTAATGAACATTTTATACTTTCATCTTTAAGAATGTTTCACTGACTGAACTGAATATGGAGCAAAGTCAAAGATTTTGTTCTCATAATGGTTTTTAAGTCCTGTTTTCACCTCTGACATCTTTCACATCACACGACCTGATGTACATTAGACCAAATATACCTAATATACAAGGACCAGAATCAAACAACCTCACCAAGAAAAGAAACCTAAGAAACAATTATTTATTAGGAGTTAATAGTTTTCCCAGCATCCCTTTATACTTCCTTTCCTCCTCTTCTCCTTCCCCCCCCCCCTCTCAGTGCAGCAGCAGTGAGATGAAGGAGCCGGCAGCACTGAGGCACTCTGGGTAATCTCACTGTTTTCCCAGGATGCAATGAGTCATGGAATCAATACATAATCTTCTTCTTTTAGTCGGGTGGCGGCTGACAGGCGGCCTGTGTGTGTGTGTGTGTGTGTGTGTGTGTGTGTGTGTGTCCTCATACCAGCACACGGTCGCTGTTGTCGGATGAAAACCTTGTAAGGTTTACAAGCTCCTTTCTGATCGTACAGGAGTTGAAGTCAGACGTTTACATGATGTGACCTGGCTCCTCTCATCAGGTGCAGGAATATAATCACACGTTCACACACGGGGCAGAATTAAAAACCACTTCATAAGGTGATTTTAAAAAAGCCCGCAGTGAATGGAGGAGACACAGTGAATACATTTTTCTGACTGTAACAAAAACAAAAAATTATTTTAGTGTCACACTTCATATATATTTTTATGATATTATACATTCATGTACCAAAGTCTCTACTGACGGCCAATCAGTACGTCCGTTCTGCTCCTGCTGAGAGGAAATAAGTCTCCACAGCAGCAGACGGCTAACTGTTTTTGTTAGAAAATATAGGAAAAACTTGTGAGAACAGTCTGATCAGAGTGATTTTAGTCACTGACAGGCTCCACCATCAGCAATGGTGATTTAACATACTGAATCGACCAAAAAAACAAACCTGACGGGGCAACAACAAAGACTAGAGTGACAGACGTACACCGACAGCCCAACACTGATCGACGGCAGACCGTCAGCTTGGTGTGTCACGGCTTCAAGAATCCAAGACATGAAACACAAAGTAGTGCAGAAGTTAAAATATAAGAATATAAAATGTAATAGCATAAAATCAAATGGAATCCTGCAGCAGAGGGAAATATAAACAAATACAGACTGGTGTGTGTGTGTGTGTGTGTGTGTGTGTGTGTGTGCGTGCGCAGGTATCTTCAGGTAGAGTCAGTGTAAAGGTAAAGTGAACCACTTAGACAGTAATTATTCCTCCCTCCCTGTTCCTCTCTCCTTCCTCCCCTTTCCCATTACCATCATCTCTGTCTCCTCTTCTCTCTCGTCAAATATTAATCCACTTCCTTCTCTCCTTCCCTTTTATCCTCCCTCCTTCAACTTTTCGTCTTCCTCCTCTTTCACCCCCATCAGCTCCTCCTCCTCCTCCTCGTCCTCCTCTGCCCCCCCTCCGTCCATTACCATGCCCCATAAAAGCCCCTTTTTTCTTTCCTGTCCCTTCATCTCTTTATTTCCTCAATTTGTCCCTCTGGCGTCTCCTCAGCAGAGAAAACGAGTCGACAGCAGTCTAACCCTTTATTTATAGACCCAAAGAAATAAAGGAAGACGACAGACAGTGTGTGTGTGTGTGTGTGTGATCATGTCACTCGTCTCTTATTCTAAGTGTTTCTCTGTATTCTGTCTGAGGAGGAAATCTTTTAAAGAAACGACCTCAATCTGCACAAAGTTAGGGACCGTTCCTTATTTACACATATTTAAGAAAAGCCTCAGTTTTTCACTCTCGTTGTGCAAACGCTTTATTTTTGGCCAAATTTTAAACGAGGTGTAGAATAAAGTGATTTTGATAAAATCTCACTATTTTCAGTTCAGATTTAGTTTTTGTGTTTTTGTTTCTGATGGAAGCGTTCATAATACATGATGTGTCCAAGGACCGTCGAAAATTTTAAAAATTCATTGATAATTTCCATTTTTACAGTTTCTGGCTGTGAAATATTGTAAAACTAGCAATTTTTTTTTTTTTTAAATTCGAAGGGAAAAAAAATGCTTTAAGAAAATAAAACTCACCAAATGTTTTTAACCTCTCTAACTCCACCAGGACACCGACGTCCTCGCTCCCCCCCTCCTCTGTTAAATGGTATCTCCCAGGCGCACTACGTCATCAAACCATGTGATGTTTGGTATTGTCGGATTCAGGAAGCTCTCGACTTTTCAAAAATAACATAGTTTTTCTTTTATTTATTATGTATTTCACACCAGAGCAGCCTAAACACACAAAGTCCAAAATCACTATGAGTGGTGACAAGTCATGTCATGGCATTTTTCGAAGGGAAAAGTTAAAGGATTACTCGTGATCTTATGTGGAGCTGTTAGCGGGGACTTAGCTGGTTTATGAAAGGTAAGAGTCTCACTCCTACCACTATTTTTGGCTGAGATATACCGTCTAGAAAGTGGGATCATAACTTTCACGTTTCATATGGCTTTATTTGGTGATATTTTATGGTGTTTCTGTGTCATAAACAACATCAGCTATCATAATCACACCTGATTTCAATAAGGTACAATGTTTGAAGCTGGCTGAGTGTTGTTTGATCACTGATAGTACTGTTTTGAAGCAGAGTGACCCACTTGTCATTTGGAGCTCCGCCTGGATCTTTTCATGGTAAAAACACTGTAGAATGGTCATACTTTGAGCAGTCTTCTTCAAATTTGAAACAAGTGTTCATTGATAGTGTGCCTACAGCCCCACAGTGTCATTTACCTGCTCAGATGAAGCCACAGACAGTTATTCATCCTGAAACACATTTTTTATTTTATTTTATCTTAGGCAAAATCTTCAATTTTGTACTGACTTCAGAGGCCCATTACTCTGTCTCTGTATCACCTAGAGTGTTTCTGACACTTTCACAAGAAACTTCAGAGAGTTTTCTTTCTGGCAAGACCTCATGCATGCATGTAGTCAGAGCGGTTCAGAAGCTACAGTCATTTTAATTTGGGTATGTCATTTTAGGCGTTTTTGCTACAAAATGGGGGTGGAGTGCAACCATGTGGTCCACACCTGCCTCATGTTTGGAAGACATGTTTTAAAGATTTTCCAAAAAGTTTTATAAAAAAAAAAGAAAATGCCAAAAATGTTTCCTTTAATAATCAGTGGAAAAATGAATACAAAAAATGTCCATTTAAATTTGTATATCCCCCCACTAAGCCAAACTAAAAAAGTCCCTCCCCAGTGCATACAAATTATTTGACATGCCTCCCCATTCTTGCATAGACAGATATGTCTCTGTATGAGTTGGTGGAGACCAAAAACAGAGCGAACGGAGAGAATATTGGACTAATATTCAAACACAAAGACTTGTGATTCATCATTATCTGTAACTGTTAAATGGGGAAAGTATTTCAACAAATCAACTTAGAAATGTTGCATTCACTGTTTCTGACGTGATGTAATGTAGAGATTGGGCAGTATTTATCACATAATGTCTTCATTTGTTGTGTTTTGAATAATTATTAAATAATTTCACCACATTAAAAACATTCAGTGAAGCTGACATTAATTGTGCTTCATGTTACTTTTTGAAAATGGAAGAAAACAACAGTAAATATCAATGTTCATCTCCCAAAAATCCTCCAGAGACAGAAGACAAAGAGAGACATGGACAGAAAATCCCAATAAGATGCTGATTATCAGCCGGACGAATAACAGTTATTTAAAAATGAATAAATAGTTAAGCTCACGTAAAGCTTCAGTGATTAATAAATGAACAGATAATTAATAGGAAAGATCTTAAGCCAAAATACCAAAAATATCTGCTGCCTCCAGCGACACCCGACAAGTCTATGTTTTGTGTTTGGTCATATATGATCAATCAATCAATCAATCAATTTTATTTATAAAGCCCAATATCACAAATCACAATTTGCCTCACAGGGCTTTACAGCATACGACATCTCTCTGTCCTTAAGACCCTCACAGCTGATCAGGAAACGAGACATTAAAGACATCACATATATTGTAACGGGCACGTTTCATCACTCTCTGACATTTTATTCAGAAAATAATCTGCAGATTAATTTGAAATGGAATTATTTGTTCATTTTTAAGATGAAAAGAAACTTTGAACATGTTTGTTCAAAATGAGCTTTAAATTCATAAATAAAGATTTATTTTCTTATTTCCTTTCTTGGATTTAAATAATAACGAATCCAGCAGAAGTGTTGAAATTAATATTATAAAACGTGTTTGATAATGAGATGTGATCTGTGATGTCATCATGTGTCACTGACCTGTTCAAACAAATTTATCCATTCATCAGCTCTCTGTGTTCTGGTAATGAAGCTCAGACTGCAGCCAACGTGCGGTGCATTCATGTGCTCATAAGTGGCTCTGACATCTGAGTGTCTGCCAGAAGGTGTCACGTTCACTCATTCACGAGCGCAGAACATGAAAACATTCAGTTTGTAATAATGAAAAAGATGAATGTGTTGATTTGTCTGTTTGAAGTGTTTAAAGATCCAAGCGACGAACGTTTGATGACGTTTGTGTTTGTGAACGAGCGAGCGGTCACACAGAGCACAGATGGACTCTGGGTAGAGCCAGAGATCCCAGTGGATTGTGGGTAACACGGCTCGCTGCTGGCATGGTTTACTGCTAACACACACACACACACACACACACACAGAAACACAGAGCGTGTATCCATGCATGCAAGAACACACACTCACTCTGCTGGCATCAGAAACACACTCTGACACCTGAGGTCAACGTCCTGATTTGAGTCTGCATGACAAGAGAGGGGAGGGGGAGGAGGTGAGGAGGGGAGGAGGTGAGGAGGGGAGGAGACGAGGAGGGGAGGATGAAATGAAATAAAGGGGGAGGAAAGGAAATAAGAGAAATAATGAAAAGGACTCAAGGGAAAGGAAGGAAAGGAAATGAGAAGGAAAAGAGATGAACATGAGAGAGGGGAAAAGAAAAGTGAAAGGAAATGAAGGAAGTTAAGGGAACAGAAAAAAGAAAAAGGACAGAAAAGGGGAATTAACAGAAAATATAAAGGACAGGTAAATTAATATCAAGGACAGTGAAAGAATAAGATGAAAAGGAGAGGAAGGAAGGAAAGGAAATGATGCAAATGGAAACTAAAGGAAGGAAGTGAAGGAAAGGGAACAAAAAAGAACAGAAGGAAAAATCTGAACCCAGACTACATATCTCCATATCTACATACATAAATACTTTTAATAATTGATAAAAAATAAATTCATACTTTTCAAATCCAACTGATCTGTTTTTATTTTAACATCTGAATGAATCAAATAAACTGCGACATGACGGAAAACTGATTTTACGTCTTTCAGCTCGTTTTAATTTTGTTTATTTGTTTTGTCATCGGTTCTTCTGTTTTACTTGTCAAGTTTGTTTCATGTGATTTTCTCATATTTTACGATTTGTTGCAGTTATTTTAACCTGTATTTTTTGTTATTTTAACCTGTATTTTTTGTTTGTCATTTTTACTTATATTTTTTTGTTAATTTAACAAAAATTTTGTCTGTTACTTTAATGTGTATTTTTTACAGTGTAGCAGCAGCAGAACACTGTCCTCTCTCTCCCCTCCCCCATCCTCTCTTCCTCCGTCTCTCTCCATCTCTATCATCACCCATCCCCCCTCTTCCTCCTCCTCCTCTTCCTCCTCTCTGCAGAGCTGCAGGGTTTCACTGTTCACTTGGTCACATTCATTCGCTCATAAACAACTCCTCCAACATCTGACACCAAATACAGTCTCATATATCTGTGGATCAATATCATATCAATATGATATAGATTATTGATCAGTTGTAGTTTGTGTGTTACTGAGCAGATTAAAAAAATTTGTTTATTTTCGGGACAGAAAAAATTATTTATTATTATTATTATTATTATTATTATTATTTATTAATAACTAAGTGATGTCGTGTCTGGACTCTGAAACCTGAATGTTGTCATCATGAAGAACTTTCTGTTTGTGTGTGATTAATCGTCGCATTGATCTGATCGTCAATCAATAGATAATCAAAGAGCAGCTGCTGATTTCTAATGAGGGTCCATCTGTGTGTGTGTGTGTGTGTGTCTGTGTGTGTGTGTGAATGATTTCCTCAGTAGAGTCTGTGGATCTTCAGCTGTGACCAACACACTCTCTCATACAGTTGACTTAAATATAATATTCTAAATTTAATTGATTGTCTCCTTGAAATGATGTTTTTAGTTTTTAGTTGTTGCTTTGAAAGTTAAAGTTCTGTTTTTGTACTATGTTTAAAATAATGCAGCATTTTGATCTTTGCTGCACATGAAGTGTTTATGAGTACAGCAGTTGTATCGGTTCTTCTGTGACTTTAAAACTTTAGTGTGAAACTGTCGGGTCGCAGCTGATTGTGAATCAAACAGTTTAAATGCATCTTTGAAGGAGTGAGAGAGTGAATGAGAGGGAGTGAGGGAGGCATTCGAGATCAAACGAGGCGTTCAGTTTTTCTTTGAAGCTTCGGTCTGTGCCGTCAGGAGGAGGCCTGTGTGTGGGGCTGTGGCTACTTCCTGGAGGTATCAATGCTAACCTGCTGCACACTGAGCTCGTATTGGTGCAGAGTATTTGTTGTTGTCTGAGAGGGTCATGTGACGCAGCTATGGGACGACCTGAGGGACAAAAAGAATGTAAAACCCCATCAGACGGAGCGAGGTGCTGCAGAGCAGATGAAAGATTTATGACCTAATGATACTCTGATCCCTCACTGTGTGTTTGTGTTTGTGTGTCACATATAAACCTCTGAACTCCTCACTGTCCTCTGTGATCTCAGCACAGGTGTGACATCAGCAGAGCCACAGCCAATCAGAAACCAGAGCTAAACGTAACCGTGTGTGTGTGTGTGTGTGTGTGTGTGTGTCGGTTAAACGTAACCACGTGTGTGTGTTGGCTAAACGTAACCACGTGTGTGTGTGTTGGCTAAACGTAACCACGTGTGTGTGTGTTGGCTAAACGTAACCACGTGTGTGTGTGTTGGCTAAACGTAACCACGTGTGTGTGTCGGCTAAACGTAACCACGTGTGTGTGTCGGCTAAACGTAACCACGTGTGTGTGTGTTGGCTAAACGTAACCACATGTGTGTTGGCTATGTGCTAACTGGCTAACTAGCATCAAGACGCTCTTCCTGTTTCCCTTTTTCAATGATGGACACGACCGCCATCTGCTGCTGTGGAGACTTATTTCGAGCTGATTGGTTGTCGGTTTTGTGTGTTCAGGTGCAACTCTTTGGCAGAAACATGGCGACATGACACCACACCAACATCGGAGAGCTAGCAGCGTTTGTCGCTGCTAGCTCTCCGATGTTGGTGTGGTGTGCGTGAGTCTTTAGACGTATAGTTTATTTTAAAAGAAGTAAATGTATTGTGTGTTACTGCAGCTGAGCTTCTGATGAATTATTCATCAAACTTCTTCCATTTCCTTCACATCTGTGCATCATCAGCCCCTGACCTTTGATCTCTCAGTGTGTGTGTGTGTGTATGTGTGTGTGTGACTGTAAAGTGAACATTATAGATTTGTAGGATAGCAACAAAGCAGATTCCTTATCAGTAAAATGAAGATGGCTGTTAATACGAACACAGAGACATCTGGAGTTTACTTCCTGTTTGATAATATTAAACTTAGGCAGCTGCCAGCTTAAAGTAATCATCATCATCATTATCATCATCATCACCAGCAGTGCAGGGGTCAGAGGTCAGAGCGGAGCAATCCTCCATGATGGTTGAGGAGAATGCAGCTCCAGATGAGGCGATGAGCCGCCTCCAGTCTGCAGATCATTCACAGATCCTGAATGATGAATGAACTCATTACTGCCAGCAGATCCTCAAATTATTATTTCACTGTCGTAGTTTTTTTTTTGTTTTTTCTTCATGCCGTGCGATGAAGAATGAGAGCGACCCAGTTTCAAAGACTTGGTGTTTTTGTGCCGCGAGGGATCGACGGAAACAAACTGAGACTCAGAGAAACACACTGTAGTACTCACACACACACACACACACACACAGTACAAGGCTGATGTACTTTTACTTTACTTTTATTAATATCTGTATTTTACAGATCTTTCTACTTTCTAGTAGAAGTTTAAATCTTTAAATGAATATTCTTGAAGTACTTTTGGTCTCTGACACAAAACATATAAACCATCCTGCACAGCTGCAGATTAAATACACAACAATATTCAAAGTATCTGCATCAGATCCATCATCCTGTATATACTGATTTAAAATAAAAACCATAATGTCTAAAACATTCATGAGACTTTTGTGTTCGCCGTCATTAAGTCGTGACCTTACGTCACCTCTCTCCTTACGTGCTGAGCAAACGCTGCTTTTCACTGTGGAGATTACTGTTTGCATGATCCTGTATTTACATCGATCTGAAATAAAAACCATATCAGCTACAACATTCATCTCTCTGCAGCAGGAAGCTCTGTCCTCCCCGTCATCATGACATGACCTGACATTACCTCACGTGCTGTACAAACCAGTGGCGTGCGCTCGTTCGGACTCAGTGCCTGAGTTTGTGTCTAAACTATTTAACCTCTCTAACTCCGCCAGGACGCCGACGTCCTCGCTCCCCCCCTCCTCTGTTAAATGGTATCTCCCAGGCGCACTACGTCATCAAACCATGTGATGTTTGGTATTGCCGGATTCAGGAAGCTCTCGACTTTTCAAAAATAACATTGTTTTTCTTTTATTTCTTATGTATTTCTCACCAGAGCAGCCTAAATACACAAAGTTCAAAACATTTTTTATTTTATTTTAGGCAAAGTCTTCAACTTTTTACTGACTTCAGAGGCCCATTACTCTGTCTCTGTATCACCTAGAGTGTTTCTGACACTTTCACAAGAAACTTCAGAGAATTTTCTTTCTGGCAAGACCTCATGCATGCATGTAGTCAGAGCGGTTCAGAAGCTACAGTCATTTTAATTTGGGTATGTCATTTTAGGCGTTTTTGCTACAAAATGGGGGTGGAGTAGAAGTATCTTCTCATCACATGATTAAATAGAGACTTGACATACGTCAACATACCCAGCAGTCATCATTGCAAATTTGTACAGTACAGGCCAAAAGTTTGGACACACCTTCTCATTCAATGCGTTTTCTTTATTTTCATGACTATTTACATTGTAGATTCTCACTGAAGGCATCAAAACTATGAATGAACACATGTGGAGTTATGTACTTAACAAAAAAAGGTGAAATAACTGAAAACATGTTTTATATTCTAGTTTCTTCAAAATAGCCACCCTTTGCTCTGATTACTGCTTTGCACACTCTTGGCATTCTCTCCATGAGCTTCAAGAGGTAGTCACCTGAAATGGTTTTCCAACAGTCTTGAAGGAGTTCCCAGAGGTGTTTAGCACTTGTTGGCCCCTTTGCCTTCACTCTGCGGTCCAGCTCACCCCAAACCATCTGGATTGGGTTCAGGTCCGGTGACTGTGGAGGCCAGGTCATCTGCCGCAGCACTCCATCACTCTCCTTCTTGGTCAAATAGCCCTTACACAGCCTGGAGGTGTGTTTGGGGTCATTGTCCTGTTGAAAAATAAATGATCGTCCAACTAAACGCAAACCGGATGGGATGGCATGTCGCTGCAGGATGCTGTGGTAGCCATGCTGGTTCAGTGTGCCTTCAATTTTGAATAAATCCCCAACAGTGTCACCAGCAAAACACCCCCACACCATCACACCTCCTCCTCCATGCTTCACAGTGGGAACCAGGCATGTGGAATCCATCCGTTCACCTTTTCTGCGTCTCACAAAGACACGGCGGTTGGAACCAAAGATCTCAAATTTGGACTCATCAGACCAAAGCACAGATTTCCACTGGTCTAATGTCCATTCCTTGTGTTTCTTGGCCCAAACAAATCTCTTCTGCTTGTTGCCTCTCCTTAGCAGTGGTTTCCTAGCAGCTATTTGACCATGAAGGCCTGATTGGCGCAGTCTCCTCTTAACAGTTGTTCTAGAGATGGGTCTGCTGCTAGAACTCTGTGTGGCATTCATCTGGTCTCTGATCTGAGCTGCTGTTAACTTGCCATTTCTGAGGCTGGTGACTCGGATGAACTTATCCTCAGAAGCAGAGGTGACTCTTGGTCTTCCTTTCCTGGGTCGGTCCTCATGTGTGCCAGTTTCGTTGTAGCGCTTGATGGTTTTTGCGACTCCACTTGGGGACACATTTAAAGTTTTTGCAATTTTCCGGACTGACTGACCTTCATTTCTTAAAGTAATGATGGCCACTGGTTTTTCTTTAGTTAGCTGATTGGTTCTTGCCATAATATGAATTTTAACAGTTGTCCAATAGGGCTGTCGGCTGTGTATTAACCTGACTTCTGCACAACACAACTGATGGTCCCAACCCCATTGATAAAGCAAGAAATTCCACTAATTAACCCTGATAAGGCACACCTGTGAAGTGGAAACCATTTCAGGTGACTACCTCTTGAAGCTCATGGAGAGAATGCCAAGAGTGTGCAAAGCAGTAATCAGAGCAAAGGGTGGCTATTTTGAAGAAACTAGAATATAAAACATGTTTTCAGTTATTTCACCTTTTTTTGTTAAGTACATAACTCCACATGTGTTCATTCATAGTTTTGATGCCTTCAGTGAGAATCTACAATGTAAATAGTCATGAAAATAAAGAAAACGCATTGAATGAGAAGGTGTGTCCAAACTTTTGGCCTGTACTGTATATGATATTTAACATTTTTTATAGTTTATTTATAGTTTTTATAGTTAATGTGGAATAAAGGTATCATTATGTTAAAGGTTGCAATGATTTCACAAAAGAGAAAATTCCATGATGGAGATATTTGAGTTATTTCTGAGGTGTCGTTCAAAATGACCAACATAACATTTTTTCATTATCTTGAAAAAAACAACCCAAAAATCAGGTTTTTATGTTTTCTTTAATGACACAATTTCAATACTTTTATCAGTTATTCTAGTTTATTTACTTCCACAGTCTTTTAGCTGAGGTCGTGCAGATTTATGGGAGATGAAGTGTTTGAACATTCTCCAGGAAATGACATCACAATAAACAAAAACACCACTGTAGGCCCTGATGAACTGTTTCTACGGCAGAGTTCAGAGGTTATCTTTTAATATTAATGACCGTGTGATGTTTGTAACTTAAAATTAACTTTTTGCTTTTCTAATGAAATATTATTTTAAGCCTTTACTTCAGCTTGTTTTTACCAGAGTCAACAAAACATGTTTTCTCTGGTGACTGATCTTCAGTCGACCTTTCATCAGATCAGATATGTGCGGCAGTAACATGAAGCACAGCAGTGACAGTTTATATAAAGACACTGATATGTGTTTATATATTTTTAAACATCAACAAAGAAAATTAGACACCTCAGATTAAAGTCTTTACAGGTCAGCTCAGACATCGTCTCCATGGAAACAGTGAATTCAGTTTGTAAAAACAGGAAAAATTCTGAATGAATAAAGTAAAATGTTGTAATAAATGTGTCAATATGACATCACAATTATTTTATTATAAAGAGAACAATTACTGTGATTATGATCCCTAAATATATATATATGTTTAAATCGTGCATCTTAAACAGAGTTGAGATAAAAACTTCAGAGAATAAATTAAAGAAGATTTTTTCTTTAAATCTGATGAATCGTCTGCACTGATTAATAACAGACAAATGTCAGATGAATAACGTGATGTAACAGATATTGTTGTGATGTGATGACTCAACGCAGCAGAAAGGACAATGAATATTTCCCATCAGCCCCTGCTCCTCTGCGGAGCGGCTGAGACCTTTAGTGCTGATTAAACTCAGAGAAGACACTGCAGATGTGTGTCTTCCTGAGGACGAGGGCGGTGTCGTGTGATTGGCTCTTTGTTTCGGAGCTTATCAGCTGAGACCAGACGTGTTCACTGTTGCTTCCCATGATGCTCAGCGGCAGGTGTACAGAAACACATCTGCAGCAGCGTGTCACCCTGATACTGAGGACTGATAAGACGATCACTGATCTGTTTGTGGCACACAAAGACCCTGTGAGACCCTGTGAGACCATGTGAGACCATGTGAGACCCTGTAGGACCCTGTGAGACCCTGTGAGACCATGTGAGACCCTGTAGGACCCTGTAGGACCCTGTGAGACCCTGTGAGACCCTGTGAGACCCTGTAGGACCCTGTAGGTCCCTGTGAGACCCTGTGAGACCCTGTAGGACCCTGTGAGACCCTGTGAGACCATGTGAGACCCTGTGAGACCCTGTAGGACCCTGTGAGACCCTGTAGGACCCTGTGAGACCCTGTGAGACCCTGTAGGACCCTGTGAGACCCTGTGAGACCATGTGAGACCATGTGAGACCCTGTAGGACCCTGTGAGACCCTGTGAGACCCTGTGAGACCATGTGAGACCCTGTAGGACCCTGTGAGACCCTGTGAGACCATGTGAGACCATGTGAGACCCTGTAGGACCCTGTGAGACCCTGTGAGACCATGTGAGACCCTGTAGGACCCTGTGAGACCCTGTGAGACCCTGTGAGACCCTGTAGGACCCTGTAGGTCCCTGTGAGACCCTGTGAGACCCTGTAGGACCCTGTGAGACTCTGTGAGACCATGTGAGACCCTGTGAGACCCTGTAGGACCCTGTGAGACCCTGTAGGACCCTGTGGGACCCTGTGAGACCCTGTAGGTCCCTGTGAGACCCTGTAGGACCCTGTGAGACCCTGTAGGTCCCTGTGAGACCCTGTGAGACCCTGTAAGACCCGGTGAGACCCTGTGAGACCCTGTGGGACCCTGTAGGACCCTGTGAGACCCTGTAGGTCCCTGTGAGACCCTGTGAGACCCTGTAGGACCCTGTGAGACCCTGTAGGACCCTGTGAGACCCTGTGGGACCCTGTAGGACCCTGTAGGACCCTGTGAGACCCTGTAGGACCCTGTAGGACCCTGTGAGACCCTGTAGGACCCTGTAGAACCCTGTGAGACCCTGTGAGACCCTGTAAGACCCTGTGGGACCCTGTGAGACCCTGTAGGACCCTGTGAGACCCTGTGAGACCCTGTAGGACCCTGTACGACCCTGTGAGACCCTGTAGGACCCTGTGAGACCCTGTAGGACCCTGTGAGACCCTGTGAGACCATGTGAGACCCTGTAAGACCCTGTGAGACCCTGTGAGACCCTGTGAGACCCTGTGGGACCCTGTGAGACCCTGTGAGACCCTGTAGATCCCTGTGAGACCCTGTGAGACCCTGTAGGACCCTGTGAGACCCTGTAGGACCCTGTGAGACCCTGTGGGACCCTGTAGGACCCTGTAGGACCCTGTAGGACCCTGTGAGACCCTGTAGGACCCTGTAGGACCCTGTGAGACCCTGTGAGACCCTGTAGGTCCCTGTGAGACCCTGTGAGACCCTGTAGGACCCTGTGAGACCCTGTAGGACCCTGTGAGACCCTGTGGGACCCTGTAGGACCCTGTAGGACCCTGTGAGACCCTGTAGGACCCTGTAGGACCCTGTGAGACCCTGTAGGACCCTGTGAGACCCTGTGAGACCCTGTGGGACCCTGTAGGACCCTGTAGGACCCTGTGAGACCCTGTAGGACCCTGTAGGACCCTGTGAGACCCTGTAGGACCCTGTAGAACCCTGTGAGACCCTGTAGGACCCTGTAGGACCCTGTAGGTCCCTGTGAGACCCTGTGAGACCCTGTAGGACCCTGTGAGACCCTGTAGGACCCTGTAGGTCCCTGTGAGACCCTGTGAGACCCTGTAGGTCCCTGTGAGACCCTGTAAGACCCTGTGAGACCCTGTGAGACCCTGTGGGACCCTGTAGGACCCTGTGAGACCCTGTAGGTCCCTGTGAGACCCTGTGAGACCCTGTAGGACCCTGTGAGACCCTGTAGGACCCTGTGAGACCCTGTAGGACCCTGTGAGACCCTGTGAGACCCTGTGGGACCCTGTAGGACCCTGTAGGACCCTGTGAGACCCTGTAGGACCCTGTGAGACCCTGTAGGACCCTGTGAGACCCTGTGAGACCCTGTGGGACCCTGTAGGACCCTGTAGGACCCTGTGAGACCCTGTAGGACCCTGTAGGACCCTGTGAGACCCTGTGAGACCCTGTAGGACCCTGTAGGTCCCTGTGAGACCCTGTGAGACCCTGTAGGTCCCTGTGAGACCCTGTAGGACCCTGTAGGTCCCTGTGAGACCCTGTGAGACCCTGTAGGTCCCTGTGAGACCCTGTAGGACCCTGTGAGACCCTGTAGGTCCCTGTGAGACCCTGTGAGACCCTGTAGGACCCTGTGAGACCCTGTGAGACCCTGTGGGACCCTGTAGGACCCTGTAGGACCCTGTAGGACCCTGTGAGACCCTGTAGGACCCTGTAGAACCCTGTGAGACCCTGTGAGACCCTGAAGGACCCTGTGAGACCCTGTGAGACCCTGTAGGACCCTGTGAGACCCTGTGAGACCCTGTAGGACCCTGTGAGACCCTGTGAGACCCTGTGGGACCCTGTAGGACCCTGTGGGACCCTGTGAGACCCTGTGAGACCCTGTAGGACCCTGTAGGACCCTGTAGGTCCCTGTGAGACCCTGTAGGACCCTGTAGGACCCTGTAGGACCCTGTAAGATCCTGTAGGACCCTGTGAGACCCTGTAAGATCCTGTGGGACCCTGTAAGATCCTGTAGGACCCTGTGAGACCCTGTGAGACCCTGTAGGACCCTGTAGAACCCTGTGAGACCCTGTAGGACCCTGTAGGACCCTGTGAGACCCTGTGAGACCCTGTAGGACCCTGTGAGACCCTGTGAGACCCTGTGAGACCCTGTAGGACCCTGTGGGACCCTGTGAGACCCTGTAAGATCCTGTAGGACCCTGTAGGACCCTGTGGGACCCTGTAAGATCCTGTGGGACCCTGTAAGATCCTGTGGGACCCTGTAAGATCCTAAAAACCTCCCTAACACTCTTTTGACACCAAAACTAGCATATATATGCAGTTTTATTAAACATGGGGAAACCCACTAACAGTAGGCGATAATCTTTCCTGCTGCCAGACGACCAGCATGTCTTTCTGTTTTTTTCCTGCTGTGTCTCTTTCAAAGTCACAGACAGGTCAGAAAACAGGTTAGTAAACAGAAGCAGCTGGAGGCCAGTGAACATGTCGCCCTGGTTACTTCCTTTTGATCTGTTTCACTTTCAGTTTCTCTGTTAAACTGATTAAAGCTGATTCATTTGGAGCGACGCTCTCACTGGCCGTGTTTTCTCTGCACAGTGTGGGACTGTGTGAAGACGGTGGAAATTTCTGACCTCTGGCATCGTTTTAGAGCCGAGGAGCGTCAACATGCAACACACACACACACACACACACACACACACAGTCAGGTGTGTTGGCAGGATGAACAGGTGAAGCTGCCATCAGTCTCTGTGGGAGACGTCAGGTCCAGGTGGAGACGCCTGAGACAGAGGGATGATTCCATGTTAATAACCTGAAGACGGCCACGCTGGAATATTTCATCCTTCAGCTGATGAATCAGAAATGTCACATTTCATATTTTTTTATAACAGGATTACATTTTTCAATCAGTTTTTGTTCTTCTGATCTGAAATCGTGATTTTTAACTGTTTCTTTGCTGATGACTTCTGATTTTTTAAAGCAGAAACATCAAGTCTGTTTCTTGTCTTGAGGAAGCGACTTCTGTACCATTACATGTAAGGTTTTTTTTAGCAGTAAGTCACCTCTTTTCCAGCAGCTTTTGTGCCACGAAATACAGGTATTTCTTCAGGAATCTGTCACTGTGTTTCCAGCGGCTTTTGTGCCCCTAAACTAAGTATTTTAAGCCAAAACATGATCTTTTACTCACGATAACCAAGTGGTTTTTGTGCCCAGTCACAACAACACATTCAACATTTCAACGTAAAATTTTATTTATCAGATACATGAAAATGTAGGAATGTAACGTTGTTAGAACAGTCTGGGTCCGTAATTTAATTTCAAACTGTTTCTTTGCTGATGACGTCTGATTTTATAAATAAAGAAACATAGAGTCTGTTTGTTGTCTTTAAAAAGCATCTTTTGTACCACCAAACATTAGTGTTTCTTAGTGACCTGTTGCAGCTCTTGTGCCTCTAAATGTGTGTATTTTGTGCCCAGTCACAACAACACATTCAACATTTCAACATAAAGTTTTAAAGTATCAGTTACATAAGAATGTAGGAATGTAACGTATCCATGTTTTGTAGAAATGTCCAGTACTAACAGATACTCTGGTGATTGTGTCGCCCATGTAGACCATATGGAGGCCCATGTTAGAGCAATAACATCCTGTCAGACCCACGCAGATGTTCTGAAAGAGGCTTGTTAGTTCCTGTTAGATAAAACTGAGTCTGTCATTTAATATCTGTTTCTTTGCTGATGACGTCTGATTTTATAAAGTCAGAAACATCAAGTCCGTATGTCGTTGTTTAAAAGCCGTGCTGAAACCCAGCTGGACTACAGTTCCCATGATGCCTCAGGTGCAGACTGGTCATAGTCTTACTGGTTGCTGTCTCTATGTGCGGGTGAGGCCTCACAGAGTTTGTTTGGCTGCAGAGACTCAAACTGTTCTCAGATCAGATAAACAAACATATAAAGGAGGTGAATTTTCTGCATAGCTGAGCTGGAAACTTTTTCTATCAGCTCCACATTATTCAGGTTACTGTGCAGGTTCTCAGACCTTCTGTGTGTGAGGAGAAGAATCCAGATTAAAGGGACATTAAATTTCTTCTTTTTGGGGGGTTTTCTTATTTTAAGTCACATCATCATCATCATCTTCATCCTCATCGCCTTCTTCAAGGTGAAGACTCTTTTTAAAGAAGCACAGATCTGCTGGTGAACGAATGATTCATCTGCAATTATCTGCTGGATTAATTATCTGTGTGATAAAGTGTCTCTGGTGGTCTGAGGTCTGAACTGTAACGTCTCTCATCCTGCCAAAGATCTGTGTTACATGTCATCGCTCATTTCCTGTCCGTTGTTGGTCTGTCCGTCTGACAATGGCACAAATTGTCACAGAAAATATTCAGAATAACATGAAAGAAAATAACTGTTAACTCAGTTAACTTTATTTTGATAAAATATAGATGGTTTAATGAGATTTACTTGTTTTTATTACACGGCTCTATTAAATGCTGCATTCTGATTGGTCAGTTGCCGCATTCTGCGGTCTGATATTACTGTGTAATGACCGCTGCTAGTAGCAATGGTCATTACACACAGTTGCTATGTAGCCCGGCGTTGCTATAGGGACGCTGCCCTGCAACACTGCAGCTGTCAAACTTCCGAGGGAAAAAACAAACAGAAGTGGCTGATTTTAACGGATGCTGCTGAAGAAAAAGAATACCTACGGACTTTCTCTGCCAAAAACAAAAGAAGACGGATTTGAATACACACTCAGCAGTCATGCTTAATGACATTTTACGCGAGTTTTATGCCTCGGTTCAGTCCACTAAGCCTGGGTGAGTACAAAACTTTCACCAAAAGTTGTCGAATCCGGTTGGTTTTAATGCACTTCGCAGAGGCAGACAACATTATTTATTTAACTGATAATTAGCCGTGTAATAAGCGGGATAATGCTGCGCGTCGGGGTTCTATTCCCCTGTCGGGAGTTATTTTCCCAGTATTCACCGGCTCATTATACATTATCCCTTACGTATAAAAGTTGGAATGTGGCCTGTTGGCACGTGAATTAGTATTATGAGAAGTTGAAGCACTTGGACAAGTCAGCAGTTATATAAACGCCAACTCAACGTCCTAAATGAGCAAAAGGTTGTAAAATTTATGGCATATTTTCACAAAAAGTATCCACTGTATAACAATAACAATAATAATAATAATGCTAATAATGATAAATGAGTGAGAGGATGAAGTGTTAACCCTATGGGCCCGAACGACGCATAGTGCGTCCAAATTCACACCCATTCTTCTCTGTGGATTTTCTCCGCGACCGTGTGTCATAGCAAGAAGCCACGCATATCACATGAAACAGTGGAACGGTAGCTTTCCAAGAAGGCCAAGCACTTGTTGGTAGTTCAATGTTTTCATAGCGAAAAAAAATGATAAATTTACACTAAAATTATGTATAACAGAGCTTTCATACAGCTTTGCACACACATTACTGTTGGATGGATTACTCGTGAATGCAGGGTTGCACAGAAATGCCACGCATATCACATGAAAGCACAGGAGCAGAGCTTTCCAGTGATACCACACACATTGTGCTGTCATCCCATCACGCTATAAATACAGATTAATTGTCTACAAAATAAAAACCTGACGAATTTCTTTACAATCCATTATACAGATCTTGTTATCAGTCACTTCATATAGTGAGGAATATCGTATCTTACCACGTCTTAGGCTTGCGTGTGTTTCTCCCTGTCTATCCACATTTGTAGTCCGGCTTTCAAGATGCAGATATCTCCATATTGTCCAGCTGACACTCCATCAAACTTTGTATGACAAGACCAGCCACTTCACCTTTGTGCACACAGACAACTGCAGCCTAATTATGCATGCTGACAGGGCCGTAGTCACCATATACACTGAGGGGGACACGTGCCCCCCCACCAATGCCCAAAATGTCCCCCAATATATAACTGAAACTGAAAAACAAATATTATCTTGGAGGACATCATTGCACTTGGTTGACTATTTTTCTATGATCTTAGATGTAAATATTGCATGTTTCTTTCAGATAAAACACATTTTTGACTTGTGAATGAGTCAATGGAATTTCTTGCAATAATGAAAAAATACTGGCAATCATGTCCGCCTGGCACAAACCACATGTTTTGGACAGCTGTGAAGTGACAGAATGTCCCACCATCATGGTTCTTATATTGCCAGATTCCAGAGAGTCTCCCCTCTTCATATATGGCAGAATATGTCTTATTCCAACTTGCTATGGTGAGATACATGTAAAAATGTAAGAATTTAGTCACACGGATTTGTTTTTTTCCTTTATATAAAAATCAATATAAAATACAGGCACATAGAAGGACATGGAATGATGGCAAATCTGGTTAGCCCAGATTGTCCTGAAAAAAAAAAGATATAGCATGTATATGTAGCTTTTATAATGACTGTGATATGAGCTTAAAAGTAAAGGCAGTAAAAATACCCCAAAAAACTCCTAGGGCCCATAGGGTTAAACTGAAATCCAGTATTTTTCCACCAGAATTAAATTCCTGTCAGTGCCTTTTAAACTGCATTTATTCATGTTCGAGACAGAAACTGAAAATTAAACAGAACAAATAAATCAACTAAAAACAACATCCTCACTGCAACCTCGTCACATGTCCACGTTTGGTCATGCCTGTTACATGCATTGTCTGTTTTTTCAAAATACACTGGGTTTAAGAAAAAAGAACAGGGTTTGGCTTTACAATCTTACAGGAAGTGAACACCAACCTCCTGGCCTACAGACAATGAAAAGCATAATACTGTAAAAGCAGCTGTCATTGTATCGTTACTTTGATTTACACATCTGAAAAGAAGCGGGAGGAAGTATAAACTAAACTAAACTCACACAGTTGTTTTCCCCTGATGTGCTGAGTGACCAGCTGTGTATCATGTCGACTTGAAAGGACGGCTATTTTTGTTGGTGTTTGATGCCAGTATTCAGCAAATTTTCTTGTCACGATCTCGGTCTGATGTGTTTCCATACTGTGGTTGTCCACATACTTTTGGCCACACAGTGTATCTGCAGCATAAAGAGATCACTGGGACTTTAGTTATAAAACCTGAAGTGTGTCTGAAGCTTCAGAGTCATGATAAACATCATACTGCACACAAACTGAGTGTTTGTCCTTCTCTGTTTCTGTTTCTGTTTCTGTCCTCTACAGAGTCAGTGTGACGCAGGGGGAGGACATGGGGATAGGACGGGGGGGGAGGAGAGGAGGGCGCAAAGGGACACAGTAACTGCAGTCTGATGCAGACAGAGACCCAGAGCTGCTCGATGCTAACAAACGAGCTACGATGCTACATCACATTTAACATTATACAGCCTCACACAGCTGAAACACATCAGCCAATCAGAGAGCACATACAGAAATATGTATATTCAATTCACATATATGAGCTATATGTACATGTGAAGTAAAAACATATGTACTGACTGAAATTAGACATTTCTAGTGTCTAAAATTATAGTCGGTGTCCTGACCTACTGAGCTGTGAGCTGCTGCGTATGAATGAGAAAGAAAAATGTAATTGATGTAGGATATATGTTGACATTATATGTGTAAATATTAAAGATAGACAATGACACAAAATTGTGTATATATGTTATTTTCATAACTATAAATATGTATTATTAACATGTATGTTTGAAACATATTCCTTATAAAAATTAATCATATATATATTTATATACTTGTACATATATGAAATTTAATTTTTGTATATATGTTGTTTTCATAAACTTGATTATATGAATTAATCACAACATAATGCTGTAAATAAATGAATCATGCAGATATTTTAATAGATTTACATGTATGAAATATGGATATGTTGTAAACATATATGTTATGTACATCAATATATGTTTATATCATATATGTAAATACAAAAGATGCACATGTATGTTAGAAATGAGTAAGAAATACATACATAAGCTCCCAGGACTTTTGTAGATATGATGTTTTCATGAACTTGAACATATAAATGTATATCATTAATATTTATGGTCACAACATATGATACTGTATAAAACTTAATCATATAGATATTTTTAATATATGTACAAACATAAAATTTGTTTATATTGAAGACATAAATGTCATGTATCATCCCAAAGTCCATCATTATATGTTGATATTATTTATGTAAATATAAAAGACATTTTTGTCGAAAATTAACAATAACAACATATATATAAGCGTTCAATCTTATACAAATACATCTGATGTTTATATAAACTTACATCTATAAATTAAATCCTGACCATATATAGTCGCAACATGTGACACCCAATAAAATCATAGATGTTTTCAACATATGTACAAATATACATTTTACTGTGGGCATTTCATATGTATATATTCCAGAGGTAAATGTATGTAATATATTGTCTGATGATATCCTGCCTTATAGGTGACATATATGATGACATCACTGCTGACACAGAGACATATATGTCATATGTTATATTTCCATGTGGAAGGAGACAAAAAAATGAGATAAAATGTGTTTCTGTTTAAGAGAAAGTTTCCACCTTCAGAAACAGCTGCTGGGTTAGCATGTTAGCATGTTAGCATCTGTTTTATATGAGTGGTAATGGAGATGAGAGGCTAACGTTAGCTTGCTTCTTTAGCACCAGACTGTCTGTGTTTGTGTCTCCCCACCTGTCTCACATCTTTCGCCCAATCCCAATACCCCCCCTTGTCCACTAACCCTTGGCCCTCAAAATAAAGCAACGAGGGGTAGGGGTAGAAATCTTTCCCTAGGAATTGGGACACCACTCACTACGTCACAGCGTTGGTTACATTCACACATACGTAACTATTTTAAACAGGAAGCTGCGAGCCATCTACATTTCCAACCGGCATCTACAATGGAGTCTCCAGTTGAGTTCATCCTACCGATCGCATTTGCTGCATTCATCATGCTTCATTTGATGAACGACAGACAACAGGGGACTTCTGCTAGCTAGCTAACCAGCTAACATTACGAGGCAGCATCGTTATGCTAGCTGGTGTGTTATCGTAATGTGAAAAGTCCGAAAATTTTGCAGAACAAGACAGATGACAGACGCCAGATAGTGCGAGCTAGCTAGCTAGCTAACAAGCAACCTGACGATGGTAACGTTAGCTATGTATGAACTTTTTCCCCGTCTCTTGCTCGGTGGTAGCCATGGCGACGTCTACCCCTGGCTGGCAAGTCAGCATCTAAAATCCCTCGCTCCGAAGGGCTAGTTTCATACCCACTACCCCTCGTTATGCCCCCTACTCCTACACGCAAAAAGGAACTGGGACACCACTACCCCTGGGAACTGCCCATTGGTTCGACAGCCCATTGTTCCGACCATATTAAACTCATTGTTCCGAAGTCCGTTCCAAAATCATCATGATGCCCTGTGGTTAAGGTCTGGTTAGATTTAGACACAAAACCACTTGGTTAGGGTCAGGAAAAGATCATGGTGATCATGGTAAAGTGAAAAAGAAAGTGACAAACACATAAGCCGTGAGCCTGCTCTGCCTCAAGCCGGTCGCGGTGCACCATACGCCCGCTGCGAGCCGTTCAGCACCGTGAACAGTCGGACTAATGGGCTGTCGAACCAATGACATGGACCCTACCCCTCGCGGGAACGCACAAATGTAGGGGTAGGGCTAAGGGGGGGTATTGGGACGGGCCCTTTATTTGCATTCACATACCTGTCTCTCTAAGCCTGCCCACCAACCTGTCTGTCCACCTGTCATGTCTCCACTTTCCTCCCCTGTCCATCTGTCTCTTTGCTCAGCTGTCTGTCCACCATTAGTACCTGTGTCCTTCCTCCTGTCTCTTTAGCTGTTTGTCTCTCTGCACCTGTCTGCCCACCTGTACGTCTGTCTCCACTATAAAGTTTGCTGATCGTCAACTTGCAGTGTTGCACTCTGGGAGCTTTTGAGTTGGTTGAAAGAGTATGAACAGAAATCTGCTCTTTAGAATTCAGCTGTCATCTTTTTATTGTCTGTCTGTCTGTCTGTGTGTGTGTGTGTGTGTGTCTGTGTGGGTGTGTGTGTGTGTGTGTGTCTGTGTGTGTGTGTGTGTGTGTGTGTCTCCACCTGTGTTTCCTTCAGATGAAACTGTCAGAGAGAATCCGTTCAGATCTTTATTCAATCAGTTTGTTAGAAACTTTAAAGGATGTCGATACTGAAGAGCTTTTCATTATCTGCAATCAACACACACACACACACACACACACACTGTACACACTCGTCTCTATTAACAATAATAGAAATCCAATCAGTGTAATTGGAAACTGTTTACTTTCACTGAGCAATCACTTCAGTCTGCCTCACCTGCTGACCTCAGCTCACCTCCTGTCTGTCTCAGATTTATTTTTGGTCCAATTTTAAATGAGACGTAGAGTAAAGTGATTTTGTTGAAGTACCACTGATTTAAGATCAGATTTGTTTTTGTTTTGTTTTTCTGAAAGAAGCGTTCGTCGGTCATGATGTCTCCAAGGGCCGTTTGAAATTTGAAAAACCAGTTCTCATTTCTGTTGTACAGTTTCTGGCCGTGATTCATGATGTCATTTAACGATTTTGAAAAGAAACATGATGTATACAGACAATGTGTCTCTGTCAATTGTGTCTCCCCCAAAGAAAACATGAGTCCCTCTCCACTGCTTAGACAACTATTTGACATGTCTCCTCCTTTTTGCCCCTCCCCCACCTCCTTTAAACAAATTTGGTCCAGAACTGAATCAGGACGTCTGAACTTTTAAAATGACGTCAGAATGAAACTGCAAATGTTATTTATCTGTGTGTGTCAATGAAGCCGTTCCATACTCACTCTGTGTTGTGTGTCTGAAACCTGACTCAGCGTTACGTTACATCATGGACTTCCTGTGTGTGTTTCCAGGCTAAGGACAGCGATGATGATGAGGAGGTGGTGCAGGTCGACAGGGACCACTTCATGGATGAGTTCTTCGAACAGGTAAGACACGACACTCACAGGTGTGAAGCACACAGCTCCCACGTGTCCCGCAGACATTACTCACCAGTTTCCAGTGCCAGCTGGAAATTTATTTATTTATCAGCCATTTTGTCACCACGCCGAGGGCTGTGAGGGACGATCAGTCAGGAGTTTTACTTCACTGTAGAAAACCAGATAAAATTCTCCTCCGCTGTCAGAGCACACTATCAAAATATATACTCACATACTATTACAGTAATGTGTTCACAAACAGACATTATGGGGACAGTAATGTGTTCAGCTGATTACATTATGGGGACAGTAATGTGTTCACCTGATTACATTATGGGGACGGTAATGTGTTCACAAACAGACATTATGGGGATGGTAATGTGTTCACCTGATTACATTATGGGGACAGTAATGTGTTCACCTGATTACATTATGGGGACGGTAATGTGTTCACAAACAGACATTATGGGGACAGTAATGTGTTCACCTGATTACATTATGGGGACAGTAATGTGTTCACAAACAGACATTATGGGGACAGTAATGTGTTCACCTGATTACATCATGGGGACACTAACATATTCACAAACAGTCACATCATGGGGACAGTAATGTGTTCACAAACAGACATAATGGGGACAGTCCAGCGTCTGTCACTCAGCACATGCTCCAGAACAAACAGGAAATGTGTTCCTGCGCTCCACACTGTAAAATAAATCATCACCAGACGTTCAGAGTCTTAAACTGAATCAAATCTCGGAGTAGTCAGAGCGAAGGTGCAGCTGGAGGCGTGATGTGACGTGGCGAGGCGTGGGAGAGCAGTGACCTTGCAGTCCAGTGTGGAGGTGGATAATCCTCCATCGACTGGAGCAACACTCACAGATCTGGTGCTGATCTCCCACCTCAGGGCAGGAAGCTTCAGAGCTGATCCATCATCTGGCCGCTGTGTGTGTGTGTGTGTGTGTGTGTGTGTGCGATGTTCTGGTTCAGGTTAAATATTCACACTTTTTTTCATTTCATGACAAAAGTTGAGTTCAATGAGATGTGACCTTAAGTTGTTGCATCAGTGAGTGTTGTGATATCACCTGTGGTGATGATGATGATGTCACTGTGGCGATGAGGTCACTGTGGTGATGATGTCACTGTGGTGATGATGATGATGTCACTGTGGCGATGAGGTCACTGTGGTGATGATGTCACTGTGGTGTGTTTCAGGTGGAGGAGATCAGAGGCTGTATAGAAAAGCTGTCAGAAGATGTGGAGCAGGTCAAGAAGCAGCACAGCGCCATCCTGGCCGCCCCCAACCCTGACGAAAGTAAGACGCACACCTTCATCTTCACACTCTACAAAGTCTTCATCACGGCGCAGCGGGGGCGGGGCAGGATATACGGGCCAAACTGAGATATTTAAAACTGAAATATTGATCATACTGTACATAATGCAGCACCACAGTGGAGTGTGTCTGCAGCTACACGTCGTGTCACGTTGTGACAGTCGTGTTCACATAACATAGCTAACAAGCTAACAGCGCTAACAACAGGTTAGAAATGTGCAACATGTTTTTTCCCGACAGATATCAAACAAAAGCCAGAGACTGTGTCGTATTCAGCATCTGTGAGCAGCAGAGAGAAGATACTGATATCTCAGAGTCTCCACCCTCTGAGTCTGCAGCTGTCTGTATCAAAGAGCACTATGAAAGTCAAGAACGCTCAGTCTGCAGGAATATCTGGGAAATAAACCACCTGCAGAAGCTCAGTGCGCAGCACACTGATGAGCAAAACGTTGTAGTTTATGGTCACGTCTCGCCAACAGAAATGAAACATAGATTTTATCTTAGTTTCATTATCAAGGTTTAGTTTTAGCTCGTCGTCTCGTTTTCGTCGTGAAAAAAGGTCATTGACAAATTCGTCAATGAAATTATCACTGCTGAGATCTCTGACTGAAGATTCAAATCTCTGACTGATGATTCAAATCTCTGACTGATGATTCAAATCTCTGACTGAAGATTCAAATCTCTGACTGATGATTCAAATCTCTGACTGAAGGTTCAAATCTCTGACTGATGATTCAAATCTCTGAAGATTGAAATCTCTGACTGAAGATTGAAATCTCTGACTGAAGATTCAAATCTCTGACTGAAGATTCAAATCTCCGACATTCAGCGGGCAGCCCTCAGAAATGTATTTTTTTAACTTTTGGTTTGATCCAGTCTGTTTGTGTCTGACTGAGTCTCAGTCAGTGGACGCACACTGAGGCCCAGAGTGGTTACAGCACAGCCTGTCTCACTGCATCCTGTCTCACTGCAGCCTGTCTCACTGCAGCCTGTCTCACTGCATCCTGTCTCAACACTGGATCAGTTTTAAAACGTGTCGTCACTCAGACACAGAAACGTGAGACAGAGTCCAGGTTGTAAAACACTGGCGATCCTCTCTGATGAGTGTGTTGGTAAACGTCCACCGAGCGCCGCCGTCAGTCCCCTCGGCCCACCTCCACCTGACACATAAAATACAAACTGCTCCTGTTGGAATGTTGAGAGCTGCGCTGTGTTCACCCTGACCCCGCCATGACTCAGCACTAATGACTCAATGTCACTGCAGGAGCCTAAAGCCACGTCTGTGCCGTCATTGCTCCGCACTGTAAAAAGTCTGGACTCAAACTGTGTGTTCATCAGACTCAGGACGCAGCAGCACGTCTCACTGAAGACACATTACAGCCACTTCCTGTCTCTCTAAGGCACCGTTCCTCTAACTATCCATCCGCCAATCTAAACTTCAAAGTTTTTAAGATCTGCATATTTTGTGCTAATGTCTAATGAACATTTAGGAAAACAGACGGTTTCATGGTCATTTTCATGATGGAAGGAGTCTTCCAGCCACTTCACCACCAACGCCGTTTGACGTCACCATTTGCTTGACTTCAAGTTGTGACATCAGGTGATTTAAATCAACAATTGATGCTGACGTCACTTTGATATTTTCAACCCGTTCTCAGTCCAAAGTCAACAAATACCACCGCTTAGTCCGTGACTTCTACATCAGACGAACAGCCTGAGAGAGAGTTGATGAACCTTTAGTGAAGGTTTCACTTCCTGCGTCCAAACTTCATGTCTGTCTTTTTGTTTGTCCTGTTTTCAGTTGGCTGCCAGAATTTAATTTAACGTCTCTGCATGTTGATGTTTTTTTTCTGTTGTTGCATGAAAATGATGATTTTTCTGTTTCTTTTCCAACTTTTCCTTTTTTTATATTTTCCCTTTGTGTTCCTCATTCCCCTTATTTTTCTTTCTTTAAACCTTCCTTCTCTTCCTCTCACCTCCTCCTCTTCCTCCTCTGTCTGGTCTCTGATGTGTTTCCTGTTGCATGCCGCCCGTGACGTCTGTCGTCTTCTTCTGGTTGAAGTATTTAAACTGCATGAAGTCCAGTTAACCTCAGAGGAGATGAGGAGGTTAACCGCTGAGGACATGTGAGTGACGTCTGACTGTCTGATGAGTCTCTGCCACCTTCTTCTTCTTCTTCTTCTTCTTCTTCTTCTTCTTCTTCTCAGTTTAACTCAAAAGACTCGTCCTCCTTCAAGTTAATAACAACTTTCAGTCACTTGGTGAATTTTAAAAGTCTTAAATATGCTCAAAAAAGAAATGTTTTATTGTGAAACTGAGTGTCACCAACAGAAACTTTGCACCATTGAAATTAAACACCAAAGAAGAAGTGAGAGCAGCGTAGACGTTAACCAGAGAAAGTGTTTTCAGCACAGAGGAGAGTCTGAATTTATTTAGAATTTAAAGTTAAATATTAAAATTTATCTGAAATTTAAATACTGATTTTTTTCCTGAAGTTTAAATTACTGAATTTATCAATAGCTTAGATATCAATTTTTTTTCTAGAGTTTAAATACTGAATTTTTTCAAGAGTTTAAATATCTTTTTTCTGGAGTTTATATGATATATATTTGTGTTAATATGAGATGTCAGAGACGACTCTCAGAGATAAATGAGATTATGAATAAATGAGATGTGATATAAATTCATCCTCTGAAGTGAAGAAAGATTCCTGTCGTGTAGAAACATCACTTCACTTCAGACTCTTCTTCTTCCCTCTGGTGAAAACACGTCGCTTTCTCTCTTCTTCCTCCTCCTCCTCCTCAGTTCTGGGTCAGCTCGCTCTCCGCTGCCAACAGACCATCATACAAAATGCATTCCAGTGTTTCTGCCTGAATAATGCATGATGGGAGTTGTAGTGAGAGGGAGAGGAGTTCAGATGCAGCTCTGCTTATTAATCGCAGCCATTCATAAAGACTCAGCTCAGCGCCTGCCTCTCATTGGCTGTCCACGCTGTCACTCAATCAATGTGTGTGTGTGTGTGTGTGTGTGTGTGTGTGTGTGTTTGTGTTCAAGTGGAATCACCAGGATTTACACTGATCATTATCTGCCTCGTTAACGCTAATGGATTAACGAATACGTTTCACCAATCAAATCATAAACTGTGTCTGCTGTGATGATGATGAAACACACACAAACAAAACACACAACAAAGACAAGGAGGAAGAACATGTTACAAAATAAAAGCTGCAGAGCAGTTTGCAAAGTAAAAGCCTGTCGGGGACAGAGTGGAGAGTAGAAATACCACAGTCTGAAAATACTCGAGTACAAATGTTACTTCAGTCGAAGTATAATCAGAAAAATGTACTCGAAGTGTCAAAGTACTCATTATTAGGAATGACTGCTTTTAAAGTGTTATCAGATTATATCAGTAACAAACAGGTGTCAGAGCATTTCATGTCAGAGTTCGTCCATGTGGAGTCATTTTCAGAAGCTTTGTTTACTGCAGGGTGGATTGTAGTGACATCATATGTTTGTTTGTTTGTTTGTTTTTAATGAGGCTGTCAGAAAAATGTGGTGCAGTGAAAATCTGAACATTTCCAAATATGAAGCAACAGAAAATGGGAACACTCATGTTCAGTTTTTAGTTTCACTGAGATGAACATGATCCTGAATAATTTATCAACAACAAGTAAACATGGAGGACGAGTTGAGTTTGTGTCAAACAGGAACCTCATGTGTCACCTTCCTGTCACATTCAGCCTGATTATTAATGCTCAGAGTTTATTAGTTGAGACCAGTGATGTGCACGGCCATTTTTGGGAACAGGTGCTCAAGCATTAATTTTAACAAATAAAGTTATATACAGTAACATGTTTCGCTTACATACATATCTATTTTGCTGGGGAGGGATTAAGAGGAATATTGGATTTCTCTGCAACACTAACTTTTTAGCACATTAGCTAACGTTAGCTTCCATAGCAAACAAACAAGTGTGGTCCTCCTTTGTAAGATTGGCTTCCTGTGACATCATCCATCCACTGAGTGAGAGCATACGGGTCGGCCAGTCTGGTCCCGTTGGTCAGTGTTTACTTATTCAAGTAACACTGGTGGTCCCGGAGAGTGAGTGACCTGACATGGTGCGTTGGTAAATTCAGTCTGACGCTCTACACTAAAATGAGAGCCCTGTTGGTGGAAGAAACGCAGCGTTATATTTCTACATGAATGAACCAACGGTTAAGTTAATCACACATTCACTCCGCTCGGCGCTCTGCTGCTCCGTCTCCACAGACAGAGTGTCCAGAGTGCGCTCTGCCACTCTGAGAGTGCGCTGCTCTGGATAACCCAACGCTACATTCAGCGCTCCCAATTTATCAACGCTCCAGTTTGTGTCAGAGTGCGCTCCCACACTCACAATGAGTGTTTCTGAACGCACCACTCACATCATCTTCCTCCATCGTCTAAAACAAGACAACACAATGTGCTAGCTAATGTCTGTGGAGAACTGTTTTGCCTCCAGCTAAGCCCCGCCCACCAGCAAACCTCACGCTGTTTACTAACAGTAAAAGAGAAAGAAAAAAGGCCCTTATGTAGTTAGAGGGCAGACGGGGCGGGTGACACCACCTGGAGTCAGTCTGTGCACGTGCCCAGTCGAGACGCACTGATTTTGAAATTCTGGGACGATACAGATGTGGGTTTTTTTATGTTGTTCAGTTTGTTTTTGTTGTTATTTATTCTCCCTTTTGTTGCCAGGGAAACAAAGAAATGGACACAGATTAATAATGGTTTCATCTTTAAACTCACGTCTACAGAACAACTACAGACATTAATCTTTCTCTTCCTGCTTTTACTTGAAATGTTTCCATAAATCACCTCAAATTTTAAAATAAAATCTGCACGTATTATCGGCCTCTGTGTATTTCCGAGCTTCAGCGTCTCGGGCTAATAAAAGCTGCTGAGCTGCACAGAGAGTAGAGAGGCGGTCAGACGGAGAGAACAGGGTGAGTCAGAGGTAGAAGAGGCTGAATGGCACTGCAGCGCTCGTAAATCTGACTGCACTGCTGCAGTTATCACACACACACACACACACACACACACACAGCTCCCCTCCTCCAACGTGGCTGACATGATGTGATGTTACTGTTTCTGCACACACATCATCAAACACCAACTTCACTTCTTTTTCTGTTGTGACCTTTTCTGCTGCCAAAATCTCTCCTTATAAAAGTGTTCAGACTCTGAAGCCTTAAAGGGACAGTTCAACATTTATTTACCTCTTCTTTGAGGGTCAGATGGATGTTAATCTGGTGTGTGTGTGTGTGTGTGTGTGTGTGTGTGTGTGTGTGTGTGTTCAGGGGTTTAGCTTAGCTTAGCATAAAGACTGGAAGCAGAGGGAAACTGTAAGCCTGGCTCAGAGCACAGAATACACGGTGATATAGTCAGAAACTTTATTTTGAAATGAGACAATATAATAATCTGTCTGTTTTAATTTGTCTTTGCAGAGACCAAGCAGGAGTTGGAGGACCTCACAGCTGACATTAAGAAGACAGCCAATAAAGTTCGCTCAAAATTAAAAGGTACGCAGACATGTTCTCTGGAAACATCTTCATCTTCTACAATTAAACACATACAAGCACCAAATAATGAAAGAGAGCGTCCAGAAAAGAATATTAGATCTCATATGTCCCCAAGTTTTCATGCACTGATGCTTTGTCACACCCCTCAGCGTCTCAAAGCAACGCACAGGGCACCCGTTACACACTGTCAAGTCCAGTTCAGACCAAAGAGGAGTTGAATAAAACAACGCTGCCAACGCTACGCTCTGTAACGTAGTAAAAAGCACGTGGTTGACAGGAAGTGACCACAATGAGACGGCGTATCATCTCTAGTCAACGACTCTCTGCGCTTCTGATCTGTAACGCTGACAGGAAGTGACCACGAACATGTTTTCATATACAAACGGTATCATATGTGATGTTATAGAGTGTCAGCGTGTTTTACCTTCATCGGGAGATCAGTTTATTACAGGATTTACGGTATTCAGTCGACCTTCAGCTGCAGCAGCAGAAAATATTCAGAAACAGTGGTGGTGATTTATCAGGCTGTGATCGCTGGGACAGCCTCACACACACACACACACACGCACAGTAACACAGACACAGACACACGCGCACACACACACACACACACACACACTGTGTTGGTTCATGCTGAAGGTTCAAGGACATCACTGCTTTAATGTGAACAGCCAGAGGTTTGACTACACACACACAGGCCTGAGGAAAGATGAACACACGTTATGTTGATACACACACACACACACGCAGACTGTACATATGCAGTCTGAGAATAGCAGTGATGGTGGAGATAAAGCTATAATTGGAGTTCCCACGAGGCCTGACTGTTATTGTCCTGTCACACACGCACGCACACACACACACACACACACACACACACACACACACATGCACGCACACACACTGCAGTCTGTTTCCTACTGTAGATGTGTCGTCCCTCAGGGGGTGCATGGTGGAGCCCACAGGATCTTTTCTTGAAAAGTCGTTGTCTCACTGTGTCTGTTTCAAATTGTGTGTTCGTACCCGTGCAGTATTTTAATAAAACTACATAAATAAATTTCTCATATTTTTGTTAATAGAAAAAATTGATTTAGTCATCATCGGTTGTAGCACATGGCGGCCAGGGGGTACAGTGGTTAGCACTGTCACTTCACAGCAAGAGGGTTCCTGGTTTGAACCTCGGGATGGGGGAGCACCTCTGTGTGGAGTTCACATGTTCTCCCTGTGTCAGCGTGGGTTTCCTCCAGGTGCTCCAACATGTTCTCCCTGTGTCAGCGTGGGTTTCCTCCAGGTGCTCTGACATGTTCTCCCTGTGTCAGCGTGGGTTTCCTCCAGGTGCTCTGACATGTTCTCCCTGTGTCAGCGTGGGTTTCCTCCAGGTGCTCTGACATGTTCTCCCTGTGTCAGCGTGGGTTTCCTCCAGGTGCTCTGACATGTTCTCCCTGTGTCAGCGTGGGTTTCCTCCAGGTGCTCTGACAGGTTCTCCCTGTGTCAGCGTGGGTTTCCTCCAGGTGCTCTGACAGGTTCTCCCTGTGTCAGCGTGGGTTTCCTCCAGGTGCTCTGACATGTTCTCCCTGTGTCAGCTTGGGTTTCCTCCAGGTGCTCTGACATGTTCTCCCCGTGTCAGCGTGGGTTTCCTCCAGGTGCTCTGACATGTTCTCCCTGTGTCAGCGTGGGTTTCCTCCAGGTGCTCCAACATGTTCTCCCTGTGTCAGCGTGGGTTTCCTCCAGGTGCTCCCACATGTTCTCCCCGTGTCAGCGTGGGTTTCCTCCAGGTGCTCTGACATGTTCTCCCTGTGTCAGCGTGGGTTTCCTCCAGCTGACAGGTTCTCCCTGTGTCAGCGTGGGTTTCCTCCAGGTGCTCTGACATGTTCTCCCTGTGTCAGCGTGGGTTTCCTCCAGGTGCTCTGACATGTTCTCCCTGTGTCAGCGTGGGTTTCCTCCAGGTGCTCTGACATGTTCTCCCTGTGTCAGCGTGGGTTTCCTCCAGGTGCTCTGACAGGTTCTCCCTGTGTCAGCGTGGGTTTCCTCCAGGTGCTCTGACATGTTCTCCCTGTGTCAGCTTGGGTTTCCTCCAGGTGCTCTGACATGTTCTCCCCGTGTCAGCGTGGGTTTCCTCCAGGTGCTCTGACATGTTCTCCCTGTGTCAGCGTGGGTTTCCTCCAGGTGCTCCAACATGTTCTCCCTGTGTCAGCGTGGGTTTCCTCCAGGTGCTCCCACATGTTCTCCCCGTGTCAGCGTGGGTTTCCTCCAGGTGCTCTGACATGTTCTCCCCATGTCAGCATGGGTTTCCTCCAGGTGCTCCGACATGTTCTCCCCGTGTCAGCGTGGGTTTCCTCCAGGTGCTCTGACATGTTCTCCCTGTGTCAGCGTGGGTTTCCTCCAGCTGACAGGTTCTCCCTGTGTCAGCGTGGGTTTCCTCCAGGTGCTCTGACATGTTCTCCCTGTGTCAGCGTGGGTTTCCTCCAGGTGCTCTGACATGTTCTCCCTGTGTCAGCGTGGGTTTCCTCCAGGTGCTCTGACATGTTCTCCCCGTGTCAGCGTGGGTTTCCTCCAGGTGCTCCGACATGTTCTCCCTGTGTCAGCGTGGGTTTCCTCCAGGTGCTCCGACATGTTCTCCGTGTGTCAGCGTGGGTTTCCTCCAGGTGCTCTGACATGTTCTCCCTGTGTCAGCGTGGGTTTCCTCCAGGTGCTCCCACATGTTCTCCGTGTGTCAGCGTGGGTTTCCTCCAGGTGCTCTGACATGTTCTCCCCGTGTCAGCGTGGGTTTCCTCCAGGCGCTCCCACATGTTCTCCCCGTGTCAGCGTGGGTTTCCTCCAGGTGCTCCCACATGTTCTCCCCGTGTCAGTGTGGGTTTCCTCCAGGTGCTCCCACATGTTCTCCCTGTGTCAGCGTGGGTTTCCTCCAGGTGCTCTGACATGTTCTCCCTGTGTCAGCGTGGGTTTCCTCCAGGTGCTCCCACATGTTCTCCCTGTGTCAGCGTGGGTTTCCTCCAGGTGCTCTGACATGTTCTCCCCGTGTCAGCGTGGGTTTCCTCCAGGTGCTCCCACATGTTCTCCCTGTGTCAGCGTGGGTTTCCTCCAGGTGCTCCGACATGTTCTCCCCGTGTCAGCGTGGGTTTCCTCCAGGTGCTCTGACATGTTCTCCCCGTGTCAGCGTGGGTTTCCTCCAGGTGCTCCGACATGTTCTCCCCGTGTCAGCGTGGGTTTCCTCCAGGTGCTCCGACATGTTCTCCCCGTGTCAGCGTGGGTTTCCTCCAGGTGCTCCGACATGTTCTCCCTGTGTCAGCGTGGGTTTCCTCCAGGTGCTCTGACATGTTCTCCCTGTGTCAGTGTGGGTTTCCTCCAGGTGCTCTGACATGTTCTCCCCATGTCAGTGTGGGTTTCCTCCAGGTGCTCTGACATGTTCTCCCCGTGTCAGTGTGGGTTTCCTCCAGGTGCTCCCACATGTTCTCCCTGTGTCAGCGTGGGTTTCCTCCAGGTGCTCTGACATGTTCTCCCTGTGTCAGCGTGGGTTTCCTCCAGGTGCTCCCACATGTTCTCCCTGTGTCAGCGTGGGTTTCCTCCAGGTGCTCTGACATGTTCTCCCCGTGTCAGCGTGGGTTTCCTCCAGGTGCTCCCACATGTTCTCCCTGTGTCAGCGTGGGTTTCCTCCAGGTGCTCCGACATGTTCTCCCCGTGTCAGCGTGGGTTTCCTCCAGGTGCTCTGACATGTTCTCCCCGTGTCAGCGTGGGTTTCCTCCAGGTGCTCCGACATGTTCTCCCCGTGTCAGCGTGGGTTTCCTCCAGGTGCTCCGACATGTTCTCCCCGTGTCAGCGTGGGTTTCCTCCAGGTGCTCCGACATGTTCTCCCTGTGTCAGCGTGGGTTTCCTCCAGGTGCTCTGACATGTTCTCCCTGTGTCAGTGTGGGTTTCCTCCAGGTGCTCTGACATGTTCTCCCCATGTCAGTGTGGGTTTCCTCCAGGTGCTCTGACATGTTCTCCCCATGTCAGTGTGGGTTTCCACCAGGTGCTCTGACATGTTCTCCCTATGTCAGCATGGGTCTCCTCCGGATGCTCCACAGTACCGCTATTCTGCCATTCTTGTCATCCAAAACGAAAACAAAACATTATATAGAATGGCTGAAAGGGCTCTCCTAAGGGTCACCAATGATTGACTGATGGGTGCTGATGTTTGGTAATGTTCTATTTTACTGCTTCTTGACTTCGATTCGACACTGTCAATCATAACATTCTCATCAGTAGACTAAATCGTGTGTAGGCATATCTGGAACTGCTCTGAAATGGTTTGAATCATATCTCTCAAAGAATTTTCTGTGTCCATTGGTAATTTTGTTTCGTCTTCAGCTCCACTGATGTGTGGGGTGCAGCAGGGATCTATTCTTGGTCCTGTTCTGTTTTCACTTTACATACTTCCATTAGAAAGCATTATCAGCCATGTTAGTGGAGTATCCCACCGCTGTTATGCTGATGACTCACAAATCTACCTGTCCTTTAAACGATATAATGTTAGCTGTGTGAGCACAAGAAATGGATGACTTGCAATTTTCTGCACCCAAACTCCGACAAGAAGAACTTTTAAGCTCAACAGTGGTTTCGCCCCCAGTTATACAGCTGAGCCGAGCCTATCCTCACTAGTCGTCCCTAGGTCGAGGCTGGCAACTAAAGGAAACTGGGCTTTTGCCATCAAGGCCTCGAGGCTCTGGAATTTTCTGCCTGAAGAGATCAGGCTTGTTTTTAAATCATTTATAAAAACATATTTTCGTTAGAAAGTTTCCCTTTTAATACCTCATTTGCAGTGTTTGGCAGTAACGCCTGACAGTAATAATATCACAGTTTCTCCAAAACCAAACAACTTGTTACAACCTCACTTTTGTTATAACGTCACTACTGCCTTGAAATACAACATCACATCAGCTGACTCATTTCCGTGATCATGGAGCTGCACAAGAATGTCACAAGGTAGCTGGTGATGAAGATGGAAACATATTTTACCTCAGCAGGTGGAAATATTCTTGTTGCTTTGATTCTGTCGGAGGAAAGACGACAAGAACTCTGCTGCTGCAGGAAGTTGGACTAAAACACATCCTCAAACCTGTGAAACACTGACTACGACTTGAAGCTCCAGGAAATACACCCCACCAAAGTTGAGCCCTCCTCAGCTCAGAGGTCGGCTGTAGCTCTGCACTGGCTAAACAAGCCAAACTGGACTTTACTGGTGGACAGCTGCAGACACAGAGAAGTGATGAAGCTGGTGGTTGGATATGTGCTGGATGAAATGTTGCTCCATGAGTGACTCTCCGTCTGTCAGACAGATCTCTGAGAAAACACCGCTCACAGGTAACTGAAGACCTCCAGGTAAAAAGAAGCTGTCTGTCCTCAGCTGCACTCAGCAGTGATCACTGTGACGTTCACACAGAGACACACATGAAGTTTGAGGAGATACACAGGTACTAGTTTTATGGGGTGTAATGGAAAAGTACTATATCAAGTAGTGTAACTAATTAAATTTTTTATAATTTTTAAAAAATATTTTATGTTATTGTTTCTTATTTACATGCACTTTGTGACCTTGTTTAGATCATTGATCTACAAATAAATTATTATTATTATATTTAAATAATGAGGCTCAGAACGTCTCTGATTTTCCTGGTCACAAAAACAATTCCATTTTATGTAAGAACAAACACACACACACACACACGTGCATGCACACACACACACTGACACACACACACACACACACACACAAACAAGGACTCACAATCTGTTGCTTACTCACCCAGTTTTATCTCACTGTCACAAAAATCCACACAAATACACACAAATAAACCACACACACACACCATCAGTGCGGTGTGATATTGCTGAGTCATCGTGGATCCAGCAGAGAGCAGCTGGGCCACGAGCCAGCACACACACACACACACACACACACATTATATAAGCGCTTCAGTTCGTCTCATCACTCGCTGGAGACAAACCGACATCACAGAGTCACATGACACCAGGACAGACCTGCAGCTGGTTACCATGGCGTACACACACACACACACACACACACACACACACACACACACACAGTTCCAGCTGATGAATTAATTATCAGCTGTGATTTTTGTGTAACACAGATTTGACCTCACAGGACTTCACCTGCAGCCAAACTGAAGCTTCACAGTCAGCTGACGGTGGCAGCGTCTCCCACAGGCCGCCGATGACATCACACATACGATACATTATAAACCCTTTGCGTCAATTTGCCCAAAATATACAGATATTTTTCAGAGCTTTGAATCCGTCGGTACACACAGATTTGTATGTATTGATACAAGTTCTAACTTCCAACTTGTCAAACACAGAGCTGCCTGATTATGGCCGACATGATCATCCACGTTATTTATCATCAATATGGAGTTAGCATGTTAGCATGTTAGCACTTCCTGTTCCCTGGTCTCAAAGTCAGTGTGTTTTTAGTTAGACATGTGAAATAATACAAATAATAATTAGATGACTGAAGAGACTTTCACCTTCTGTTCTATGACATAAAACACATCGTTATACAGAATACAGCTGCAAGCGGCCATCTTGTGATTCAAGTGAACACAGACTGTAAAAGCTGCCAAGAGTTTTGACAGTTTGCAACACCTGCATTAAAACAAACCATCATCATCCTCACTGTGACCTCGTCACATGTCCACGTTTGCTCATGGACTTTCCACGTCTGCATATGACGTCCAAGGTACCCTGGGTGTGTTGGTTGTTGACGTTCTGGGACGCCGTGTCAACTTCAGCCTGTTACATGCATTGTCTGTTTTCAAAATACACTTCTGTTTTCACAGGAAATGTACAGTTTGATACTGTCTCTTTCAAAATAAAAGCACTACATCAGTACAACACCACCAACTGATGTTTTTTTCATTCAACACACACACAAGGTTACGTTTAGCCAACACACACACGTGGTTACGTTTAGCCGACACACACACACACGTGGTCACGTTTAGCCGATACACACACACACACACACGTGGTTACGTTTAGCCAACACACACACGTGGTTACGTTTAGCCCACACACACACACACACACACACACACACACGTGGTTACGTTTAGCCAACACACACACATGGTTACGTTTAGCCGACACACACACACGTGGTTACGTTTAGCCGACACACACACGTGGTTACGTTAAGCCGACACACACACACGTGGTTATGTTTAGCCGACACACACACGTGGTTACGTTAAGCCGACACACACACGTGGTTACGTTTAGCCGACACACACACGTGGTTATGTTTAGCCAACACACACACATGGTTATGTTTAGCCAACATACGCACGTGGTTATGTTTAGCCGAAACACACACGTGGTTACGTTTAGCCGACACACACACGTGGTTACGTTTAGCCGACACACACACGTGGTTACGTTTAGCCGACACACACACGTGGTTATGTTTAGCTGAAACACACACGTGGTTACGTTTAGCCGACACACACACGTGGTTACGTTTAGCCGACACACACACGTGGTTATGTTTAGCCAACACACACACACATGGTTATGTTTAGCCAACATACGCACGTGGTTATGTTTAGCCGAAACACACACGTGGTTACGTTTAGCCGACACACACACGTGGTTATGTTTAGCTGAAACACACACGTGGTTATGTTTAGCCGACACACACACGTGGTTACGTTTAGCCGACACACACACGTGGTTACGTTTAGCCGACTGCAGGAACAAGTCCTAAACCCCAGAGATGAGTGAGCATGTTAACATGTTAGCATGTTAGCATGTTAGCACTTTCTGTTCACTCATCTTGAAGTCAGTGTGTTTTTGGTTCAGTGTTTGAATTAATTAGACATCTATGGTTAACACAAGCTGAGGAGACTTTCACGTCCTGTTCCATGATTGTGTCTTAACACAAGTGGCTACATCAGACTACAGAACGTCCTCACACTGAACACGACTTTACAGCCTCATTGTGGTGGTGACGTTACGTCATGTGACTGTGGAGTGGTTTGTTTACAACCTAACATTAGCTTTTAATCTCTTTTTACCCAGTCTGAAAACTTTCTGGTGTTTTTCAGACTCAAACCATGTGTGTGTGTCTGTCCATCTGACTTCCTGTCTGCATCTCTCAGCTCGGAGCTCATTGGTTCCTGCTGAGGATCTGTGAAGACACAGATCTATAGTTTGACCAGTCGTTCCTTTGAACAGCTGTTCACAGGAGGAAATAATGACTTTATTCAGGGACTATTTTCAGTGGCAGATTAATCTGCATTGGGTGCTGCAGTGAGTGTTTGTGTCAGCAGGGCGGTGTATAAAATAAACTACAGTGTGTGTTCATACTGATGAAGGAAGGTGTGTCTCTGATCAGACCTGTCCTCCATTAACACAATCAGCTGTTCATGTGTCATAAAGACGATGTCAAACTCAGACCCACGAAGAAGAACGAGTCAAACAACGACTTCACATTTCAGGAGCAAAACGTTTCAGAGCTGGTCCTGCAGATTTGTCTCTGTTGGAGAATCTGTGTCCTCGACTTGTTGTTGTTGTTGTGAATCTCTGCGAGGACTTAAGTGCTGACTGCGAGTGTTTCTCAGCTCTGTGGGCGTCTGCAGACCAGAATATCCACACGCTTTATTAAACTGTGTCTCCCTGGGTGAATAAGAAAGTATTAAAGCTTCAGCAGAGCGATGAGGTGGTGCTGATGGAGGAGGAGGAGGAGGAGGAGGAGGAGGACTGTTGTGTGTTAAGTAAGGAGAAAGAGAAGACGATCAGTTCATCCAGAACTAAACCTGGAAATAATAATAAATGTAATAATAATAATAATAATCACTGGTTGATACCCATTGAGTACAGCATACCATACCATGACTTAGTCATACCAAACATTAGAAAACAACACCAACATTGGTCCACAGGGGGAGCCACAGCGATCGGTCGCATTTTAGCCATTTTGAAGCATTTTTCTGTTGTTATAGCGCCACCCAGTTGCCAATTAGAGTTAAATTTCTCCAGTCACCTTGAGGCGTCCTGTTCTACATATCTACCAAGTTTAGTAAAAATCCATATGGCGGTTAGGCCTAGATAAGAAATGAGCTCTCTAGCGCCCCCATTTTGTTTGATGGGCTCAATAATGGAGGGGTCCCCTCAGATTATGTGTGGTCATATGCCTACAAAGTTGCGTGGTGATGGGTGAAACCCTTGAGATGTTATACACCTTTATGTGATGAGCCACGCCCTCCGCAATATTCATTGCCTTATAGAAGCTCAGTTTTAGTAAGTTTTCCAACTTTTGCCAAGAGGGAACTTTAGATATTGGTCCCTAGATTATGTTCACCCAGTTTCATGCAGATCGCTCAAACTTCCTAGGAAGAGATCCATTTGAAGTGTTTTTCAAAAAATTCAAAATGGTGGAAAATCTATATAAGCGGAAGTTATGGGTTCTTGAGGCAAATGTGTTCCTCATGAGGAGAGGCATCTCTGTGCAAAGTTTCATGTCTCTACGACATACGGGGCATGAGATATGCCCATTCAAAGTTTGACATTTCAATGGGTTGCTATAGCGCCCCCCTTTGGCCATTTGATGTAATATTGCTTCATTGGCATCCTCCCATGTTAATGCAGAAACATATTTCCTTCCTGTATGATCTGGATTTGTTGACGTTGTGTCATGAAGTGACCCAGACGAGTTTAATCTGTTTACTGTCTGACACTGAAGACAATTGTTGTTTTATTGTGGCGGGGTGAATGGAGCCAAGACTTTCACAATAAGAGCATCAACTGAAATGTCCCTGTTTGTGTTTCTGCAGCAATCGAGCAGAGCATCGAGCAGGAGGAGGGTCTCAACAGATCATCAGCGGACCTCAGGATCCGTAAGACACAGGTGAGTCTGGTCCAGGTGTTCACACACACACACACACACACACACACACACGCACAGGATGACAAGTGACATCATCAGAACCAGTCGGCGAGGTTTCTAGGTTTTTTTTGTTTGTTGGTTTATTTGTTTGTTTTCTTTTGCGCTGAATTCATCTGAGAAGCAACTTAGTTTTTTGAGTGTGAAGATTTTATTCATTCATTCATCATTTACCTTCACAAAACAAAATAATGACGTAATTATCATGAACAACTCACATCTCACACAGGAGTGTTTAAACCTCTCCAGTGAATGAATGAATGAATAAATGAATGAATGCAGAACACGTGCAGAGCATCAGCATTTAAATAATTTAAACATAGGGGTAAACACACACACACACATTAAACTGGAGTATGATTACTTTTTGTTTATTTTTTTTTGTCGTTTTTCTTTTTGCATCATTCAAACTCAGCAGTGAATGAGTGATTCATGCTCAGTGAAAAGTGAAGGAATAACAGGCTTCTATGTTTATATTTTTTTAATATGTCTTGATGTGTAAAATATGAACAGGAAGTGAATAAATCAGCGCTCAGCTGTCACAGAGCTGAACTCAGGGAGTCTGCAGCCTGTCTGCTGTGACCCTGCAGCATTCTGCTCTGTGATTGGCTGCTGCCTCCCTCCCTCCTTCCTCCCCATCAGTCTGCTGCCTCCTTGTGGAGGAGAGCAGAACTGCAGCTCCAACTCCTTACACAACCTCCACACACACACACACACACACACACACACGATGAGATACTCACTCAACATTTACAGACATTCATTCAGATAAAACTGTTTACAGGTGAAAATCTGTCATGATGAACTCGAGCTTCTTCCCTCAGGACGTCCTGAACGAGGTCGCTGCTTACTCCTGACACAGTCACCTCCACCGCCCCCTTTATCTGCACCATGTTTATATTTTGTACAGATCATCTGATCTTTGTTGTTTCTCTGTAAAGTTGTATTTAATGTCCTGTCAGAGCCGCTCTCTTCACCGTGTTGGAGATATGTGACAAATAAAAACCTAAAATCTGATGGAAATATCTGATTTCTAAATTTGCCTTTAAAACCCACAGCTGACGTCCTCTCTGTCTGTCTTCTGTCTCGTCTTCTGTCTGTCTTCTGTTGTCCTGCAGCACTCGACGCTGTCACGTAAGTTTGTGGAGGTGATGACTGAGTACAACACCACGCAGTCCAAGTACCGCGACCGCTGCAAGGACCGCATCCAGAGACAGCTGGAGATCAGTGAGTACACACACACACACACACACACACATAGGATATGAACACACAACTTGTACACAAACGGCAGCTCCTTAAGCTGCAGACAAACAGTTTATTTATTTTCTTCATTCAACATCATGAGAGGTTAAGATAAAATAAACTCTCACTGAATGTCAGATATGACACAATAAATGTAAACATTTATTTCCTTTAAAGCTCTATCTTTATCTTCATCTGATCTAATGGTTGTGTTCTCGTTACCTCATAATAAATCGTTTACTCACTGGGAGGGGTGGACTCATTTAGACTGACATATTCATCTTGACACAGCCAGGTTTCTGTGAGACTGAGTAAATCAATATGATTATCTGATATTAATTCGTTTACTAACACTGCTTTAGACGATAGAGACCTGATATTTAACAGTCCGTATTTAATTCTCCTGTTTTGTCTTTCTGTCACAGAAGAGGTTTTAATTTTTATGAGGTTGTTATGCACAACTCCTCTTTGTTTAATTTTAGATTTAAATAATTTAGGTGGTCGGGGGACAGACACCGTTTGTATAAAACTATGGGTGGTCAACTGAACTGGAAGCTCAGAGAAGCCTGTAGGACTGCGACTCTGAGTCCTGGTCTCAACTCTGGGTTGTCAACCCAGAAAGATAAGAAGGACGTGACTTTAGATAAAAGCCTCAGCTGGAAGAAGCTGGATTTGACAACCGAATTTACCTGTTTATCAAATTTCAAATCATTGTCAAATACCACACCCAAATTTTTTGCAGTAGGTTTTATGTATGCTTCCAGGGAGCCCAAGTCAATATGTGATACATCACGGGCACCACTGGGTCCAAATAACAAAAGTTCAGTTTTGGCTTCACTGAAGCTGAAAAAATTCAGGGCCATCCAGGATTTAACATCCTGCAGGCAGTTCAATAGTGGTTTTAGTGAATTAGAATTTTTCTGGTTCAAAGGCAAGTAAATTTGAGTGTCATCGGCATAACAATGGAATGACATGCCATACTTCCTAAAAATAGATCCTCAGGGAAGCAGGTTGAGGCAGAATAGAGCTGGCCTGAGATCAGAACCCTGAGGGACTCCACATGGGAGAGGCGCTGGGGAGGATACAGTGTCACCAAGACAAACATAGAAACTTCTGTCGGACAGACAGGACCTGAACCAGTCCAGAGCAGTACCTCTAATGCCTACGCACTCAGATGAGAATACTGTGGTCTACAGTATCAAAGGCAGCTGTGAGATCTAAAAGCAAGAGAAGGCAGAGTGCCCAGAATCAGTAGCAAGTAAAAGATCATTAAAACATTTTAAAAGTGCAGTTTCAGTGCTATGTAGGACTTTAAAACCAGATTGAAATACCTCAAGGATGCCATTCATGTCTAGAAAGGAATAATGATATATAATATTGTGAATGTAGAGAAAACAATTCTCTCTCCACGTCAGGAGGTTTTTAACGACCTCTCAGAGCACAGCAGTATTACAGCCTCGTTTATTGTTGTGTGAAATATTTGGCTCCGCCCTCTGGCGCCATCCATTGGCTGTATCTATGACGTCATAAAGGACACATAGTGATGTTTCCAACTTTTGAAATTAACAAATCTATTTTCATACATGAAGGCAAAATAAATGAGACTTAAATCTGACACGCTGGACCTTTAAAGGTCAGGTGAGTCCAGCTGACGTCACGTCACAGACACAAATAGCACCGGCTCACTTATCATCTCTGTAACATTCATTTTGTGAGTCAGAAAATGTCTGATAATGTTTGTGAGTTATATTCTAATACCTGTCAATCAATCAATTTTATTTATAAAGCCCAATATCACAAATCACAATTTGCCTCACAGGGCTTTACAGCATACGACATCCCTCTGTCCTTATGACCCTCACAGCTGATCAGGAAAAACTCCCCAAAAAAACCCTTTAACGGGGAAAAAAAACGGTAGAAACCTCAGGAAGAGCAACTGAGGAGGGATCCCTCTTCCAGGACGGACAGACGTGCAATAGATGTTGTACAGAACAGATCAACATAATAAATTAACAGTAATCCATGTGACACAATGAGACAGAGAGAGAGACAGAGAGAGAGATGCAGGTAATGACAGTAGCTTACAACAACATTAATGAAAGTAATAATATTATAGTTATAGTTCTGGCTACTGTGGTACAATATGTTGAAAGTATGTATTAATATCTGGCAGTATACATGTGTGACAATAGTCATATGTGTATAATAACAGTAGAAGTATGACTAATGACTAATGATGGCAGCAGCAGCAGGAGGCATCTGGCAGGACCACGGCAGCAGCACAACCACACACGTCACGCTGTCCAGGCACCGCTGTGATATGAGTTAATCTGAGAGACAGTGGAGCACAAAGGCTCCGGAGAAGAAGCCGAGTTAGTGACATCCAGAATGGCCGAGTTAGCAAGATGCAGTAATAGAATACGAGAGAGAGAGAGAGAGAGAGAGAGAGAGAGAGAGAAGGAGAGAAGGTGCCCGGTGTATTATAGGGGGTCCTCCGGCAGACTAGGCCTAAGTCAGCCTAACTAGGGGCTGGTACAGGGCAAGCCTGAGCCAGCCCTAACTATAAGCTTTATCAAAGAGGAAAGTCTTAAGTCTAGTCTTAAATGTGGAGACGGTGTCTGCCTCCCGGACCGTAACAGGAAGATGATTCCACAGGAGAGGAGCCTGATAGCTGAAGGCTCTGGCTCCTGATCTGCTTTTGGAGACTTTAGGGACCACGAGTAACCCTGCGTTCTCAGAGCGCAGTGTTCTGGTGGGATAATATGGCACTATGAGCTCTCTAAGATATGACGGAGCTTGACCATTTAGAGCTTTATAAGTTAACAGTAGGATTTTAAATTCAATTCTGGATTTTACAGGGAGCCAGTGCAGAGAAGCTAAAACAGGAGAAATATGATCTCGTTTCTTAGTTCCTGTTAGTACACGAGCTGCTGCATTCTGAATTAGCTGGAGAGTTTTTAAGGACTTACTAGAGCTACCTGATAATAGAGAGTTACAGTAATCCAGCCTAGAGGTAACAAAAGCGTGGACCAATTTTTCTGCATCTTTTCGGGTCAGGATAGGCCTAATTTTCGCAATATTACGCAGATGAAAAAATGCAGTCCGTGAGGTTTGTTTTAAATGAGAATTAAAAGACAAATCTTGATCAAATGTTACTCCGAGGTTTCTTACGGTAGTGCTAGAGGCCAGAGCAATGCCATCTAGAGAAACTATGTCATCAGATAAAGAGTCTCTGAGTTGTTTGGGGCCAAGAACAATAACTTCAGTTTTGTCTGAATTTAACATCAGGAAATTGGTGCTCATCCAAATTTTTATGTCTTTAAGGCAGTTATGGAGTTTAGTTAATTGATTACTTTCTTCTGGCTTCATCGATAAATACAACTGAGTATCATACGCATAACAATGGAAGTTCATAGAGTGATTTCTAATGATGTTACCTAAAGGAAGCATATATAGAGTAAATAAGATTGGTCCGAGCACAGAACCTTGCGGAACTCCAAAACAAACTTTGGTACGTAAGGATGATTCATTATGAACGTCAACAAACTGAAAACGATCAGATAAATAAGATTTAAACCAGCTTAGTGCTGAACCTTTTAGGCCAATTAAGTGATCCAGTCTCTGCAGTAGAATTTGATGGTCAATTGTGTCAAACGCCGCACTAAGATCTAATAAAACAAGAACAGAGACGAGTCCTTTGTCTGAAGCAATCAGAAGGTCATTTGCAATTTTAACTAGAGCTGTCTCAGTGCTATGATGCACTCTAAATCCTGACTGAAATTCCTCAAATAAATTATTATCATGGAGAAAATCACACAGCTGGTCTGTGACTACTTTCTCAAGGATCTTTGAAAGAAAGGGAAGATTAGATATTGGTCTATAGTTGGCTAACACCTCTGGATCCAGGGTGGGCTTTTTTAGTAGAGGTTTAATTACAGCTACCTTAAAAGACTGTGGTACATAGCCTGTTAATAAGGATATATTGATCATATCTAATATATGAGTGTTAACTAAAGGAAAGACCTCCTTAAGTAGCCTAGTTGGGATGGGGTCTAAGAGACACGTTGATGATTTAGATGAAGAAATCACTGCTGTCAATTCTTGAAGAGAAATTGGGGAGAAGCAATCTAAATATATATTAGGTCTTACAGCTGTGTTTGAGGTTAGATAGCTACTATCTGAGGACAGGAGGTCATGAATTTTGCCTCTAATAGTTAGAATTTTGTCATTAAAAAAGCTCATAAAATCATTACTGCTAAGGGCTAAAGGAATACAAGGCTCAATAGAGCTTTGACTCTCAGTCAGCCTGGCTACAGTGCTGAAAAGAAACCTGGGGTTGTTCTTGTTTTCTTCTATTAATGCTGAGTAATAGTTTGCTCTGGCATTGCGGAGGCCCCTCTTATAAGTTTTGAGACTGTCTGTCCAGATTAAATGAGATTCTTCCAGTTTGGTCAATCGCCAATTCCTGTGACATCACTGTGTGTGTGTGTTACTCTGACAGGAAATGACAACACTCCTCCACTGTTTGACCTTAATTAAACTTTGTCACCTTTTTTCACACAAACTGCAGCAGATAGTTGTTTTTTTTCTGTTTTACTTCAGTCGGAACAAACTTCATGTTGTTTCATTTAAAAACAAAAAAAACTGTTCACCAGGTCAAACATGACGAATAAAGGCACAGAGTGACAGTGAGGAGTTGCTCTGTGCAGCACGGGAACAAACATGTGACTGCTTTCATGTTCTTTGGGGGATTTTCGGGAGATTTGGCGGTTGCCTAGCAACACATTTTAATCCTAATCTACCTGGGTTGATATTCTGTGTTTACGTTCACTGAAACATCTGTTGTTGATCAGCCAGAGCTCAGGTGCTTCAGTCACATGACAGACCATGTAACACATGGTGATGGGGGGGTCACGGTCCGAGGGTCAATAAGCAAGCACAATACACTGTATACACAGACTGTGATACAGAACCAAAACTCATGAGCGTTTCTTCCGCTGTCATTAGCAACATTTAGCACAAGAAGCTGATTGGCTGTGAGTCAGTCACACTGTGTTGAGAGCAAATGAAAGGGCGGAGCTGGAGAGCAGTTGTGTATAAAGGCCCCGACACGCCAAACCAACATCAAAGAACTGGCAGTGATGAAGGTCGACCAACATGTTGCACATGAATGCACCACAGAGACGTCAGCCGACAGCAAACCAGCACGAATGTTCTGCTCCTTTAGACGAGTGACGCTCGGCACAAAATGAAAAGCTGCACGACTTTTGAATTTACCAGACAGCCAGGTCATTTAGTGACATTACATCATCTTGATCTGTGAGATTTTAAAATGAAATCAGTCCATTTGCAGTTTTATGTCTGGCAGCATGGTTCTGATCTGGGACCTCTCTGCCCTTCCACGCGCCTACGCAGAAAGCTTAAGGCAGAGCAGTGTGCTCTCTGATGAGAATTTCGTGGTCGAAGGTCAAAGGTCAGTGTGACCTCACATAACTGGGAATTCATTCACTAATTCTGACCAAACTCGAAACAAATGTCTAACAGGATAAAATTATGAAGGTCAAAAGGTCAAAGGTCAGCTTGACTATGACATCATCATGTTTTAACGTCACATCTCAGGATCAGAAGGGGAGACATTTGGTCAGATACTGAATGGGTGACTCTAATCTTGAAAATGTGCTGATGATACAACCACGGGGCAGACCGGTGGGCGGAGTCATACAGCGGCGGGGGTGGTGATTCTCGACAATGAGATGTTAAAGGACCAAAAACATCATCAGAAGCATCCAGTCAATCATAGTCACCCTCGTATGTGACCCCTAACTTACCATGTGACACGTGGCGTACTGTGTGACACATGACGTACCATGTGACTGAGGTGATGTTCAGGTGTTCTGGGCTCTAAACGTTGTCTCTCTGTGTTCTGTTCGCAGCTGGGAGAACCACCACCAACGAAGAACTAGAGGACATGTTGGAGAGTGGCAAGCTGGCCATCTTCACCGATGATGTAAGCACCGCACCTGAGCCCGTCTGTCGCCACGGGTCGCTTTAACCTGAGCCATTCTGCTTCCCTTAGTGATTACACTAAGCTATGTGGGATGCAGAATCGCCAGAAGGTGCGCTGAGACATCAAGTGAACACGGTCGTTGTCACATGACATGTAACGATAGGAGGATGCACCAGGAAGCTCTTATTTTGATAGAGTCACCTCACACTCATCATTTGCTCCTTCAAAGTAAGAGCTGAAATAGGTGCATGCGCCTCTGCCTCTGGCCAAAGCTGAGAGTGTCACATGACCTGATGGCTGTCATCAGGTCGGTAACTTAAAACTGAGCTGAAAACCAAAAGGTTTCACTCCGAGCTCCTCTGGTTGAACCACATCCACCTGTGATGTCACAGTGTAGTGACCAGCATGCTTCAACATGTGGAGGTCAGGAACATGGTTTACAGCCAGTGTTGAGTTACTCTGTGATCAGGTAAGTAGGTCAGCAACAGCGCACCACAGGAACCAAGGACACTGGAGGTCAAAGGTCATCACATTTTATACCAACTGAATATTCAGCATGACAGATCAAAGGCCTTCACACGCCGAGGGTGCGACGTATAAATGTGACGTATGAAGAACATGAACATGTAAAACACTAGCCTGCAAATGTTTAGAATCAAAACTATTCGTTCTAGGACGCCACTGACCCAGATCAGCGTCCATCAGTCTGTCTGAGGTCAGTACCGGTAATGCAGTGAACTACTGCCGCACTCAAAACGATCCAAAAGTTGAGTGTGGATTAACACTTCTCACCCTCACCGGTCGCCATCTTTGTGACATAGCAAAGGTCTCATCTTCTGACATGGCGGCTGGAGACAACAAGGAGCTGTTAGTTCGACATGTTTTTGCACCAAGAACCAAAACTGTTGTTGAATAGAAGCTGTCAATGATGTTTGTTCGGTCTGTGATGATTTGGTGCCAACAACAATAATGCGAGTGCTAACGTTAGCAGCTAACTAACTTGATCGTAGCTACAGCGACGCAGTGTAATCAGCATGAACATTGTGGTGTCAGTTTGATTTATGTGTGGGTGGAGATAGCGGTCAGATGCTGGTGATAATGCTCCACCGTCTGTTTGCAAGTCACCGTTTAAAGAAGAAAAGGTCGTCAAAGGACGCCGTTGTCACTTCCCAAGAGTGCAAAATGGCAGTGCGAGATTTGAGACAACACTACTCTGTTGAAATTAGTGCTCCATGCAAAAAGAACACATTGCACTACATAGGAGTTTAGCAATTCAGTTTGTCCGTGAGGGGGAGAAATACAGAAGGGATAAGTTAGTAAGGAGGCAAGGGTGTGGCCGCCTAGAAGGTGCTTGTGATTGGGAAATGCAAGTAGATTTAGGGGGAAAGCTTGTTGTTCCTCAGGAAAAAGTTTGTACCAGGCAGAGGCCTGACTTAGTGTTGTGGTCAGTGAGTCAACGGATAGTTTATTTCATTGAGCTGACAGTTCCTTGGGAAGACTCAGTGGAAGAAGCCTATGAAAGAAAAAAGCTTAGATATGCAGACTTAGGAGCAGAAGCTGAGCAGCGAGGATGGAAGACTAGGATTTGTCCAGTGGAAGTGGGGTGTAGGGGATTCATAGCAAGATCAGCTGTCTCACTCCTGGGGGAACTCGGAGTGCGGGGACAGAGTTTGAGGAAGACAGTGAGGGAAATGTCAGATGAAGCAGTCAGAGCTAGTCAGTGGATTTGGATGAGGAGGAATAATGTCAGTTGGGGGGCAGCAGGGGGAACTACTAAGCAGGGCACATAACTCCTTGAGATCAGGTGGAGTGATCCACTTCCTGTCAGGAGAAATCCAGGAAGAGGAAGGTTATTTAAGTGTGGGAGTGGCCTATTTGAATCCTTTTTGTTTGAGACCATGCTGCAAAGTGAGTGTGTTTGCTGTTCCTGTGAGTTTATTTAGCTCCTTTAACTTTAGCTTATATTGTAGTTATGCTATGTAGCGTGTGAAATAGAGTATGGTGAATGTGCTAAGAAAGGTAGTATCAGCACTGTCTCTACCTGGAGCTCGCATGTACGGAGCCTGGGTTTGTTGAAGGTGGCAGTGCTGTTTGGGCTGAGAAAGCCATGTGTAAGTAAGGTAAAGGAGGTTGTTGGGTTGGTGCGGGGAGCAGTGAGACCTGGCATTAGGGGAGTGTCTCTGGGACGCCAGAGATCACTGTCTAGCCTCCTGGAGGTGTCGTGGGACCAACTAGACGAAACACTGGTGAAAGGAGGTTCCCACCTGATGACCCCAAAGACATGTTAGTTATCACTGCTCACTGGTCTGTATAGTTAAGCCTTGCCATAATAGCTTATCATAGGGCTTAGGTTTTTCACTGAGTGTTGATCTTTTCTCTAGAGCACAAACTTTATTTATTTGTTTATTTGAATGAATTGAATTGTACTCACGGACGTACGTAGCGAACAAAGTGCACTACACTGTGTTGCTGTTTAATAACCTTCAGAAGTACAGGTGCAACGTGATTGGTTGAAGCTGTCACGGTGCAAAAGCTCAGAAAAATTGACCTCTTTCCAAAAACAAATTATGGTGCTTCTTCATTTGGTAATTTTCATGTTTTGTGTAAAAATACTTGTGACGAAGACCTCGGTGTGTGAAGGCCTGTTCAAGTCACTACTTCTATGAACCCCAAAGATTTTATTTTGAAGATCTCATTGTCATCAACCCCTTCAAATTAAAAGCTTGTACATGTGCAGGTACCACTGCCATCAACAAGAAATTTCAAATTACTTTAGTGTCATATGACCTTAAATTTGATCTGAATTTTTTATTTCAAACATGACAAAAAAATCACGTGTGTTGCTGACTCCGCCCACAGCAGCACATTAATTAGCTTCCATGTCGGAGTCCAGACGGCTTCTCCCAATGGGGGCGTGTCGACTGACGTATCAGTAAAGAGCTGGCAACACAGACACCAACAATATGCTGTCAATTTACAGTGTTCATCCTGTTTAATGTTTTCACAGTCTGTAAAAACGAAACACAGATTATTTCTGTGAATACTTGGATTTACAGTAATGTTGTGTTCAGGGTGTCACGTTCAATCAGTTTACTGTCGACAGGCAAAGTCGATATTGTAATAACTTCATTTATCAGTTTAGAGATGATCTAAAATATTACTTCTCAATCCAACATTAGAACTTTATTATTCTGCAGACATCTGATTTAAATATGCACTTCTATGAATTATTTAATTCAATTCAATTTTATTTATAAAGCCCAATATCACAAATCACAGTTTGCCTCACAGGGTTTTACAGCATACAACATCCCTCTGTCCTTAGGACCCTCACAGCTGATCAGGAAAAACTGCATTATGCACTAGTCCATACCCATTGGTAGCTTTGTCATCTTCTACCTATGCCAATCCTCAATGCCTATGTGCAATTTCACATAGATTGACCACGTCAGTGAGTAGAAAAACGTGGGACAGACAGAATGACACACTGACAGTTTCTGTGATTATGTACAGCATACCATACCATGACTTAGTCATACCAAACATTAGAAAACACCAACATTGGTCCACAGGGGGAGCCACAGCGATCGGTCGCATTTTAGCCATTTTGAAGCATTTTTCTGTTGTTATAGCGCCACCCAGTTGCCAATTAGAGTTAAATTTCTCCAGTCACCTTGAGGCGTCCTGTTCTACATATCTACCAAGTTTAGTAAAAATCCATATGGCGGTTAGGCCTAGATAAGAAATGAGCTCTCTAGCGCCCCCATTTTGTTTGATGGGGTCAATAATGGAGGGGTCCCCTCAGATTATGTGTGGTCATATGCCTACAAAGTTGCGTGGTGATGGGTGAAACCCTTGAGATGTTATACACCTTTATGTGATGAGCCACGCCCTCCGCAATATTCATTGCCTTATAGAAGCTCAGTTTTAGTAAGTTTTCCAACTTTTGCCAAGAGGGAACTTTAGATATTGGTCCCTAGATTATGTTCAGCCAGTTTCATGCAGATCGCTCAAACTTCCTAGGAAGAGATCCATTTGAAGTGTTTTTCAAAAAATTCAAAATGGTGGAAAATCTATATAAGCGGAAGTTATGGGTTCTTGAGGCAAATGTGTTCCTCATGAGGAGAGGCATCTCTGTGCAAAGTTTCATGTCTCTACCACATACGGGGCATGAGATATGCCCATTCAAAGTTTGACATTTCAATGGGTTGCTATAGCGCCCCCCTTTGGCCAATTGATGTAATATTGCTTCATTGGCATCCTCCCATGACCCTCTACCACTGTGCCAAATTTCACATGGATTGACCAAGTCAGTGAGGAGAAAAACATGGAACACACACACACAGAGTTTATCATTATATAGTAAGATAAAAGGCAATAGAAACTTAGAAGAGATGGATATTAATACATTTATTTAAAGTACAGTGTCAGCATGAAAACTGCTGCCATCCTGATGGACGACTCAGAGAAATGAGCCCAAACAGATGTGATCTACGGCAGGAAACAAAAACTCTTTAAATTCAGCTTGTCAGAGACCCCGAACTTTTAAGTCTATTTTTCTAAAATAAAACTGATGGTGAAACAAAAAGCACGAGCCTGATGTTTGAATTGCAAAACTAACATTTCATCAAACTTGAGTCTCCGTGCAACACCCAGTTTCCAAAACATACTGTAGTGTCCTGTCATTTAAAACAGCAGCAAGCCTCCGTCCTGTTGCTTCAACCACAGTGGCCCACAATGCATTGCTCCATACAGTACCAAACTGTTTTACACCAGTACACTGTGTTAGTCAAGTCAAATTTATTTTTATAGCACATTTAAAACAACCTTGGTTGACCAAAGTGCTGTACAGTTCCTCCAAATATAAATAAACAAATGAATGAATAGCACAAACAACATAAATTATCAATAAAATCAACAATAGGTTGAAACAATAAGACATCAACACAAGAATAAAGGTAAAATACAAATAAAAGCTATAAAAGACATGTCTGTCTCAATTTCTTAGTGTTGGAGATTGGTTGTAGATTAACAGCAGTGTGTATAATACTGTCTGTGGATTAGTGCCCCAAACAACCCCACTTAAAAAAAATCAGCACTGTCTCTTTAAAGCTGCTGTCAATGAAACTTTAAACTTCCTGCAAACACTTTTCACATTAAAAGCTTTTCAGCAGCTCTTAAAGCGTAATCCCTCCCTTTATTTGTTGGCTTTTAATTTGTAGAATCCTGATTCTGATTAACGTTTGAACAAGTTGAACAAACATGTTCCCAAATTTGCAGTGGTTTAATTATCTTTGAAGAGTTTGTTCACATTTTTTTATTTATTATTATTATTATTATTATATATTTTTTTATTAGTTTCGGATGCTATTTCTTTAAATTTAAAACCGTCAGAGTAAATTAATATTTGTGTTCAAACTCGCTCTCTCCCGCAGATCAAAATGGACTCTCAGATGACCAAGCAGGCTCTGAACGAGATCGAGACCCGACACACTGAGATCATCAAGCTGGAAAACAGCATCCGCGAGCTGCACGACATGTTCGTCGACATGGCCATGCTGGTTGAGAGCCAGGTACATGACATCAGAGCAGGAAAGGCAAGCGTGCCAGAGATTGTTCAGGTATCACACGTTAAACTCTGTGACGTATGCGTGTTTGTTTTAGGGAGAGATGATTGACAGAATTGAGTACAACGTGGAACACTCCGTCGACTACGTGGAGCGAGCCGTATCCGACACCAAGAAGGCCGTCAAATACCAGAGCCAGGCTCGCAAGGTAACACGCTGATCCCAAAAATATAAAACTGTCCATTTACAAGAGGAAACTTGAGTTAACCACCCTGCGTGTCTCCTTCCTGTCGCCCTGCAGAAGAAGATCATGATCATCATCTGCTGCGTCATCCTGGGCGTGGTCCTGGCGTCGACCATTGGCGGCACGCTGGGCTTCTAAGACACTCCGCCACCCGCCGCTGTGACGACCGACACCGACTGACCGTCTGACCGCCAGCAGAGAAAAGAAACACCGACGACAACAACACAAAAACTTGAAACACAAATGCAAGACAGATAACCAATCAGCTAGGAAGAGATAACAATCCAATCACAGATAAGAGGAAACACCACGGGGTTGGGTGGGGTTCAAAAAACAAAGACAAAAAAAAAACACAATAAAAACGCCATCACATTATAGCTGACTTAAATACGTAACATATACAAAAAGAGGGTACAAATAAGCCTACTATTTATTACAGATGTACATGTAAATGTATTGAACATATGAAGCAACACATGGGTTAGCTACCTGTAAAAAAAATATGACTTATAATATGACATTTACTTGTTTGTTTGTTTGTTTGTTTGTTTGTTTTGCCTTTTTTTCTTATTTTTTAACAGTTTCTTTCGTTTTTCGGGAGTCTCCGAGGACAGTGATGGTGACTGCTGCTGGGTGCGAGTTCTACAGGACCAGCGCTCCAGAGCCGAACTTTATTTCTTTGTTTCTTACGTTTAAATTTTTGAGTTGAGGTTCTGGAGCCGAGCACGTTCGAGAATATCACAGAACGCATTCTCCGTAAAAGTGCTCAGCTTTCCAGTCAAGGTTTGTCCCACTAGAGGACGAGAAAGAAAAATCTTGTTCTGGAGCGCAGACGGGAACAGAGTGAGGTTCTGGAACGCTGTCCCGCAGGACGAGCACCCACTGGCGTTGGTAGAACCAACTTTATCCCCTTGTTTCTGGGAGGGACCGATCTCGCCATTGGCTCAGCTGCCTCTTTAGACCACCTGTCATTGGTTGCTCACTCCTGTCATTCACCTCAGTCAGCCTGTTAAATTAGCATAGACTGGCGAAGCCCAACCTGGCCGAACGCCATTTATAAAACGCCGTGGAAAGAGCGTGACACGCCGCCCACTGAACTGTTTTTCACAGCCACCTGATTGGTTGAGAAAACACAACCAATCAGACGTGTGTCTGGCAGGGGTGTCACTGCAACGTGGCAGGTTTCCACGACAACAGCCTCCCCTTCCTGTCACATCAATCCAACCAAAGAGCAGGGGGAGGGAGGGGCTCTGGTGTCCTGCTGAATTTAATCTGAAAATGTGACATTTGACTGACAGGTGAACGGTGGGAAGGAAGCAGGGATAGGAGGAGGAGGAGGGTGCGAAGAAGGGTGGGACGAGACGGACAGTCAATCTATGCAGTTTAGGTAAGAGGAAGACGACTTGTCCCGCCTACCCCACCCGAGATAGCCAATGAGGATCGGGGGTTCACGTTAGCGCAACAAAAGGCTCATCGCACTGATCGCTGTCAAAAAGTCGTAGTCAAGGCCGGGTGTCGTCTCCAAGCTGTCACAACTGTTCTTCCGGAAGATTCTAAAAAATGAAGAGAACACATTAAAAAGTAAAGAAGAAAAATAAACGAAAACTTTATTAACAAACAAGCTCGACAACAAACGAGATGGACAGAAAATGTCGAGACCTCTGAAGATGCTGGCGTGCCCTGGTTACCTGAGTGTCGTGGTAATATCGTTGCGTTATTTTGGTTTTTAATGGGGAACGTTTGTTGCTTCGTTGTTCCGTGGTGCTGCTGTTTTAGTGCGTGCGTGACGTGTCCCGTGACGTATCAGCCTGACATCATTTAGCGGTTACTGTTTAGTCAGTATGGTTTGATGCATTTGCCTGTTTCCTCCCTGCATCCCTCCATCTCCTGCCTGAGTGTGTCTGCGGTCTGTGATATGTGACTTCACATCATTTAAATACCTGAGTTGCACAGGTGCTACTGAACAGGAGAGGCTTTTCCTATTGATGGATTTCCTCCATGGAAGGTGGAATATGTGACACACACACATTCATGTACATTTACAACATGCCACTTGCATGATATACCTTTAACTTTTCACACAGACATGCCGGAAAATCCCCCCCCAACATACACACCCTCCTGCGTTACATATCAGCCAGTGCTAGTGTTAGACTGGGTCGCTTAGCATGCTATAGCGTTAGCTCGTGTTACATGTAGGTCGTGTAGAAGCTGCTTGTTGGAGATGATCACAAGTTATCTGGTCTTTTTTAATGTTCGAGACACTTTCCGTGTGTCCAGATCAGCGTTGGGGAAGGAATAAAACTCAAGAAATAAGACAGGAGGAGTGAAAGTCCTCAGCTCATAAATAGTGATTTGACAAAATAATCGTGACACAAGGTTCACTCACTCGCTTTCTCCAGATCATTTAATCACATCTCACAATCTTGCTATTCAGTTTTGGAAAAGGCTGGTTAGCCAGTAGCTCGTTAGTACGATTATTTTGTCAAACTAGTTGAATTTGAAAAAGCAAAGCATTTTCTTTTCTATTGGTCCCCTTACAAACCTATAATACACGGAGAGTAAATGTATTATCGGCTAGCATTAGTATTAGCAGTTAGCGGTATGTCTGCACAAGAGGACGGGACTTTCATGCTAGAAAAAAATCATCACTGATTAATGTCTCAACGCTGATCCAGATCAGGGCAACACTCACGTGTGTTACATTTGCATGTTTTGTTCCGTTACTGTTGACGTGGTCCATGTTGAGATGTAACAAAAAACTGTGTGTGTTGCTCCAAACTGGACACACGGATGTGTTGAAAATGACTTCACAGTATTGTGACTCTGACTTTAGGCTGGAAGGGGTGAAGGAGGAAGGTTTGTCCGTGTTCAGGCTCTGTGATACGGAGATACGTCTTCCTCTGTTGAGGCCTACGCTGGACAATCCTGCAGTTATATCACAATCACTGTCAGGGTTACAAACACCACCTTAAACTCTGTAAAATCAGTCTACACTACACTTGGTGTCAAAGCAATAAAGTCAGTTTGATGTTGTTAAGTTTTATTTAACAAAAAAAGTGTTAGCTAACTAGCTTATTGTGTACAGGCTGCAAAGTGAGCTGAGTGGTTTCGTAAAGACTTCAGAGCTTCGATGGACGTGAAATTCTCTTGATTGAATCATCAGTTCAAAAGATGCAAAACTCTTTTAAAAGTATCTGGTTCTTTGATTAAAAGTCAAAACCACTTTGCAACTCACTCGTTCTGGAAAGCTTCGACAAGAAGCTAACGTTGTTTAAAGTGTTGTTGGCAAACGGACATCACAGTATCTGTCCAACACAGGACCACGTTAGCTGCTTCGTCGTGGCTAACGGTACTTGTAGGCGATCCACGAGGGAGTCGTCACTGCTTTGTTGAATATGTGTGTTTTCTTGGAATAGTTAGCGCTGTTAGCTGTAGATGTCTGTGATGTTGTATTAGTCACTAGATAAAATATAAAGGACAAAGATTTTTAGCTTCAGGTTTGGAGAAGAGCGGAGGTGGGAGTTTTTATTTTATTCTTTGACTTCCCAAAACCAAAACTTAACTTGTGTGTTCACCAAAGCTTTGCCAACACCCCCAACCCCTCCAAGCAGCAAGATCCAATAGATGTTTGTTCGAATGAATCGTTCGTAGGTCTAGAATAATTTTTCTCTGCTGTTGTGTTGTTAACGTTCATGGCTACGTTCTGTCTTTGTAGGTGTTTTTCTGTTTTTTGGTTGTAGTATGGACTGAACCTGTCCACGAATATAAAATAATGTTTGTAAATGAAACCCAAGCTACTTGTTTCACTCACATTTCCCACGCGTCTTCGGACTCTTTAAGAGCTCTGCTTCATTTGGGAAAGTCCAGGCATGTTGTGAGGCAATCGACGAGTCCAGGAAACTAAACTGACTTGTTTGTTAACAAACATTTAACCTCCTCCAATCACAGTGCTTCGTTCATCACCTGCCAGTTACATCGTAATGTCAGCCACACAATATTTAATTCAGTTACATGTTTTCGAAGGTCGATGGTTGTCAAGGTGATGTCACGGTCGTCTTGCAATGGTTTGGTGGTGGATAAAAATCAGCATTGTGAGGATGCCGTCGTAGCACCAGCCAGCTTGTTAACACTGATGTTTCTTTGCCGTGTGTGTGTGTGTGTGTGTGTGTGTGTTTTCTGTAAACTTCCTGTCTGGCAGTCATCCATCAGGCCCTGCCGCCATCCTCCCGGGAAAGAAAACACAGACAAACGTCATGAAACCATGAAGGTTGTGTTTAATTTAACATCTTGGTGAAAGATAGGAGGTTTGTCCGAGTATTCTGTCCCCTGTCCTTTTGTCTTCCCTCTTCCTGTTTGTGTTGTAGTTGTTTGGTTGTACAAAAAGACGACGTTGAGGATTTGGAGTCTGCCCCTTCCCCTCCCCGGCGGCCCATCCCGTTGTGTGTAATGATAATAATAATAATAATGATGATGATAATAATAAAAAAGGCATGCAAAAGCGTTGTGGAGTTTGCATGATGGTGTTTTTTGTACCCCACCCCCAACCTGCCCTCCATGTCGTGCACTTTACCGCTCATCGGACCTGTCTTTGGTTAGCACGTTAGCTAACTTGTTCTTACTCAATCTGCATTCTCAATCCTTTTTTTAATCTAAAAGTTGAACACATGTTGGCGTTACATGTCCGCACGTGTTCATTTGTAACATTGTCGGAACAGTAGTTGTATTTTTAAGGTGTTTTGTTTGAGGAGCAGGTTGATATTTAAACGTCAAAATACGCTGCCACAACTTCAGACATCCTGTCCCCTCTCCAACCCCTGACATGGACCTCCAAACCTCCCGCTGGGTTACACACCACTGTCACCATCTGATCTCTGTGCTGTTTGCTTCCACGGCTGCATTTGTGTTGTGTTTTTGTGTTAATAATCGGTCTGACACCCTTCGACCTGTAGGCTTACCTCCCGTCGCCCCTCCACTTGGCCTTGTGTGTGTGCAGCATGCCTCCCTTCCTCTTCAGTGAAACAAGATTGGTGCATTAATGTGTGAATGTTTGTGTGTGTGTTTGTTCGGAGCAGCACGAGTTTGTTTTAATGTGCAAAGCATCCGATCGTAGGTCCACGGGTTGCAGCCGTTTGAAGAATTCCACTTTGTTTTTTTGAAAATTGTGACAGATGTGAAGAGAAAAGAGATCAGACATATTTATGGACGCCATGATCACTGTTATTATTCTATTTATTAAAATTCAAACCAAAGCGTTTTTTGCCCTCCCCTCATGTGTTCTCAAAACGTTCGCCGCTAATATCAAAGAGCACAACGCAAGTCAAGTTTACAGTGAGACGTTCGTCACAAATGGTGAAAAAACTAGAATAAAAAAAAACATCAAACGCTACCATAACTTTGAAAGCATAAGCCCCCCCACTGCCCGCCACCAGCCCTCACTGCATGTTGGTCTATCTGCCAATCAAACCAACAAAGCTACCCAACAGTTATCTCACGCCACAACAATGATGTCTGCCTCCACACCCCCTTTCCTTTTCTTTTCACCCGTAGACGTTAGTTTGTGATCTGATTAGTGAAAAATATGACGCATAATCATCTGTGAAAAATTTGCATCCACGCTTCTCCTCCACTCGAGGCATATACGGAGACAATGGTGGTGCTTTCTTATTCTATTTATTAATCGCTGTTATTCTTGTTATTTTGGTGTCATTTTCTGTACAGCTTGTTTTTCAGTCTCTGTGCTCTCACCACAGGATCACTGCTGCCCTGCAGGTCTGAAGGGTTCGTTAGCAAGTCAGCCAACCAACCAGCTCGCCTCTTCTCTTACAACTCCTCGCCACAGTCCCCCATAATTTTAGCTGTGCACAAAAACTAGCATCAGGTAAATTACAATGAAGCAGCACTAGCTAACGATGCTTCGTAGTAATTCCTCATCAACTGAACTCTGCTGCGGGACTCGTCACCTCCTCTGCACCATGTCGTCGCCAAAAAAAAACAAAAACAAAGGTCTAACTTGGAGATTTGAAGGAAAAGATGGCCGACTGGCGTCTGAGTTGTTTTAGCTGAGAGAGGTTTTACAACAACTCTTCCCGGAAGATGATGGCAACATTTGTACGTGGTGTCCACATGGGACTGTCCACAGGTTCCATAAACGCCTACATTGGTGGGTCCCAGATAAGGTGCCCATCTTGGTACCCACGTAGCTCCAGCATGACCCACGTGGGTAAACCTCCCCATGTGGGAATTTTGCATTAAGCTAATATCAAACCCGTGGACACTCACATGGGCCCCATGAACCAACATTGTCTGGTAAACCACCAATAAATCTCCGATTGGCACTTTTCTTTCTATGTGGGAATCATTGGCAGTGATTCTCTGAACCCTTGCCAGCAGATTTGCACCACCTAAAAATAATTTGCAAATAATGTTGAATAATTTCTGAATTCCTGCTGAGCGTGTGCAATGGAGGTAACAAATCTTTCACTGTGACTGGGAAACAATCAGAGGCTGACAGACATCATCTACAGCGCTCGCTAACGAACTCCCGTAAACCTCCAGGGAGCAGTTTCCTGTGTGTGAGCGAGGACTGCAGCCTTGTCAACTAAAGTCACATATATAGGCAAGAATATATATATAAACCTTACATCAACATTTCTATACCTGTGTGTACGTGGCTCTGCAGCCATCACCGTTTCTATTGGCCGTGTACAGTTGTTGTCAGAGTGGGGTACAGGAAGCAGGAAAAAATCATCCAGAGAGAGGGTTTGGGTGCGACACCACAACTCCAAAGATTGACTTACCATTAGCTGTTAGTCGCTAGCCGTTAGCCTGCCTGTGGAAGTAACTCAGAGTATTGTTTCGCACACATGTTGAAAAATGACTTCCTGAAGTCTGAGGTCATTTTAACGTGTGCAGGCTCGATGCGCTCTGCAGTTATTTCTGCAATTGAATTTTTCAGTTTCAATCAGCAGCACATCGTCTGCAGACGCGTGTCTGTCTTCCAAGTTTGTATCTAGCAGACACCGAGTCACAAGACTGTGAGGATTCCAGTTAGTCGTGCTTTCTCTTCTTTGTTTCTCCGTTGTCGGACGATTAAACTCTTCTCTGATGATTTTTGTCTTCCTGAAACAATTTTCAAAAACCAAAACCTGTTCAGTGCCCTGCTCTGGAGGATGAAATGAAAACGTTTGTTGATGTGTTCGTCGCGGCTTCGACCTGCTCGCAGCCGCGACTTGATACTAATTGTTGTTTCTGATGACAATTTCTTTAATGCTCCACCCACATGTCCTTCTGCTTGCTCCATCCTACGAGACAGTATTTCAGTTTGAATCAGTGTTTTTTTCCCTAGTGGGAGGGTGGGAGGAGTCTGGGGGAGGGGCATGAAAATAGACCACGCCCACACGGTCTCTGCCATAGCAAGTAGGAAAGACACTTAAATAACATTGTAATGATCATTATTATTATTGTTATTATTATTATTATTACCATAAATGACAAATAAAAATGCAGTAAAACATTTGCAAAAACCCAGAGGGAACGAATGGCTTCACACACAAAGTGATCAAACATCTAAACTTTAAAAAAGGGAGGTGATGACGATTCTATAATAGCAATGATTTAAAGAAGTACAAAAGGAATTATGTTATCATAAATAATAGTAGTAATATTGAATATTGAATGCTCGCAATTTTGTCAAACTGAAACTGGATTCTTTGTGTTATGTAATTATTGTAAATAACTTCAAAGAGAGAAAAAATGACTTGCATGTCTATGTATAAATCTACTGAGATATCTATTCCCGTCAAAGTTGACCAGTAGTTCGATCTCTGTCCTTTTTTGCCACTTTCGTTTCCCCCTGCGAACATTGCCTGCCCCCCCCCAATCTCAGCAGCCCTTTTATTCTTTCTGTGTGGCTGAGAGACGACAGCAGAGAGACGGAGACACATAGCTTCCAGCGTCCTCATCCGCCAGTTCAGACAGTCTTTACACCAGCCTGCTGACACAAAGAAAACATATGATGGTGTTTTCTGTCGATGTGCTGTTGTACCTTTTTTTTCAGGTCTCTTTATTTCCCTCTAAAAAAAAAGGGCAAAATCCATTTAGACAGGAAGTGAAGAGGTCGCGTGTGTCGGCGGGTTTTTGTAAACACAACCACACCTCCGCCCATCACCCCAGTTCCAGAGGCTCCACCCACTGGCTCCTCTGATGAAAGTGCTTCCCTCCATATTTGGAAAATTAACCCCGCCTCCAGGGCTTTCTAGGCCATGCCCCCTGATCACTTAGCGGGTTTCCGAACTCTCCCTGTCTCTCTCTGTCTGTCTCGATGTCTCTCAGCCACAGCTAGTGAGCCAAAATACAAACCTAAAACTTGGTCTCTTTACTGCTGTGTCCCCCCCGAGTTTAGCCTGCACCCGGACCAGATAATAGCCAGATCCCGAGATGCAAGTGCCCGAGTAGTCCATGTAAATGTCAGCCTGTTTGATTGGTATAAGCAGCCCTGAAACAGCGGCAGACTCAGTGACAAAGATGTGCCGTGTTGCTTATCCCCATCAAACGATCCCTCCATCAGGATTCACTGTGTGGATCGAGTTCTGTCAGAAAAATCACACGACCATCAGCTGCTACGAAGACTTCATCTTCATCTAAAGACTCATGAGACCTGATTTCTGACTGATCTTCATGCAAACAGCAACCAAACCACAATCTGAACCCGTCAACAGAAACACCTGAGTCGTCTTCTTGGAGCATCTTAAGACTGACGTGATCTCGTAAGTCTTAAGATGCTTTCGGAAGAAGTGCCGAAAAACCACATAAAGTGTTTCTGTGTCCCCTCGGCCCTCCTGACGTAACCTCAAACCTCCACAGTCTTCCTTCTACGTCATTTAGTCCTCTCCTCGTTCCTGGAGGAGGTCTCAGCTTCAGTTTCTCAAAGGTGTCGAAGTGCAAGAGATCGCAGGAAGGTCACACAGATCTGAGCTATCTGCAGGTCGTTGGGTTTTTACCCGTCAGATTCCAGGAGGTAGCTCTGATCTGTGTCGAAGAGACATGATAACTGATTCTGGATTCATTCCGCCTCATGCCTTCGATGGGTTTGAGGAACACGGTTCTCCAGAGTCGCCACCTAACTTGGGGCCTGGTCTCTAGCCTCACACAGGCCTACCGTAACAAAGCGTGCAATATACAGAGAAACAAGGGCTTTCTTTATCATGCAGAGGCGTTCAGGCCCGGCCGCCGTGCTACGACCTCCTGCAGGAACTCCATCAGCAAAATCACCCGTTGTAGACGCCATCACTGTGGGACCTTCGGGACAAACCCCCCCACAAATGCACAAATTTGAAACAGTCTGTCTCGGGGGAAACGGCAGACGAGAGACCCGAAATAGTTCCAAAATTTAAAAAAAACAAAAAGAGGACAGGGCCGTTGTGCTCACACGCAACTTTGACAGGAAATGCAACTTGTGTCCCGTTTTTTTTGTGTGTGTATGTGTGCGTAGCGTAATGTAAAAGCGATCTGTCCCCCCCCCCTCCAACCCTCCCCCCCCTGAAAAAATACCCCCTCCCGACCCCCCCCTCCTCCACCCCTGTCTCCCCCCTCCTCCCACCTCCTCTCTCGTACTGCTGTTGGCTGTTCTGTTTAGTTCATGTGACGTGCCAGTATTCCCCCTCCCCCCTTCTTTACCCATCTGCCCCCCCACCCCACCCCCACCTTTACTCGTCCCCCTTCTTTCTCTCTCTCTCTCTCTCTCTCTTTCTCTCTCGCTCTCTCTCCCCTCTGCCCCCCCCTCTTCATGGATCTTTAAGATGACAACTCTATGCAGATGCTGTCTTTTATAAGTGTGTCAAAATTTTAATTTAAAATAAAAACTTAAAAAAAAACAAACCCTGACAGACATATTGAAATGATAACAAAAAATGAATAAAGAAAAGGATTGTTCAGTGTACTTCCTGTTTCCTGTGTCTTTCATCTGTTTCCTTATCAAAGCCTTAATCACACAGGAAGTGTTTTAGCAGCTGGAGGCGACTTTTTAACAGTGTTTAATGAGATTGAAGCTTTTTGCTCGCTGTGTGTTTGTGTTGCTACGCGCCTCGTGTTTCTGCGCTCTAGACGCCTGGCGTTTTTGCTAGAGCGCTGTGAACTCGCCCCTCTGACAGACAATGCATGTAACAGGCTGAAGTTGACACGGCGTCCCAGAATGTCAACAACCAACACACCCAGGGTACCTTGGACGCCATATGTGGACGTGGAAAGTCCATGACCAAATGTGGACATGTGATGAGGTCACAATGAGGAAGTGATGGTCACTAACAGAGGCCTGAAATAACCTGTATGATAATGTCTCAAACTCAGTATAATGGCCATGGCGTCCGTCCATGTCATGAACATGAACATATTGAGAGAATCTCTTCAAATTTGATGCAAACGTCAACCTGGACTCAACAATGAACTGATAAGATCATAACCCCGTGACTGACGCCACCTGGCATCATATCACCATGAAAGGTCGTTTTTGGTGTCAGTGTCTGACGCCGAAATCACTGCTAAAACAGCGATATGTCACGACTTCAGAATGAGAACTGAGAAAATTAGAAATGTTGCCCGCTGCGTGTTGGGGTTCCATTCCCCTGTCAGGAGTTATTTTTCAACAGTCACCGGCTCACTATACAGAATGAATTCTGCTGTTTGAGCTCATCAAGTCCAGATCTGAGGCAGCAAACAAAATTAATGTTATGATGGGAAAAAAAAAACTTTCAAAATGAAACTAGAGTTTGAATAAAGGGAAATGATTCTCTATAATATCAAATACTCATTTTGTCCTGAACTCTGAGACGACGTAGAAACAGGATTCATTTATAAAAACACAGGAAGAAACCTTCACTCTGCAGCTCTCCATTTGACTGGATGTTTATGTGCCAATCACAGTGTTCCACATCATCTAACATGGACTGTAGTCAAGCCCCGCCCCCTGTTTACCTGTTTAAAGTGAACATCAGACGTTATGTTACTGATACATGTCAAAATATCACATGACAGATTTACAGCTGTAATAACAGGATCTTTTTTAATATCCGTCCACTGGAGCAGACGCTTGATGCTGTAATGATACAGTCAGTTCAAGTATTCAGTTGATTATATTCACAGAATTTTCATCTCCATAGATTTTCAACAGTCTTAACAGATAATTCAGTAGCTAAGGATATTTTGAGTAGTGATGACAAATATGATGCAAAATAGATACGCAGTCATCACTTCATTCATTAATATGAGTCTCATCTCTTACGTTTTTTTATGTTAAAAAAGGTCTGTTCAGACCTTTTATTTTCATTTTTACTGTTAGATAATAAAGTATCCTGATTTTTTTTCTTAATAGTTTCAGAGTGCATTCAGAGTAGAAATCCAACTTTATAATATTTTTTGTGTAATTGGAACATAACTGGCTTCTGAACGAACTGAAGTTCTCAAATTGCTTTAGTTTTATTATTGTTCTTTTTAATTTGCTGCTGTTGGTGAAACTTTTTGACAAATGGTAATTATTATTTTATCCATCCATCCATTTTCATCCACTGATCTGGGGCCGGGTCACGGGGGCAGTAGCCAAGCAAAGCACCCCAGACGTCCCTCTCCCCAGCAACACTCTCCAGCTCCTCCTGGAGGACCCCGAGGTGTTCCCAGGCCAGATGAGATATGTAATCCCTCCAGTGTGTTCTGGGTCTGCCCCGGGGCCTCCTACCAGCTGGACCAGGAGGATCCTGATCAGATGTTGAACCACCTCAACATGAAGGAGCAGCGGCTCTACTCCGAGCTCCCTCCAGATGTCTGACTCCTCCCCCTATCTCTAAGGCTGAGCCCAGACACCCTACAGAGGAAACTCATTTCAGACGCTTGTATCTGTGACCTCATTCTTTCAGTCACTACCCAGAGCTCATGACCATAGGTGAGGGTAGGGACGGAGATGGGCCAGTAAATTGAAAGCTTTGCTTTCTGGCTCAGCTCCCTCTGAACCACGAAGGACCGGCGCAGCACCCGCATCACTGCAGAAGCCGCACCGACCCGCCGATCCATCTCACGCTCTGTTCTACCCTCACTGTGAACAAGACCCTGAGATACTTGAACTCCCTCACTTGAGGCAGTTACTCTCCCCCCCCCCCCCCCGGAGACGGCAAACCACCGGTTTCCGACAGAGGACCATGACGTCAGACTTGGAGGTGCTGACTCTCATCCCAACTGCTTCACACTCGGCTGCAAAACACCCAAGGTCATGCTGGAGGTCACGGTGTGATGGAGCCAACAGAAACACATCATCTGTGAAAAGCAGGGATGCAATTCTGAGGTCCCCAAACCGGACCCCTTCCCCCCCCCGGCTGCGCCTTGAGATCCTGTCCATGAAGATCACAAACAGGATTGGTGACAAGGGACAACCTTGGCAGAGGTCAACACCCACCGAGAACGTGGTCGACTTCATACCGAGAATGCGGACACAGCTCTGACTTTGGTCATACAGGGACCGAATGGCCCCTAACAGCAAGCCTGGAACCCCATACTCCCGTAGTACCCCCCACAAGACCCCCGAGGGATGCGGTCATAAGCCTTCTCCAGGTCCACAAAGCACATGTAGACTGGATGGGCAAACTCCCACGACCCCTTCAGCAGCCTTGCAAGGGTAAAGAGCTGGTCCACTGTTCCACGACCAGGACGGAATCCGCATTGCTCCTCCTGAATCTGAGGTTCAACAATCGGTCAGAGCCTCCTTTACAGCACCCTGGAGTAAACTTTACCTGGGAGGCTGAGCAGTGTGATACCCCGATAGTTGGAGCACACCCTCCGGTCCCCTTTTTTGAAGATGGGGACCACCACCCTGGTCTGCCACTGTGCAGGCACCGTTGCCGACCTCCACGCGACACTGAACAGGCGTGTCAGCCAAGACAGCCCAACAGTACCCAGAGCCTTCAGCATCTCAGGGTGAATCTCATCCATTATTATTTTATTCCTATTCTTATTATTAGCTAATGTGTGTGTGAATTATCCCTCCAGGATTGAGTTGTGCAGATGACCAAACAAGGAAACAAATCATTTCTTTATCAATCAATCAATTTTATTTATAAAGCCCAATATCACAAATCACACTTTGCCTCACAGGGCTTTACAGCATACGACATCCCTCTGTCCTTATGACCCTCACAGCTGATCAGGAAAAACTTCCCAAAAAACCCTTTAACGGGGAAAAATGGTAGAAACCTCAGGAAGAGCAACTGAGGAGGGATCCCTCTTCCAGGACGGACAGACGTGCAATAGATGTCGTACAGAACAGATCAGCATAATAAATTAACAGTAATCTGTATGACACAATGAGACAGAGAGAGAGAGAGAGAGAGAGATGCAGGTAATGACAGTAGCTTACAACAACATTATTGAAAGTAATAATATTATAATTATAATTCTGGCTACTGTGGTACAATATGTTGAAAGTATGTATTAATATCTGGCAGTATACATGTGTGACAATAGTCATATGTGTATAATAACAGTAGAAGTATGACTAATGACTAATGATGGCAGCAGCAGCAGGAGGCATCTGGCAGGACCACGGCAGCAGCACAACCACACACATCACGCTGTCCAGGCACCGCTGTGATATGAGTTAATCTGAGAGACAGTGGAGCACAAAGGCTCCGGAGAAGAAGCCGAGTTAGTGACATCCAGAATGGCCGAGTTAGCAAGATGCAGTAATAGAATACGAGAGAGAGAGAGAGAAGGAGAGAAGGTGCCCGGTGTATTATAGGGGGGTCCTCCGGCAGACTAGGCCTAAGTCAGCCTAACTAGGGGCTGGTACAGGGCAAGCCTGAGCCAGCCCTAACTATAAGCTTTATCAAAGAGGAAAGTCTTAAGTCTAGTCTTAAATGTGGAGACGGTGTCTGCCTCCCGGACCGTAACAGGAAGATGATTCCACAGGAGAGGAGCCTGATAGCTGAAGGCTCTGGCTCCTGATCTACTTTTGGAGACTTTAGGGACCACGAGTAACCCTGCGTTCTCAGAGCGCAGTGTTCTGGTGGGATAATATGGCACTATGAGCTCTCTAAGATATGACGGAGCTTGACCATTTAGAGCTTTATAAGTTAACAGTAGGATTTTAAATTCAATTCTGGATTTTACAGGGAGCCAGTGCAGAGAAGCTAAAACAGGAGAAATATGATCTTGTTTCTTAGTTCCTGTTAGTACACGAGCTGCTGCATTCTGAATTAGCTGGAGAGTTTTTAAGGACTTACTAGAGCTACCTGATAATAGAGAGTTACAGTAATCCAGCCTTGAGGTAACAAAAGCGTGGACCAATTTTTCTGCATCTTTTCGGGTCAGGATAGGCCTAATTTTCACAATATTACACAGATGAAAAAATGCAGTCCGTGAGGTTTGTTTTAAATGAGAATTAAAAGACAAATCTTGATCAAATATTCAATTTCAATTTTCAATTTTATTTATAAAGCCCAATATCACAAATCACAATTTGCCTCACAGGGCTTTACAGCATACGACATCCCTCTGTCCTTATGACCCTCACAGCTGATCAGGAAAAACTCCCCAAAAAAAACCCCTTTAACGGGGAAAAAAAAAACGGTAGAAACCTCAGGAAGAGCAACTGAGGAGGGATCCCTCTTCCAGGACGGACAGACGTGCAATAGATGTCGTACAGAACAGATCAGCATAATAAATTAACAGTAATCCGTATGACACAATGAGACAGAGAGAGAGAGAGAGAGAGAGAGAGAGAGAGATGCAGGTAATGACAGTAGCTTACAACAACATTAATGAAAGTAATAATATTATAGTTATAGTTCTGGCTACTGTGGTACAATATGTTGAAAGTATGTATTAATATCTGGCAGTATACATGTGTGACAATAGTCATATGTGTATAATAACAGTAGAAGTATGACTAATGACTAATGATGGCAGCAGCAGCAGGAGGCATCTGGCAGGACCACGGCAGCAGCACAACTACACACGTCACGCTGTCCAGGCACCGCTGTGATATGAGTTAATCTGAGAGACAGTGGAGCACAAAGGCTCCGGAGAAGAAGCCGAGTTAGTGACATCCAGAATGGCCGAGTTAGCAAGATGCAGTAATAGGATGAGAGTGAGAGAGAGAGAGAGAGAGAGAGAGAGAGAGGGAGAGAGAGGGAGCCCGGTGTATTATAGGAGGTCCTCCGGCAGACTAGGCCTAAGTCAGCCTAACTAGGGGCTGGTACAGGGCAAGCCTGAGCCAGCCCTAACTATAAGCTTTATCAAAGAGGAAAGTCTTAAGTCTAGTCTTAAATGTGGAGACGGTGTCTGCCTCCCGGACCGTAACAGGAAGATGATTCCACAGGAGAGGAGCCTGATAGCTGAAGGCTCTGGCTCCTGATCTACTTTTGGAGACTTTAGGGACCACGAGTAACCCTGCGTTCTCAGAGCGCAGTGTTCTGGTGGGATAATATGGCACTATGAGCTCTCTAAGATATGACGGAGCTTGACCATTTAGAGCTTTATAAGTTAACAGTAGGATTTTAAATTCAATTCTGGATTTTACAGGGAGCCAGTGCAGAGAAGCTAAAACAGGAGAAATATGATCTCGTTTCTTAGTTCCTGTTAGTACACGTGCTGCTGCATTCTGAATTAGCTGGAGAGTTTTTAAGGACTTACTAGAGCTACCTGATAATAGAGAGTTACAGTAATCCAGCCTTGAGGTAACAAAAGCGTGGACCAATTTTTCTGCATCTTTTCGGGTCAGGATAGGCCTAATTTTCGCAATATTACGCAGATGAAAAAATGCAGTCCGTGAGGTTTGCTTTAAATGAGAATTAAAAGACAAATCTTGATCAAATATTACTCCGAGGTTTCTTACGGTAGTGCTAGAGGCCAGAGCAATGCCATCTAGAGAAACTATGTCATCAGATAAAGAGTCTCTGAGTTGTTTGGGGCCAAGAACAATAACTTCAGTTTTGTCTGAATTTAACATCAGGAAATTGGTGCTCATCCAATTTTTTATGTCTTTAAGGCAGTTATGGAGTTTAGTTAATTGATTACTTTCTTCTGGCTTCATCGATAAATACAACTGTGTATCATCCGCATAACAATGGAAATTTATAGAGTGATTTCTAATGATGTTACCTAAAGGAAGCATATATAGAGTAAATAGGATTGGTCCGAGCACAGAACCTTGCGGAACTCCAAAACAAACTTTGGTACGTAAGGATGATTCATTATGAACGTCAACAAACTGAAAACGATCAGATAAATAAGATTTAAACCAGCTTAGTGCTGAACCTTTTAGGCCAATTAAGTGATCCAGTCTCTGCAGTAGAATTTGATGGTCAATTGTGTCAAACGCCGCACTAAGATCTAATAAAACAAGAACAGAGACAAGTCCTTTGTCTGAAGCAATCAGAAGGTCATTTGTAATTTTAACTAGTGCTGTCTCAGTGCTATGATGCACTCTAAATCCTGACTGAAATTCCTCAAATAAATTATTATCCTGGAGAAAATCACACAGCTGGTCTGCGACTACTTTCTCAAGGATCTTTGACAGAAAGGGAAGATTAGATATTGGTCTATAGTTGGCTAACACCTCTGGATCCAGGGTGGGCTTTTTTAGGAGAGGTTTAATTACAGCTACCTTAAAAGACTGTGGTACATAGCCTGTTAATAGGGATATATTGATCATATCTAATATATAAGTGTTAACTAAAGGAAAGACCTCCTTAAGTAGCCTAGTTGGGATGGGGTCTAAGAGACACGTTGATGATTTAGATGAAGAAATCACTGCTGTCAATTCTTGAAGAGAAATTGGGGAGAAGCAATCTAAATATATATTAGGTCTTACAGCTGTGTTTGAGGTTAGATAGCTACTATCTGAGGACAGGAGGTCATGAATTTTGCCTCTAATAGTCAGAATTTTGTCATTAAAAAAGCTCATAAAATCATTACTGCTAAGGGCTAAAGGAATACAAGGCTCAATAGAGCTTTGACTCTCAGTCAGCCTGGCTACAGTGCTGAAAAGAAACCTGGGGTTGTTCTTATTGTCTTCTATTAATGCTGAGTAATAGTTTGCTCTGGCATTGCGGAGGCCCCTCTTATAAGTTTTGAGACTGTCTGCCCAGATTAAACGAGATTCTTCCAGTTTGGTTTATCGCCAATTCCTTTCAAATTTTCGCAATATTTGTTTTAAGTTATGGGTTTGAGAGTTATACCAAGGAGCAAACTTTCTTTGCTTTGTTAACTTCTTTTTAAGAGGAGCTACAGAGTCGAGTGTTGTTCGCAGTGAGCCTACGGCGCTATCGACAAAATGATCAATTCGGGAGAGGTTAAAGTCGGTACAGGAAACCTCTGTTACTGAGGGACTTGGTATTGAATTTAACGACGGAGAAATCATTTCCTTAAATTTTGTGACAGCACTATCTGATAAACATCTAGTATAGTAACTGTTGCTGAGTGGCGTGTAATCGGGTAAAAAGAAATCAGAAGTAATCAGATAATGATCCGATAGCGAGGGATTCTGTGGAAAGACTTTTAGGTTATCAATTTCAATTCCATACGTCAGAACTAGATCGAGGGTATGGTTAAAACAATGAGTGGGTTCATGTACACCCTGACTGAAGCCAATGGAGTCTAATAATGAGATAAACACGGTAGCCAGGGAGTCATTATCAACGTCGACATGAATGTTAAAATCGCCTACAATAATAACTTTATCTGATTTAAGAACTAAACTGGATAAAAACTCTGAGAATTCAGATACAAATTCAGAATACGGGCCAGGAGCACGGTACACTATAACAAATAAAAGTGGCTGCGAGGTTTTCCAGGTCGGATGTAAAAGACTAAGAACGAGGCTTTCAAATGAATTATAATCTAGTTTAGGTTTAGGGCTGATTAACAGACTAGAGTTAAAAATGGCTGCAACTCCCCCTCCTCGGCCGCTGCCTCGAGGAATGTGGGTATTATTATGACTGGGAGGAGTGGACTCATTTAGACTGACATATTCATCTTGACACAGCCAGGTTTCTGTGAGACTGAGTAAATCAATATGATTATCTGATATTAATTCGTTTACTAACACTGCTTTAGACGATAGAGACCTGATATTTAACAGTCCGCATTTAATTCTCCTGTTTTGTCTTTCTGTCACAGAAGAGGTTTTAATTTTTATGAGGTTGTTATGCACAACTCCTCTTTGTTTAATTTTAGATTTAAATAATTTAGGTGGTCGGGGGACAGACACCGTTTGTATAAAACTATGAAAACTATGGCTGGGTAACTGAACTAGAAGCTCAGAGAGGCGTTTAGGACTGCAACTCTCTGTCCTGGTCTCAACTCTGGGTTGTCAGGGATTTAAATTACTAATAAAATTTGCCAGGTTCCTAGAAATGAGAGCAGCTCCATCCAAAGTGGGATGAATGCCGTCTCTCCTAATAAGACCAGGTTTTCCCCAGAAAGTTTGCCAATTATTAACGAAACCCACATCGTTTCCTGGACACCACCTGGACCCCGACATCGTTTTTGCATATTCACACACTGAGGCAATATTAATTTTAATGACCTCCGATTGGCGTAACCGGGTGTCATTGCCGCCGACGTGAATAACAATCTTACTGAATCTACGTTTAGCTTTAGCCAGCAGTTTTAAATTTGATTCAATGTCGCCCGCTCTGGCCCCAGGGATACATTTGATTATGGCCGCTGGTGTTGCTAACTTCACGTTCCTCAGAATAGAGCTGCCAATAACCAGAGTTTTATTCTCAGCGGGTGTGTCGCTGAGTGGGGAAAAGCGGTTGGAAATGTGAACAGGCTGGGCTTCGGCTTGGAGCTGTGCCTCTCACGGACAGTTACCCAGCCTCCCGGCTTCATGGCGGTTACTGGAGGACCGCTACCAGAGGCTATGCTATGTGGCTCCGCACCGGCTACAGGGGGCTGGCTAACTACCGCAGCTACTGAGTGATTTTCCATGGTGCGGAGCTGCGCTTCTAATTCACTGAGCCTCGCCTCCAACGCAGCAAATAAGCTACACTTATTACAATCACCACTGTCGATAAAGGAGGCAGAGGCATAGCTAATTTGGCACACAGAGCAAGAAAGAGCAGCTTTCTCACACAAGGCAGTTGATCTGGTCCTCTTGTAAATGCTGCCGTGAGAACACGAACCAACTCTAGGCAATTATACAACTTTGGAACAAAATGAGTCCCTGATTCAGACCAAAGGAGACCACTCTAGGGCTGACAGCACCCTGACAGAAAGAAATATTGACTTGGGGACTATTTTCAGTGGCGGATTAATCCACATTTGGTTGTAGCCGTACCAATTCCCCAGATCTCAGCAGGCTGGGAAGAAGTGTGAGAAGCAGTTCCCAACCACATAAAAAAACTATATTCACTTGTAGAAACACGTCTCACAAGAGCCTTTACAGTGGAGACGCCTCCATAACATTGATATATGTATATATGAGGGCGGGGTTATGGTGGACTGTGGTGAGTATTTGTTTCGGCAGGATGGTGAATGTGGGACTGAGTCTAAATGAACTTCACACAGTGTTTGTCCAGTCTTTTATTAAAAACCGTCAAGGACATAAATACCACCAAGAAGAAAAGAACTGTGTTTAAAAGAGAGTCTGCAGATTGTTTTATCCAAACCTTCTCATTAGTCATCTCTTTTGTTAACGTCGGTTCATCAGATAGAAACAATGATATTCTACAGTTATTTGTTTAGTATATAAAAGTCATACAGAGGTTATGATACAGACGTACAGTGACGATACATCATCTAACCAAACAGCACCAACAGTCTACTGCTACGCTTTCTACAGCTCACTTTCTACTGCGCCATTTTGCATCCCCAAATGAAATGAAGCACATTATTCAGACTGTCAGCAGATAAATCTGATAAAGCATTAATATCACAGGTGAGTTTTAAATGCTAAATAACTCTGTTATCTGTCAGAGAACCAGTTGAAGCTGTCAACATATTCACCAGAGACAAAAAGCTATTCTAGACATTTTAATTGTGACTCTGTTTCTCATAATTATCATCAGGAAAAAGATTTTCTTGTTCATATTTTAAAATGATCAGAATTATGATGATGTTTCTCTTAAGTCTCTCATGAAGATACAGCTCTCATCGTTACGAGATATGCATTTTTGTAGAAGATTAATTTTTTTTTGTTAATTAAAAATATTATGGGAAGAAACTATAATTATGAAATATGGAATTTTGGGATCTTTAATAATGAAAATAACAATCAAAAGGAAACATGATCAATACAAGATATAGATCTCATATTAGATCATTTATCTTGTTATCAGGAGAAATTAAAGAAGAAATGTACACATGTATTTTTGTGACTTAATTTCTCATAACTAAGAAATCTGTATCTGCATTATGAAACATAAATACAATATTTTGATAATTAAAAAGTCTGTGTTTGTTCATTCAAAGAAAGTTTTTTCTTGTTAATACGATAAAGTTTTGTTGTGATAATGAGATCTTTATTATCAGACAAATATCTTGTCATAAGACCCATTATGAGAAATGACGTCATAATTACATGAAACCATCTCAGATTTCTTTCTCTCTTTGGTGAACACATGAAAAAAGAAATGTCACTTTGAAGACACAAAACGGCCGCCACATGACCCCAGCTGTTTGAACTAGCCACACTGTATCACTTCTTTATCATTTATAATATATTCACATCCCGACCCTCCACTAACGTTAGTGTTATAGATACATCTGATAATAAGTTTCCTTTGTGTGAAAACAGCTGCAGATTGTGACCAAAGACACATGATCATCATGACATCATCACTTCCTAAAGTTCTACATGTCGTCAGTTTGAACCCAAAAACTTTAACTATCTAACACGTGAGTGATTGGTCCAAAGAGGTGAAGACAGGTGAGGGTTAAATATAGACAGGTGAAGACAGGTGAGGGTTAAATATAAAGAGGTGAAGACAGGTGAGGGTTAAATATAAAGAGGTGTAGACAGGTGAGGGTTAAATATAGACAGGTGAAGACAGGTGAGGGTTAAATATAAAGAGGTGAAGACAGGTGAGGGTTAAATATAAAGAGGTGTAGACAGGTGAGGGTTAAATATAAAGAGGTGAAGACAGGTGAGGGTTAAATATAAACAGGTGAAGACAGGTGAGGGTTGAATATGTGAGTGATTATCTTTAGAGACAAAACAACATCGCTCCCAACATCAGCTTTGTCCATGAGAGATATTCACAAGGAACCAATGAGAGCCTCTGGTTCGGCAGAGAATCGCATTCATCGAAAAACCTCACGTCCAGCGAAGACCCAGTTCTTTGTTATCTGGTAGAACAGTTTCTTATGGCAGAAAAAAAATCCACTAACTCAAAGTTTTCTTTTTACGACGGAGTATTAGGGCCACATTGAAGAAAAAAAAAATCAGAGATTTCGAGAAAATTTTGAAATAAAGTTGTCACTGGGAAAAAGTATTATTACGAGAAAAAACACGCAATATTACGAGAATAAAGTTGTAACTGAGAAAAAGTCGTAATATTACGAGAAAAACCCTTAATATTACAAAAATAAAGTTGTAACTGAGAAAAAGTCGTAATATTACGAGAAAAAAGTCATAGTTTTTAAGGAAATAACCAACAACAAACAGACTGGGTTAGAGGATGAACCTGCTTGTGGCAGCTGCTCTTTGTCTCAAATATAAACTCTTTGTGTTGCCTCGACACACACATTTGAGTAATATTACAAGTTTTTTCTCGTAATATTACAACTTTATTCTTGTAATATTTCGACTTTATTCTTGTAATATTATGACTTTTTCTCAGTTACGACTTTATTCTCGTAATATTACGACTTTATTCTCATAATGACTTTTTCTTAGTTCCGGCTTTATTCTTGTAATATTACAACTTTATTGTTGTAATATTACAAGGTTTTTCTCGTAATATTACAACTTTATTCTCGTAATATTTCGACTTTATTCTTGTAATATTAAGAGTTTTTTCTCATAATATTACAACTTTATTCTCGTAATATTTCGACTTTATTCTTATAATATTATGAGTTTTTTCTCGTAATATTATGACTTTATTCTCGTAACATTACGACTTTATTCTTGTAATATGACAAGTTTTTTCTCGGGACGACTTTATTCTTGAAATCTCCGCTTTTTTTCCCCTTCAATGTGGCCCTTATACTCCGTCGCATCTTTTATTGTTAAATGTTTTTTTTAGGACTCAGTCTTGAGTTGATTCATTAACAGGAAATGCATTTTATTCAAAGTTTTCATGACTCAATGTTTCATCATTTCCTTTATCAATGATGAAGATTCTAAAACATTTAATAATAAAAAACTTTGATGGTAGATTTTTTTTCCTCCCAGTTGACATCAATGAACTCCCATATTTAATGTTTGAAGTTAAAATCAGATGTTACATCATGAATCTAAACCTCTTCATGAAGAACCGAACACTCTGGACTCTGATTACCCTTAACCGTCTCCCTGTGGAGTCTGTCCACCTCAAACAGTTAGCGGTGGAAATGTTCTGTTAAACACTTGTCGACATGTACAGAAGCAGCAGAGGGAGTCTGAGTCCAGCAGTGCAGCTCATGTTTACAGTTTTTCTGCTCACATCATTTCTCTCTGCTTCACATCTTAAAGTTTGTCAGTGTTAATAAAAGAAGAAAACACTCCTGGTGTTCGTCCACGTCCACGTCCTGCAGGTCTGCAGGTCAGGTCATCTTCAATTTGTTCTCCACGTCTACTGTCGAGTTTGTTAGGAGACGCTGTGAAGAGAGTCTGAGCGTCTGCTCTAACATTTACACAGGAAGTGAACACACCGGGCTTGCAGGTAAAAGTCTGAGGTTTGTTGGATCCATTGCCTGCCCCTCATGCCTTACAAGGACTTATCAGCTCCTTGCATTACATTGTTACCAGCAGCGCTTCAAACTGACGCCAACTGGCAGCGTATCATACCACCATGAAAGGTTGCTTTTGGCATCTGTGTCTGACGCCACAGCGATACTTGAACGGGCTGGAATTTCATGAGTGTAGGAACTTTGAAGGTTGGTCCTGTTAGTTTTATAAATGTTTCAGCTGGAGAGAAGACTGAGAAACAAAAACACTGAGTTTTGTTTAAATACGTGAAAACACGGATAGAAAACTCAGGAAGTGGAAAGTGAGAGGATTTCTTAACAGTCTTTGTCAGCGTCAAAAAAACTCCAAAAGCTTCAAACATAGAAATAATGATTACATGAGAGGAACAAACTGGAGCTAATACGCCAAGATTCAAGGCTACAAGACCCACAATTCACCTGTGCTGGTTGTGCTCCAGGCTGCAGAGTAACTCCAGCTCCTCAGGTCCCAGTTCACCGCTGCAGTGTATGTAAGTGTTCATACACTGGAGAACTCAGAGACTCTGAACACTGCCTGACATCAACGCAGAGAAACAAACTGGACGTTCACGTTTCCATGATGATAGTTTCGGTTTCAATGTTTCCTGTTCATTATCAACGTGGAGACTGAAGAGTGAACTCCTCCTGTTACGACTCTGTGATCTTTTGGAAGTTTTAAAGCAGAAAATTCAGAAGGACTTTTTTTTCAGATCAAATATTTAAATTATATAAATTTGGTGGTGATTAAAGTTCAACGTGAAGCCTTCAGGTTGAACTCCAGGTCCTCAGTTTGTGATTAGATTTAAATTCTAATCTGAGTTTCCTCAGGAGACCATGCTGTGGTCGCTGTGGTCGCTGTGGTTGCTGTGGTCGCCATAACGAAGCCCAGTCAGGCCATCAAGGTCGGACGTTTAGCTTAATGATCTGGACGAGACGGTGAGAAAGGCGGACGACGTCCCTCTGGACAGCGGCGGAGCCCTCCAGTGCACCTTCATGTGGTGCCTCAGGTTGGACCGGGATGTGAAGCGCTTGTCACATTGCTGGCAGGAGAATGGCTTCTCCTTGGTGTGGATGCGGCGGTGGCAGACAAGCGCTGTAGACACCCGGAAGGATTTGCCACAGTCAGGGCAGCGGTAGCGTTTGGGCTCGGTGTGGATCCGGCGGTGGTTCTTAAGGGACATCAGGTTGGGGAACTCCTTCTGGCAGGAGCTGCAAAAGTAGGTCCCAGTCTTGTGGCTGTTCTTGTGGTTGAGCAGGGAGCTGGCGTGGCGGTAAGAGCGGCCACACCGATCACAGACGAAGCTCCTGGAGCAGCTGGTCGGACTCACCGGACTCAGATCTGAGAGAAGACAGACACCAGAGTTTAGTTCAAATCTGATCTGACTCGAAATCACTGAGGTAAAGAGAGAACTAATCTGGACCCCAGAGACCTGAGGAGGTAAGCGATGGGACACATCACTGACAGCGTCTACAAATATAAACTCAAACTTAAAGATTCTCTTAAAGATTTAGTGGCATCTAATGGTGAGGTTGGAAATTGCAGCCAACTAAAATTTCTCTCATGTGCTGAGCATGTAGGAGAACTACCGTGGTTTACACCAAAACCTAAATGTCCCTATCTATGGCCAGTGTTTGTCCATTCTGGGCTACTGTAGAAACAACATGGCAGACTTTGTGGAAGAGGACCTGCTCTAGGTGTACAATGGAAGCAGAAGTTTTGGCACCCCTGGTCAAAATATTGTTTCCTGTTAACGGTTAAATAAATCCAAGATGAATTGATCTTTAAAAGACATGAATTTATAGGTGAAACATTTCTTCATTTTAATCAAGATGAGTTTTTAATTTAATCTTTTGCAGTTTCAAAATAACAAAAAATAAAAAGGGCCTGAAGCCAAAGTTTGGGCACCCTACATGGTCAGTACTCAGTAGCGCCCCCTTTGGCAGGTATCACAGCTTCTAAACCCTTTTTGTGTCCAGCTCAGAGTCTTCCAGTTCTTGTTTGGAGGATTTTCTTCTAGCTCTGTGAGATTCTTGGGCCGTCTTCATGCTCTGCTCTTTGAGCTCTATCCACAGATGTTTAATGATGTTTAGGTCGGGGGACTGTGAGGGCCACGGCAAAACCTTCGGCTGACTCCTCTTGAGGTCATCCATTGAGGCTTTGGAGGTGCGTTACGGATCATTGTCCTCCCTTCGTCTTCAGCTTTTTTGCAGATGCTGTGATGTCTGGAATTTAACTGAATCCATTCTTCCCTCTACCTGTGAAATGTTCCCCGTGCCACTGGCTGCAACACAAGCCCAAAGCATCAACACCCCCCCATCCACCCCCATCTTTACCAGCTTTTTCTCCAACTGACTAAAGTACTCCAGGTGTCCCTCTCCCCACCAACACTTTCCAGCACCTCCTGGAGGCGTTCCCAGACCAGACGAGATGTATAAATCGTAAATGGATGGATGGACCTGCACTTGTATAGCGCCTTTCTAGTCTTCTGACCACTCAAAGCGCTTTTTACACTACTGAGTCACATTCACCCATTCACACTACCATTCACACTACCATACGAGGTGCCACCTGCTACTCAGTTACCATTCACACAAGCTCATACACCAATGGGACGATTGGGGTTCAGTGTCTTGCCCAAGGATATTTTGACATGCAGACTGGAGGAGTCGGGGATCGAACCACAGATCTTCCAATTGGTGGGCGACCTGCTCTTCTTCTGAGCCACAGCCTCCAGTGTGTTCTGGGTCTGCCCCGGGGCCTCCTACGAGCTGGACCAGGAGGATCCTGATCAGATGTTGAACCACCTCAACTTGAAGGAGCAGCGGCTCTACTCCGAGCTCCCTCCAGATGTCTGACTCCTCCCCCTATCTCTAAGGCTGAGCCCAGACACCCTACAGAGGAAACTCATTTCAGACGCTTGTATCTGTGACCTCATTCTTTCAGTCACGACCCAGAGCTCATGACCACAGGTGAGGGTAGGGACGGAGATGGACCAGGAAATCAAGAGTTTTGCCTTCCAGCTCAGCTCCCTCTGAACCACAACAGTCCGGCACAGTGCCCGCATCACTGCAGACATCGCAGCAAACCACCGATCCATCTCATGCTCTATTTTGCTTGACTTGCACTCCTTTGGTTGGGGCAGTAATCTTTGCTCATTGTGTCCATAAAGTTGAAGCAGTATTTTACCTTCATCAGTCCTCAGGACTTGTTTCCAAAAAGCATCAGGCTTGTTTGATGTTTCCTTTTCTTCTGATGACTCTTCCATGAAGGTCATATTTGTCCAGGTGTGTCTGCACAGTAGAACAGTGCACAACCACTCCAGAGTTTGAAGAATCTTCCTGCAGGTCTTTTGCAGTCAAACAGAGGTTTGATTTGTCTTTCTAACAATCCTACGAGCAGCTCTCTCAGGAAGTTTTCAGCTTGACCTACACAGTTCCTGTTAACTGCCATTTCTTACTGACATGACCAACTGAGGAAACAGCTCCCTGAAAACACTTTGCTATCTTCTTATAGTCTTCATGGTCTTTTAGTTTTCAGAGTGCTAGACAGCTGTTTAGAGGAGCCCATGGCTGCTGGTTGTTTGGACAAGCTTTCAGGAGTCAGTTGAAATTTGTGTCACCTGTCCTTCCCCAATGATGACTGTGAACAAGCTACTTAAGGTCTGAGACCTTGGGAGAAGTTGTCTGAGCGCTCAAATGTCTTGGCGTGCCCAAACTTGTGGACGGTGCTTCTTCAATTTTTTTCATACTGAAATTGTACAAAACTAAAATAAAATACTGATCTTGCTTAAATTGTTGAAAAACATGTTTCATCTTTAACTTCATGTCTTTTGGAGATCAGTTCATCTTCCACTCACTTAACTACTCACAGTAAACAAACTTTTGACCAGGGTTGCCCAAACTGTTGCATGACACAAATTGTTAGTTTATAATCAGTAATGTTTTTGTTGCCTTACAATGACCCGTGTATGATTATATTCCATTTCTGTCAATATGAAGCTCAGCGTAAGTTCAATCAGGAAGACCTTCCTGCGCTCATTCATTCACAGTTCTCCCTCTCCCATTCCCATTGCTTCCTCCAATCAGCTGCCTCCGGGCGTGCACTCTTCTTGCTGTCCTATCGTAATTAGCCACGACCTCCATCAGCCAATCAGGTTGTCACTACGAGATTTAAATCTGTTCTCTCCTCTGCCGCTTTCAGCTGTCATTCTAGGCAGAATCGCTGCCCTCCTCCACCCCGTTCACCTCCAGCCGCCGTATCCAAGGTCAAAGACAAACCTGACAAACTCATTCCTCTACTCATCCTAATCATCAGCACCCATCCATCTAATCCTCATCTCTTCTTCACTTCCTCTACCACCACCAGCGTCTAGACCCCGGGAGGGTTCCCTAATTGGCTACGGATCCATCACCTTCCTTATAGCTCACCATCTCGAAGGGGTCTAATCGCCAAAGACTTTTCACATTTTTCACATCTCATTCTCATGTGCACTTGTAATTAAAAATTTTCTTTCCAAAACTAAAAACGTGTCTCTCCTGATTGAACTATGTTTCATAGATACAAAATGTGTATTTTTATAATTATGAAAAAACTAAATCTGTATGTCGTAGTTACAAAAAGGGCTTTCATGGTTACTTAACCAGTAGAGGAACATTTACTCAGGTACCAACTTGAGTAAAATTTTTACATACTTTCACATACTACATACATACTAAAACAAAACACGATATACTGCAGTACTTTACTCCTAATCTACTTTGTAGTTTACAATGTATGAAAAATTAGCATTAAACTCTTCTGTACATTTACGGAGGAAACATTTCCTATTCAGGAGTTTTCCTTCTGTTATGTAACCATACTATGACTTTATGACAGACTATACTATGACTTTTTTATGACTTACACTGCGCTGTACTATATGAAACTATAAAGACAATGGATATCCATCGTCACCCAGCACCTCAAGTCGTAGCTGAACATCAGGTCCCTCATGGAAAAAAAAAAAAACACCTCAGAGGATGTACTTCCTGTGGCAGCTGAAGTTCAACCTGCAGAAGTTATTGATGGTGCATTCCCACATGAGGCCATCCTCATGACCTTCACCACCATCTGGGATGCTGCTGCCAACACCAAGGAATAGGGAATGATGCAGCGTATCATTTGTTCCATTCGGAAGATGATTGGGTGCAATCTGCTGTCCCTTCAGGACCCTGAGGACCCTCTGGGACCCTGAGGCTGGCAGGAAGAACTGTGGTCGGACCCTCCCGCCCTGGTCACAAACCTCTTGAGTCACTGTTCTCTGATAGGGTGCTATGGTCTGTTAGAACGAACTCCTCACATAACAGCAGAAGTTTCTTGTCATGTCATCAAGAACATCCGCGACCCACACAGATGGACAAGAGAGTTTTAATCACTTTTTCCTACCCATTATAATATGACTCATTTTTAGTCAGTATTTTGACATACTATACCATGACTCATTTTTAGTCACTTTTTGACATACTATACCATGACTCATTTTTAGTCACTTTTTTGACATACTACTATGACTCATTTTTAGTCACGTTTTTGACATACTATACCATGACTCATTTTTGGTCTTGTTTTTGACATACTATACTATGACTCATTTTTAGTCACTTTTTTTGACATACTATACTATGACTCATTTTTAGTCACGTTTTTGACATACTATACTATGACTCATTTTTAGTCACTTTTTGACATACTATACTATGACTCATTTTTAGTCACTTTTTGACATACTATACCATGACTCATTTTTAGTCACTTTTTTGACATACTATACCATGACTCATTTTTGGTCACTTTTTGACATACTATACCATGACTCATTTTTAGTCACTTTTTTGACATACTATGCTATGACTCATTTTTGGTCATGTTTTTGACATACTATACCATGACAAATTTTAGTCACTTTTTTGACATACTATACTATGACTCATTTTAGTCACTTTTTCGACATACTATACCATGACTCATTTTTGGTCACTTTTTGACATACTATACCATGACTCATTTTTAGTCACGTTTTTGACATACTATACTATGACTCATTTCTAGTCACGTTTTTGACATACTATACTATGACTCATTTTTAATCAGTGTTTTGACATACTATACTATGACTCATTTTTAGTGACTTTTTTTGACATACTATACTGTGACTCATTTTTAATCAGTGTTTTGACATACTATACTATGACTCATTTTTAGTCATGTTTTTGACATACTATACCATGACTCATTTTAGTCACTTTTTTGACATACTATACCATGACTCATTTTTAGTCACTTTTTTGACATACTATGCAATGACTCATTTTAGTCACGTTGTTGACATACTATACTATGACTCATTTTTAGTCACGTTTTTGACATACTATACTGTGACTCATTTTTAATCATTGTTTTGACATACTATACTACGACTCATTTTTAGTCATGTTTTTGACATACTATACTATGACTCATTTTGAGTCACTTTTTTGACATACTATACCGTGACTCATTTTTTGTCACTTTTTTGACATGCTATACTATGACTCATTTTTAGTCACTTTTTTGACATACTATACTGTGACTCATTTTTAATCAGTGTTTTGACATACTATACTATGACTCATTTTTAGTCATGTTTTTGACATACTATACTATGACTCATTTTTAGTCACTTTTTTGACATACTATACCATGACTCATTTTTTGTCACTTTTTCCACATACTATACTATGACTCATTTTTAATCAGTGTTTTGACATACTATACTATGACTCATTTTTAGTCACGTTTTTGACATACTATACCATGACTCATTTTTAGTCACGTTTTTGACATACTATACTATGACTCATTTCTAGTCACGTTTTTGACATACTATACTATGACTCATTTTTAATCAGTGTTTTGACATACTATACTATGACTCATTTTTAGTGACTTTTTTTGACATACTATACTGTGACTCATTTTTAATCAGTGTTTTGACATACTATACTATGACTCATTTTTAGTCATGTTTTTGACATACTACACCATGACTCATTTTTAGTCACGTTTTTGACATACTATACTATGACTCATTTTTAGTCACGTTTTTGACATACTATACTGTGACTCATTTTTAATCAGTGTTTTGACATACTATACTATGACTCATTTTTAGTCATGTTTTTTGACATACTATGCTATGACTCATTTTTAGTCATGTTTTTGACATACTATACTATGACTAATTTTTAGTCACGTTTTTGACATACTATACCATGACTAATTTTTAGTCACGTTTTTGACATACTATACCATGACTCATTTTTTGTCACTTTTTTGACATACTATACTATGACTCATTTTTAATCAGTGTTTTGACATACTATACTATGACTCATTTTTAGTCATGTTTTTTGACATAATATACCATGACTAATTTTTAGTCACGTATTTGACATACTATACTATGACTCATTTTTAGTCACGTTTTTGACATACTATACTATGACTCATTTTTAATCAGTGATTTGACATACTATACTATGACTCATTTTTAGTCACTTTTTTGACATACTATACCATGACTCATTTTTAATCAGTGTTTTGACATACTATACTATGACTCATTTTTAATCAGTGTTTTGACATACTATACTATAACTCATTTTTAGTCACGTTTTTGACATACTATACCATGACTCATTTTTAGTCACGTTTTTGACATACTATACTATGACTCATTTCTAGTCACGTTTTTGACATACTATACTATGACTCATTTTTAATCAGTGTTTTGACATACTATACTATGACTCATTTTTAGTCACTTTTTTGACATACTATACTGTGACTCATTTTTAATCAGTGTTTTGACATACTATACTATGACTCATTTTTAGTCATGTTTTTGACATACTACACCATGACTCATTTTTAGTCACGTTTTTGACATACTATACTATGACTCATTTTTAGTCACGTTTTTGACATACTATACTGTGACTCATTTTTAATCAGTGTTTTGACATACTATACTATGACTCATTTTTAGTCATGTTTTTTGACATACTATGCTATGACTCATTTTTAGTCATGTTTTTGACATACTATACTATGACTAATTTTTAGTCACGTTTTTGACATACTATACCATGACTAATTTTTAGTCACGTTTTTGACATACTATACCATGACTCATTTTTTGTCACTTTTTTGACATACTATACTATGACTCATTTTTAATCAGTGTTTTGACATACTATACTATGACTCATTTTTAGTCATGTTTTTTGACATAATATACCATGACTAATTTTTAGTCACGTATTTGACATACTATACTATGACTCATTTTTAGTCACGTTTTTGACATACTATACTATGACTCATTTTTAATCAGTGATTTGACATACTATACTATGACTCATTTTTAGTCACTTTTTTGACATACTATACCATGACTCATTTTTAATCAGTGTTTTGACATACTATACTATGACTCATTTTTAATCAGTGTTTTGACATACTATACTATAACTCATTTTTAGTCACGTTTTTGACATACTATACCATGACTCATTTTTAGTCACGTTTTTGACATACTATACTATGACTCATTTCTAGTCACGTTTTTGACATACTATACTATGACTCATTTTTAATCAGTGTTTTGACATACTATACTATGACTCATTTTTAGTCACTTTTTTGACATACTATACTGTGACTCATTTTTAATCAGTGTTTTGACATACTATACTATGACTCATTTTTAGTCATGTTTTTGACATACTACACCATGACTCATTTTTAGTCACGTTTTTGACATACTATACTATGACTCATTTTTAGTCACGTTTTTGACATACTATACTGTGACTCATTTTTAATCAGTGTTTTGACATACTATACTATGACTCATTTTCAGTTATGTTTTTGACATACTATACTATGACTCATTTTTAATCAGTGTTTTGACATACTATACTATGACTCATTTTTAGTCACGTTTTTGACATACTATACCATGACTCATTTTTAGTCACGTTTTTGACATACTATACTATGACTCATTTCTAGTCACGTTTTTGACATACTATACTATGACTCATTTTTAATCAGTGTTTTGACATACTATACTATGACTCATTTTCAGTTATGTTTTTGACATACTATACTATGACTCATTTTTAGTCACTTTTTTGACATACTATACTATGACTCATTTTTTGTCACTTTTTTTGACATACTATACTATGACTCATTTTTAGTCACTTTTTTGACATACTATACTATGACTCATTTTTAGTCACTTTTTTTGACATACTATACTGTGACTCATTTTTAATCAGTGTTTTCACATACTATACTATGACTCATTTTCAGTTATGTTTTTGACATACTATACTATGACTCATTTTTGGTCACTTTTTGACATACTATACCATGACTCATTTTTAGTCACTTTTTTGACATACTATGCTATGACTCATTTTTGGTCACGTTTTTGACATACTATACCATGACAAATTTTAGTCACTTTTTTGACATACTATACCATGTCTCATTTTAGTCACTTTTTCGACATAATATACCATGACTCATTTTTAGTCACTTTTTTGACATGCTATACTATGACTCATTTTAGTTACATTTTGACATACTATACCATGACTCATTTTAGTCACTTTTTTGACATACTATACCATGACTCATTTTTAGTCACTTTTTTGACATACTATGCAATGACTCATTTTAGTCACGTTGTTGACATACTATACTATGACTCATTTTTAGTCACGTTTTTGACATACTATACTGTGACTCATTTTTAATCATTGTTTTGACATACTATACTACGACTCATTTTTAGTCATGTTTTTGACATACTATACCATGACTCATTTTTTGTCACTTTTTTGACATACTATACCATGACTCATTTTTAGTCACTTTTTTGACATACTATACTATGACTCATTTTTTGTCACTTTTTTGACATACTATACCATGACTCATTTTTAGTCACTTTTTTGACATACTATGCAATGACTCATTTTAGTCACGTTGTTGACATACTATACTATGACTCATTTTTAGTCACGTTTTTGACATAGTATACTGTGACTCATTTTTAATCAGTGTTTTGACATACTATACTATGACTCATTTTTAGTTATGTTTTTGACATACTATACTATGACTCATTTTTAGTCACTTTTTTGACATACTATACCATGACTCATTTTTTGTCACTTTTTTGACATACTATACTATGACTCATTTTTAGTCACTTTTTTGACATACTATACTGTGACTCATTTTTAATCAGTGTTTTGACATACTATACTATGACTCATTTTTAGTCATGTTTTTGACATACTATACTATGACTCATTTTTAGTCACTTTTTTTGACATACTATACCATGACTCATTTTTTGTCACTTTTTCTACATACTATATTATGACTCATTTTTAATCAGTGTTTTGACATACTATACTATGACTCATTTTTAGTTATGTTTTTGACATACCATACTATGACTCATTTTTAGTCACTTTTTGGACATACTATACCATGACTCATTTTTTGTCACTTTTTTGACATACTATACCATGACTCATTTTTAGTCACTTTTTTGACATACTATACTATGACTCATTTTTTGTCACTTTTTTGACATACTATACCATGACTCATTTTTAGTCACTTTTTTGACATACTATGCAATGACTTATTTTAGTCACGTTGTTGACATACTATACTATGACTCATTTTTAGTCACGTTTTTGACATAGTATACTGTGACTCATTTTTAATCAGTGTTTTGACATACTATACTATGACTCATTTTTAGTTATGTTTTTGACATACTATACTATGACTCATTTTTAGTCACTTTTTTGTCATACTATACTATGACTCATTTTTTGTCACTTTTTTGACATACTATACCATGACTCATTTTTTGTCACTTTTTTGACATACTATACTATGACTCATTTTTTGTCACTTTTTTGACATACTATACCATGACTCATTTTTTGTCACTTTTTTGACATACTATACTATGACTCATTTTTTGTCACTTTTTTGACATACTATACCATGACTCATTTTTTGTCACTTTTTTGACATACTATACTGTGACTCATTTTTAATCAGTGTTTTGACATACTATACTATGACTCATTTTTAGTCACTTTTTTGACATACTATACCATGACTCATTTTTTGTCACTTTTTCCACATACCATACTATGACTCATTTTTAATCAGTGTTTTGACATACGATATTATGACTCATTTTTAGTCACGTTTTTGACATACTATACCATGACTCATTTTTAATCAGTGTTTTGACATACTATGCTATGACTCATTTTTAGTCATGTTTTTGACATACTATACCATGACTCATTTTTTGTCACTTTTTTTGACATACTATACCATTTCTCATTTTTAGTCACGTTTTTGACATACTATACTATGACTCACTTTTAATCAGTGTTTTGACATACTATACTATGACTCATTTTTAATCAGTGTTTTGACATACTATACTATGACTCATTTTTAGTCATGTTTTTGACATACTATACTATGACTCATTTTTAGTCACGTTTTTGACATACTACACCATGACTCATTTTTTGTCACTTTTTTTTGACATACTATACTATGACTCATTTTTAGTCACGTTTTTGACATACTATACTATGACTCATTTTTAGTCATGTTTTTGACATACTACACCATGACTCATTTTTAGTCACGTTTTTGACATACTATACTATGACTCATTTTTAGTCACGTTTTTGACATACTATACTATGACTCATTTTTAGTCACGTTTTTGACATACTATACTATGACTCATTTTTAGTCACTTTTTTGACATACTATACCATGACTCATTTTAGTCACATTTTTGACATACTATACTATGACTCATTTTTAGTCACGTTTTTGACATACTATACCATGACTCATTTTATTTTTTTTCCAAATATTTTTATTGAAAAAATACAATACAATACTTCCAATCACAGAAATACAATTTACCTTTTCCTTTCTTTTTTTAAGAACATATATGCATATGTACACAGTCACATATACACATATAGAAATGAAAATAACCAAAAACAAAACAAAACAAAACAAAAACACTCTGATAAGAATGTATAAGAAAATAATTAAATTAAATTACAGAGTACAGTGTAATAAACAATGAACAACCCCCCACCCACGCACCCACTCAGCTCATCATGACCAACACACATATTACTGGTTATTTATGCAATATCAAAAGGTACAACTATAACAGGCACACATTCAATTGGGTAGTACCTCTAAATTGGTGAAATAGGAAATAAAGGGTTGCCATTTGTGGAAAAATTTAACTGTACATCCTCTCAACGTGTATTTAATTTTGTCAAGTTTTAAAAAAAACATGATGTCTTTGAGATATAAGGATGTTTAGCAGACATCCAATGCAACAATAAGGAACGTCTTGCTAGTAAGGATGTGAAAGCTATAATATCCTTTTGTGTAGAGTAAGTGCAAGTGAGGGGTCAGGAATCCCAAATATAGCAATCAGAGAGCAAGGTTGGAGATTTACCCCAAGAACAGTGGACATAATAGTAAAATAACCCGCCCAGAAACCTTTCAGATCAGGACAAAGAAAAAACGTGGCTAAGGTGACAAGAAGAGCCATGGCATTTATCACATTTGTCTTCCACTTCTGGATACATTTCAGATAGTCTAGACTTAGAGAAATGCACCCTGTATAAGACCTTAAATTGAATAAGACCAAGACGAGCACAAGAGGTGGTAGATCGTATCCTCTCTATGGCCTGTTCCCAGGACTCCTCATGTATTTGTATTCCCAGTTACTCTTCCCATGTACACTTAAGTTTAGCATTTGAGTGGTTGCTAAAAGCCAAGATAATATCATACAACTTTGAAATGATTCCTTTGTGATGAGGAACAAATGATAGCATGGTTTCCCACCGCTGTTCTGGGGGTGGAAAGAGGGGAAATTAGGGAAAAACTTACTAACAAAATTGCGAGTTTGGTAAAATATTCATTTTAACAACACTGATCTTGCTGATTAATGAAAGGGGGAGGTTACCCCATCTTTGAATATCAGATGCAATCTTTGAGATAAGGGGAGTGAAATTAGCAGATGCAAGGCTAGATAAAGAACGAGTCACGTTAATACCTAGGTATTTAAACCCCGATGGACTAAAATGAAAAGGTAAATCTGACTGTTGAAGATAACATGCTGCAGTATTAATGGGAAAACACTCACTTTTCCCCAAATTTAATTTATAACCTGAAAAGGTGCTGAAGTTCTCCAGAATACTTAAAACAGCAGGGATAGAAAGTGTAGGATCAGTTATATACAATAATAAATCATCCGCATACAGCGATAATTTATATTCAATTCCATTACGGGTGATTCCTTTGAATAAGGGGGAAGATCTTAATGTAATAGACAGAGGCTCAATAGCGATGGCAAAGAACAAAGGTGACAAAGGACAACCTTGGCGACTTCCACGTCCAAGAGCAAAATAATCAGAATAAATATCATTAGTAAGGACACTGGCTTTAGGGGACAAATAAAGGAAGCGAATCCAAGAAATAAACTTATCACCAAACCCGAATTTCTTCAAAACTGCAAACAAGTACTCCCACTCTACCCTATCGAATGCCTTTTCAGCATGTAAAGAAATAACAAGTTCAGGAAGTTCAGCCGAATGTTTTGAGTAAATTATATTGAAAAGTGTACGGGTATTAAAAAACAATTGACGTCCCTTTATAAAACCATTTTGCTCTTCGGATATAATATGCGGAAGCACATTCTTTAAACGGGATGCAATTACTTTAGCCAACACCTTTACATCAGCATTAAGCAGAGATAATGGTCTGTAGGAACCACAGGAGGTTGGATCTTTGTCCCTTTTGAGAAGGAGAGCAATAGTGGCTTGTGTCAAAGTTGGTGGTAATGAACCACTTTCTAAGGATTCACTGAATAAAGATAAAAGTAGTGGTGCCAATTTACCAATAAATGTTTTGAAAAATTCAATCAGAAACCCGTCAGGGCCTGGGGCTTTGTTAGATTGCATAGCTTTAATTGCATTTGATACTTCTTCAAGGGAGAGAGGGGAGTCCAGTTGCCTGGCAGTATTAGTATCAATGACAGAGTTCGAAAGGTTCTGAAGAAATTCGTTCATCTTAGTGTTGTCTGTAGGAAATTCAGATTTATATAATGAAGAGTAAAACGATTTAAATGTAGCATTAATTTCCAAAGGATCTGTAGTAGTAGTGTCATAAGTTTTTTTAATACTAGGTATCAAACGGGAAGTGGCCTGTTGTCGTAACTGATGTGCCAGTAAACGACTTGCCTTGTCGCCATGTTCATAATATGAGCCACAACTGCGTAGTAACAAGCGCTCTGCCTCTTTAGTTGAAATGAGATCGATTTCTGCTTGCAAATCAAAACGCTGCTTAAGTAGTTCCAGAGAAGGGTTCAGTGCATATCTTTGATCAAGGTTACTAATCGCAGATGTAAGTTCATTGAGCCTAGCATTAATCTTTTTATTAGAAAGAGCAGAGTAAGAAATAATTTGACCTCTCAGGTAACATTTAAGTGTCTCCCATAGCAATGAATATGAAGAGGAGTCATTTTGATTGAAAGACAAGAACTCATCAATAGAATTTGGAATCAGTTCGCAAAATTCTTTGTCTGCCAAAAGAAGAGAGTTAAATCTCCAAAGTGATGGGCTACGTTTATAGGTAGAAAGTTGAATATCTAATAAAAACGGTGAATGGTCAGATATTACAATACCTAAATAGTCAGAAGAATTTACAAATGAATTAAGAGTACTGTCAAAAAAAAGTAAATCAGAGAATGTTTTAGACATAGCAGATTGAGTCAGATTACGAGGATTAGAGCGATCTAAGATTGGGTCAAAAACACAATTTAGATCCCCTCCGAGGATCAGCAGGTAAGTATTCAAGAAGGGGATGTTACTCAGCAATCTGTTAGCGAATTCAACATCATCGAAGTTCGGGGCATATACATTTACCAACAAAACCTTTTTTTGCATTAGGGTACCAGCAACTATGAGGTATCTGCCATTCCTATCAGCGATAACATCAGTGGATGAGAACTGAACTTTTTTGTTAATTAAAATGGCAACCCCTCTAGCTTTTGAATTAAAGTTTGAGTGGAAGACTTGACTCACCCAAGGGCAATGTAACCTATGGTGATCTTTAATGTGAAGGTGAGTCTCCTGTAAAAATACTATATCAGAGTTTAAACGTTTCAAGTGTGTAAAAACCTTAGATCTCTTAACAGGATTACCCATACCTCTGATATTCCAACTAATAAATCTGAGAGGTGTGCCTGACCCAGCACTGCTGGGATCTATATTGCCATTAACCATTTAAATAAAAACAACAACAAAAATGCAAATGGTCACAGAGAGCCAAGGTGGGACACCCTCCCCCCAACATGCCCCTAAACACAAATACACCCAAAGTCCCCATATAACCACAGAACAAAGGAGACAGCAGTGTTTCCCACAATAACCAAAAGTTGTCCACAATAATGTTTGAACAACACGGAGACTACGCAGAACAAACAAAAGTAAGAGAGAAAAAGAGAGAGAGAAAAAAACTCCTGCCGACTTCACACTATTTAACAGTATGCGCGCAATGATATAAATGTTATATTTGAAAAAACTCACATTACAAAATATTGTTTCATCAAAAGGTGAACATATCAACAAAACAACAAAGATGATCGCCTTAATAACACAAATCAAATTTCCACATAGGTCAGATGGATACAGTAAAGCACATGAAAATACCAATTAACAAATAACAGTACTGTAAGTACTGTACAAATAGATGCAGAAAGCATAAAATAAGGTGGTGTTGATCGGATCTGAAGTACAAAAATAGAAAATATGGTATAGTCTTGTTAACAGTATCCAGTAAGATTGCAGGGAAAAAAATTGCCTGCTATAAACAAACAACAGTGACACTAACATAGTAAGTGCAACAAACCAAAAAACCACCTAATACTGCACAGGTAGAGAATTAAGGCTAGTGGGTCCACAAACTCTAAGCAATAATAGAACACAGATCTGAAAAGCTATTGGATCTCACCCAGAAATCAAGGTTTTGACATAGTCGCTGGCTTCCTCCGCTGAAACAAAGTCCTTCTCAACACCGTTGTATGTGATGCGAAGTCGCGCTGGATGAATCAGACCATACCGAGCACCGTCAATGTCACGAAGTTGGCGCCTGACCTCGTTGAATGCAGCCCAAGCCCGAGCTATCTTGGCAGTGAGGTCAGGGAAGACTGAGATGGTCAGGCCTCTGACTTTAATCTGTCGGAGCTCTCTAGCGCGGCGCAAAATGTCAACATAGTCACTGTGATAAAGAAATCTGCACACAATGGCTCGTGGACGATCACCGGGCTTGGGTGTGGGTTGGAGGGTCCGGTACCAGATCGAACGCTTCCTTCAGTAAGGTGGCTACAGCAGCAGTGGTACAGGTGTCAGGACCCTCCGGTACTCCCACTATCCTAATGTTGTTACGCCGCGATCTGGACTCCAAGTCTTCACATTTATTTTCCAGCTTGGCTACGTTAGTTGTGAGGCACTTGATAGTAGTTTTCATCATGGCGATGTTATCGGAGCACTTGGTGAGTGCGTGCTCCATCTCTCCGACCGTACCTTTTAGCATGGACATGGTAGCATCGGTAGCAGCTTTATCATTCGCCAGCTGTGTCTTCACCGCTTGATAGTAGACAGAGCATCCCCGAGAGTATCCTGGAGTTCCTTTTTAAAAATATCAGCAATATCTTTCCTCAGCAAGGCCAGCAACTCGAGCTTGAGGGCAGCGGTGTCAGGGTTAGCGTGCGTCGAGGCGGCCTCTGCAGGAGCCGATGGCTCACTCGAGGATGTGGTCGCGGTGTGTAGACCAGGCCTCAGTTGTGTCTGAATAGTATTGCAAGTCTTAGAGTTCTTTCCAGACATTTTACGCAGTCCAGAGTTAAACTTCCCAACAAAAAGTACTGCAGAGTAAGACAAGACTAAATATGTGACCAAAAAGCGCAGATGAAATACAATTTCAAACGAAATCGGCAGGAGCTTCCAAACTCACGTCCTACTCCATTAAAGCTCAGCAGCGCCCTCCCACAATGACTCATTTTAGTCGCTTTTTTGACATACTATACTATGACTCAATTTTGGTCACGTTTTTTGACATACCATACCATGACTCATTTTTAGTCACTTTTTTGACATGCTATACTATGACTCATTTTTAATCAGTATTTTGACATACTATACTATGACTCATTTTTAGTCACGTTTTTGACATACTGTACTATGACTCATTTTTAGTCACTTTTTTGACATACTATACTATGACTCATTTGTCGTCACTTTTTTGACATGCTATACTATGACTCATTTGTCGTCACTTTTTTGACATACTATACTATGACTCATTTTCAGCTCTTTTTTGACATACTATACCATGACTCATTTTTAATCAGTATTTTTGACATGCTATACTATGACTCATTTGTCGTCACTTTTTTGACATACTATACTATGACTCCTTTTCAGCACTTTTTTCACATACTATACTATGACTCCATTTTCGGCACTTTTTTGGCATACTATACTATGACTCCTTTTCAGCACTTTTTTCACATAATATACTATGACTCATTTTCAGCTCTTTTTTGACATACTATACCATGACTCATTTTTAATCAGTATTTTTGACATACTATACTATGACTCATTTGTCGTCACTTTTTTGACATACTATACTATGACTCCTTTTCAGCACTTTTTTCCACATACTATACTATGACTCATTTTTCGGCACTTTTTTGACATACTATACTATGACTCCTTTTCAGCACTTTTTTCACATAATATACTATGACTCCATTTTTGGCACTTTTTTGACATACTATACTATGACTCCTTTTCAGCACTTTTTTCACATACTATACGATGACTCATTTTTCGGCACTTTTTCCACATACTATACTATGACTCCATTTTCGTCACTTTTTTGACATACTATACTATGAGTCCTTTTTCGGCACTTTTTCCACATACTATACTATGACTCCATTTTCGTCACTTTTTTGACATACTATACTATGACTCCTTTTTCGGCACTTTTTCCACATACTATACTATGACTCCTTTTTCGTCACTTTTTTGGCATACTTTACTATGATTCCTTTTTCATTACTTTTTTTACATACTATACTATGACTCATTTTTCGTCACTTTCTTGACATACTATACTATGACTCATTATTCGTCATTTTCTTGACATGTTATAGTATTACTCATTTTTCGTCACTTTCTTGACATGTTATAGTATGACTCATTTTTTGTCACTTTCTTGACATACTATACTATGACTCAGTTTTCGTCACTTTTTCCACATACTATGACTCCTTTTTTGTCACTTTTTTGACATACTATACAATGACAATTTTTGGTCACTTTTTTGACATACTATACTATGACAAAATTTTTGGTCACTTTTCTGACATGCTATACTATGACTAAATTTTTGGTCACTTTTTTGACATGCTATACTATGACTAATTTTTCATCACTTTTTCCACATACTATACTATGACTCAATTTGTCGTCACTTTTTTGACATGCTATAATATGACTCAATTTTTCGTCTCATTTTTGATCATTTTTTCGACATGCTATACCATGATTCATTTTTGCACACTTTTTCGACATATTATACTATGATTCCTTTTTTATCACTTTTGTTTGACATGCTATACTATGACTCATTTTTGCTCACTTTTCGACATGCTATACTATGACTCCTTTTTTATTACTTTTGTTTGACATGCTATACTATGACTCATTTTTGGTCACTTTTTCGACATGCTACACTATGACTAATTTTTTGTCACTTTTTCGACATTCTGTACTATGACTCATTTTTTGTCACCTTTTTCTGACATGTCATATAATGTCTCATATTTTGTCACTTTTTTTTGACATGCTATACTATGACTCATTTTTTTGTCACTTTTTTTGACATGCTATATTATGTCTCATTTTTGGTCACTTTTTGGACATACTATGACTCATGTTTGATCACTTTTTTGAGATGCTATACTATGACTCATTTTTGATTACTTTTTTGACATAGTATACTATGACTCACTTTTGATCACTTTTTTGAGATGCTATAATATGACTCATTTTTGATCACTTTGTTGAGATGCTATACTATGACTCATTTTTGATTACGTTTTTGACATGCTATACTATCACTCATTTTTGTCACTTTTTTGACATACTATACTATGACTCCTTTTTTGTCACTTTTTTGACATACTATACTTTGACTCCTTTTTGGTCACTTTTTCGACATGCTATTCTATGACTTATTTTTGATCACTTTTTTTTACATTCTATACTATGACCCATTTTTGATCACTTTTTTGACATGCTATCCTATGACTCCTTTTTGGTCAGTTTTTCGACATGCTACACTACGACTAATTTTTTGTCACTTTTTTGCCGTATTATACTATGACTCATTTTTCAATTGAGAAGCAGCTTTCAGAATCAGAATTAGCTTTATTCGCGTGTGTACATACAAGAATTTGACTCGGGTAGACTTGCTTTCAATGTACTAGAAATGACACAATCACACAAATTCAGGTAAAAACATACAGAATATACAACTATACATTGCATATAAAAAATAAATAGAAATTATAAAATAATATTTTAAAAAAAATATATACAGTACCAGTCAAAAGTTTGGACACACTTTCCCATCTACTTGAATGGGAAAGTGTGTCCAAACTTTTGACTGCTACTGTACAATATACAAGGATGCAGTGTATTTTCATTTGCCACTCTGTGACCGTTTAGGAGTTCAGCAACAGTTTTGGCGAACAGTGCTCTGTAGTGCCTATTGGAGGCGAGGAGTTTAAACAGATTGTGTCCGTGGTGTGAGGGGTCTACAGTGATGTTTCCTGCCCATTTCCTGACACTTGACCCTTACAGGTCCTCAATGGAGGGAAGATCAGTCCCAATAATCCTCTCTGCACACCTGATTGTCCTTTTCAGTCTGTTCCTGTCCATTTTGGTGGCAGATCCAAACCAGACGGTGTTGGATGTGCAGAGATCAAACTGGATTATGGCGGTGTAGAACATGATCAGCAGTTCCTGAGGCAGGTTGGGCTTCCTAAGCTGTTGCAGGAAGTACAGCCTCTGCTGGGCCTTTTTCCGGACAGTGTCTGTGTGGGAGGTCCATTTGAAGTCCCGAGAGATTGCGGTACCGAGAAACCTGAAGGTGTCCGCAGTAGACACTGTGCTGTTGAGGATGGTGAGGCGAGGCAGTATTGGAGGGGCTTCTCCTGAAGTCCACTGTCATCTCCACAGTCTTGAGCAGGTTCAGCTCCAGGTGGTTCTGACCGCACCAGAGGACCAGCTGCTCCACCTCCTGTCTGTATGCAGACTCATCACAGTCCCGGATTAGACCGATGACTGTGGTGTCGTCCGCAAATTTCAGGAGTTTCACAGAAGGGTCCCCTGAGGTGCAGTCGTTGGTGTACAGGGAGAAGAGCAGTGGGGAGAGGACACACCCCTGGGGGGCACCAGTGCTGATGGACCGGGAGATGGATGTGATGCTCCCCAACCTCACACGCTGCCTACTGTCAGTCAAGAAACTGGTAATCCACTGACAGGTGGAGGAAGGCACTGTGAGGTGGATGAGCTTCTTGTGGAGTATTTCAGGGATGATGGTGTTGAAAGCAGAGCAGAAGCCCACAAACAGGATCCTTGCGTAAGTCCCTGGGGATTTGAGGTGGTGCAGGATGTAGTGCAGTCCCATGTTGACTGCATCATCCACCGACCTGTTTGCACGGTAGACAAACTGCAGGGGGTCCAGCAGCAGGCCTGTGATGTCCTTCAGGTGGCGCAGCAGCAGTCTTTCAAAGGATTTCATGACCACAGATGTCAGGGCGATGGGCCTGTAGTCATTTAATCCTGTGATGGAGGGCTTCTTGGGAACCGGGATGATGGTGGAGCATTTGAAGCAGGAGAGTACTTCACACAGCTCCAGCAATTGGTTGAAGATCTGAGTGAAGATAGGGGCCAGCTGGTCAGAGTAGACTCTCAGGCAGGAGGGAGACACACCGTCAGGTCCCGGAGCCTTCCTGGTATTCTGTCTCTGGAAGAGCTGACACATATTAACTCATATCACAGTGGTGCCTGGACAGCGTGACGTGTGTGGTTGTGCTGCTGCCGTGGTCCTGCCAGATGCCTCCTGCTGCTGCTGCCATCATTAGTCATTAGTCATACTTCTACTGTTATTATACACATATGACTATTGTCACACATGTATACTGCCAGATATTAATATATACTTTCAACATATTTTACCACAGTAGCCAGAACTATAATTATATTATTACCTTCATTAATGTTGTTGTAAGCTACTGTCATTACCGTCTGTCCTGCATCTCTCTCTCTCTCTCTCTCTCTGTGTCTGTCTCTCTCTCTCTGTCTCATTGTGTCATACGGATTACTGTTAATTTATTATGTTGATCTGTTCTGTACGACATCTATTGCACGTCTGTCCGTCCTGGAAGAGGGATCCCTCCTCAGTTGCTCTTCCTGAGGTTTCTACCATTTTTTTTTCCCCGTTAAAGGGTTTTTTGGGGAGTTTTTCCTGATCAGCTGTGAGGGTCATAAGGACAGAGGGATGTCGTATGCTGTAAAGCCCTGTGAGGCAAATTGTGATTTGTGATATTGGGCTTTATAAATAAAATTGATTGATTGATTGATTGATTGATTGACACATCCTCTTCAGAGACCTTCAGTGCAGATGGGGGGCTACAGGAGAGCGGGGAGCTGGGGGTGCAGGTTATCCCTTTGTGTGGTTGGAACATGTGAAAAGGGCCTTTTCAAACCTGCAGTAGAATCTATTCAGGTCGTCTGCTCGTTGGAGGTTTTCCACAGGGTGGGGCATGGTCTCCTGTATTTGGTAATGTTCTGCAGGCCTCTTCAAACAGACGCAGGGTTGTTGACTGAGAAGCTGTTTTTTTTTAGCTTCTCACTGTCGCCCCTCTTTGCTACCCTGATCTCTTTTGTCAGCTTGTTTCTGGCCTGCTTGCACAGAGCCCACTCCTTGCTCCTGTAGGCCTCCTCCTAGGCCTGGCGCAGCCACCTGACATACTTTTGGACATGCTATACTATGACTCATTTTTAGTCACTGTTTTGACATGCTATACTATGACTCATTTTTAGTCACTGTTTTGACATACTATACCATGATTCATTTTCGTCACTTTTTTGACATACTATACTATGACTCCTTTTTCAGCACTTTTTCCACATACTATACTATGACTCATTTTTCGTCACTTCTTTGACATACTATACTATGACTCATTTTCTGTCACTTTTTTTGACATACTATACTATGACTCATTTTCCATCACTTTTTTGACATAGTATACTATGACTCATTTTTGTCACTTTTTTGACATACTATACTATGACTCATTTTCTGTCACTTTTTTTGACATAGTATACTATGACTCATTTTTGTCACTTTTTTGACATACCATACTATGACTCATTTTTTGTCACTTTCTTGACATACTATACCATGACTCATTTTTCGTCACTTTTTCCACATACTATACTATGAGTCCTTTTTCGTCACTTTCGAGACATACTATACTATGACTCCATTTTCGTCACTTTTTTGACATACTATACTATGACTCCTTTTTCAGCACTTTTTCCACATACTATACTATGATTCATTTTTCGTCATTTTTTTGACATACTATACTATGGCTCATTTTCGTCATTTTTTACATACTATACTATGACTCATTTTTCGTCACTTTCTTGACATGCTATACTATGACTCATTTTCGTCATTTTTTTGACATACTATACTATGGCTCATTTCCTATCACTTTTTTGACATACTATACTATGACTCATTTTCGTCATTTTTGACATACTATACTATGACTCCTTTTTCGTCACTTTCTTGACATGCTATACTATGACTCATTTTTTGTCACTTTCTTGACATACTATACCATGACTTATTTTTCATCACTTTTTCCACATACTATACTATGACTCATTTTTCGTCACTTTTTTGGCATACTATACTATGACTCATTTTTTGTCACTTTCTTGACATACTATACTATGGCTCATTTTTTGTCACTTTCTTGACATACTATACTATGACTCGTTTTTCATCACTTTTTTGACATTCTATGGTATGAGTCATTTTTTCACTTGCTATACTGTGACTCCTTTTTCAGCACTTTTTTTGACATACTATAATATGACTCATCTCTGATCACTGTTTTGAAATACTATACTATGACTCATTTTTGGTCACTTTTCTGACATGCTATACTATGACTCATTTATGGTCACTTTTCTGACATGCTATACTATGACTCATTTTTCGTCATTTTTTTGACATACTATACTATGACTCATTTTTGGTCACTTTTCTGACATGCTATACTATGACTCATTTATGGTCACTTTTCTGACATGCTATACTATGACTCATTTTTCGTCATTTTTTTGACATGCTATACTATGACTCATTTTTTGTCGCTTTTTTGACATGCTATACTATGACTGATTTTTCGTCACTTTTTTTACATACTATACTATGACTGATTTTTCGTCACTTTCTTGACATACTATACTATGACTCATTTCTCGTCACTTTCAAGACATACTATACTATGACTTATGTTTCGTCACTTTCTTGACATACTATACTATGACTCATTATTTGTCACTTTCTTGACATACTATACTATGACTCATTTTTTGTCACTTTTTCCACATACTATACTATGACTCCTTTTTCGTCACTTTCTTGACATACTATACTATGACTAATTTTTCGTCACTTTTTCCACATACTATACTATGACTCCTTTTTCGTCACTTTTTTGACATACTATACTATGACTCATTTTTCGTCACTTTCGTGACATACTATACTATGACTCATTTCTCCTCACTTTCAAGACATACTATACTATGACTCATTTTTCGTCACTTTTTCCACATACTATGACTCCTTTTTCGTCACTTTTTTGACATACTATACAATGACTCCTTTTTCGTCACTTTTTTGACATACTATACTATGTCTCATTTTCCATCACTTTTTTGACATAGTATACTATGACTAATTTTCAGTCACTTTTTTGACATACTATACGATGACTCATTTTTGTTCACTTTTTTGGCATACTATACTATGACTCATTTTCTGTCACTTTTTTTGACATACTATACTATGACTCATTTTCCATCATTTTTTTGACATAGTATACTATGACTCATTTTTGTCACTTTTTTGACATACTATACTATGACTCATTTTTTGTCACTTTCTTGACATACTATACCATGACTCATTTTTCGTCACTTTTTCCACATACTATACTATGAGTCCTTTTTCGTCACTTTCTTGACATACTATACTATGACTCATTTCTCGTCACTTTCAAGACATACTATACTATGACTTATGTTTCGTCACTTTCTTGACATACTATACTATGACTCATTATTTGTCACTTTCTTGACATACTATACTATGACTCATTTTTTGTCACTTTTTCCACATACTATACTATGACTCCTTTTTCGTCACTTTCTTGACATACTATACTATGACTCATTTTTCGTCACTTTTTCCACATACTATACTATGACTCCTTTTTCGTCACTTTTTTGACATACTATACTATGACTCATTTTTCGTCACTTTCGTGACATACTATACTATGACTCATTTCTCCTCACTTTCAAGACATACTATACTATGACTCATTTTTCGTCACTTTTTCCACATACTATGACTCCTTTTTCGTCACTTTTTTGACATACTATACAATGACTCCTTTTTCGTCACTTTTTTGACATACTATACTATGACTCAATTTTTGGTCACTTTTCTGACATGCTATACTATGACTAATTTTTTGTCACTTTTTTGACATGCTATACTTTGACTCCTTTTTCGTCACTTTTTTTGACATACTATTACTCATTTGTGGTCACTGTTTTGACATAGCATAATATGACTCAATTTTTGGTCACTTTTTTGACATACTATACGATGACAAAATTTTTGGTCACTTTTTTGACATGCTCTACTATGTCTCATTTTCCATCACTTTTTTGACATGGTATACTATGACTCATTTTCAATCACTTTTTTGACATACTATACGATGACTCATTTTTGTTCACTTTTTTGGCATACTATACTATGACTCATTTTCTGTCACTTTTTTTGACATACTATACTATGACTCATTTTCCATCACTTTTTTGACATAGTATACTATGACTCATTTTTGTCACTTTTTTGACATACTATACTATGACTCATTTTTTGTCACTTTCTTGACATACTATACCATGACTCATTTTTCGTCACTTTTTCCACATACTATACTATGAGTCATTTTTCGTCACTTTCTTGACATACTATACTATGACTCATTTTTCGTCACTTTCAAGACATACTATACTATGACTTATGTTTCGTCACTTTCTTGACATACTATACTATGACTCATTATTTGTCACTTTCTTGACATACTATACCATGACTCATTTTTTGTCACTTTTTCCACATACTATACTATGACTCCTTTTTCGTCACTTTCTTGACATACTATACTATGACTCATTTTTCGTCACTTTTTCCACATACTATACTATGACTCCTTTTTCGTCACTTTTTTGACATACTATACTATGACTCATTTTTCGTCACTTTCGTGACATACTATACTATGACTCATTTCTCCTCACTTTCAAGACATACTATACTATGACTCATTTTTCGTCACTTTTTCCACATACTATGACTCCTTTTTCGTCACTTTTTTGACATACTATACAATGACTCCTTTTTCGTCACTTTTTTGACATACTATACTATGACTCAATTTTTGGTCACTTTTCTGACATGCTATACTATGACTCATTTTTTGTCACTTTTTTGACATGCTATACTTTGACTCCTTTTTCGTCACTTTTTTTGACATACTATTACTCATTTGTGGTCACTGTTTTGACATAGCATAATATGACTCAATTTTTGGTCACTTTTTTGACATACTATACGATGACAAAATTTTTGGTCACTTTTTTGACATGCTCTACTATGTCTCATTTTCCATCACTTTTTTGACATAGTATACTATGACTAATTTTCAATCACTTTTTTGACATACTATACGATGACTCATTTTTGTTCACTTTTTTGGCATACTATACTATGACTCATTTTCTGTCACTTTTTTTGACATACTATACTATGACTCATTTTCCATCACTTTTTTGACATAGTATACTATGACTCATTTTTGTCACTTTTTTGACATACTATACTATGACTCATTTTTTGTCACTTTCTTGACATACTATACCATGACTCATTTTTCGTCACTTTTTCCACATACTATACTATGAGTCCTTTTTCGTCACTTTTTTGACATACTATACTATGACTCCATTTTCGTCACTTTTTTGACATACTATACTATGACTCCTTTTTCGGCACTTTTTCCACATACTATACTATGACTCATTTTTCGTCATTTTTTTGACATACTATACTATGACTCATTTCCTATCCCTTTTTTGACATACTATACTATGACTCATTTCCTATCCCTTTTTTGACATACTATACTATGACTCATTTTCGTCACTTCTTTGACATACTATACTATGACTCAATTTTTGGTCACTTTTTTGACATACTATACTATGACAAAATTTTTGGTCACTTTTTTGACATGCTGTGCTATGATTTATTTTCGTCACTTCTTTGACATACTATACTATGACTCATTTTCTGTCACTTTTTTTGACATACTATACTATGACTCATTTTCCATCACTTTTTTGACATAGTATACTATGACTCATTTTTGTCACTTTTTTGACATACTATACTACGACTCATTTTTTGTCACTTTCTTGACATACTATACCATGACTCATTTTTCGTCACTTTTTCCACATACTATACTATGAGTCCTTTTTCGTCACTTTTTTGACATACTATACTATGACTCCATTTTCGTCACTTTCTTGACATACTATACCATGACTCATTTTTCGTTACTTTTTCCACATACTATACTATGAGTCCTTTTTCGTCACTTTTTTGACATACTATACTATGACTCCATTTTCGTCACTTTTTTGACATACTATACTATGACTCCTTTTTCAGCACTTTTTCCACATACTATCCTATGACTCATTTTTCGTCATTTTTTTGACATACTATACTATGGCTCATTTCCTATCACTTCTTTGACATACTATACTATGACTCATTTTTCGTCACTTTCTTGACATGCTATACTATGACTCATTTTTCGTCATTTTTTTGACAGACTATACTATGGCTCATTTCCTATCACTTTTTTGACATACTATACTATGACTCATTTTCGTCATTTTTGACATACTATACTATGACTCCTTTTTCGTCACTTTCTTGACATGCTATACTATGACTCATTTTTTGTCACTTTCTTGACATACTATACCATGACTCATTTTTCGTTACTTTTTCCACATACTATACTATGAGTCCTTTTTCGTCACTTTTTTGACATACTATACTATGACTCCATTTTCGTCACTTTTTTGACATACTATACTATGACTCCTTTTTCAGCACTTTTTCCACATACTATCCTATGACTCATTTTTCGTCATTTTTTTGACATACTATACTATGGCTCATTTCCTATCACTTCTTTGACATACTATACTATGACTCATTTTTCGTCACTTTCTTGACATGCTATACTATGACTCATTTTTCGTCATTTTTTTGACATACTATACTATGGCTCATTTCCTATCACTTTTTTGACATACTATACTATGACTCATTTTCGTCATTTTTGACATACTATACTATGACTCCTTTTTCGTCACTTTCTTGACATGCTATACTATGACTCATTTTTTGTCACTTTCTTGACATACTATACCATGACTCCTTTTTCGTCACTTTTTTTACATACTATACTATGACTGATTTTTCGTCACTTTCTTGACATACTATACTATGACTCATTTCTCGTCACTTTCGAGACATACTATACTATGACTCGTTTCGTCACTTTCTTGACATACTATACTATGACTCATTATTTGTCACTTTCTTGACATACTATACTATGACTCCTTTTTCGTCCCTTTTTCCACATACTATACTATGACTCCTTTTTCGTCACTTTTTTGACATACTATACTATGACTCATTTTTCGTCAATTTTTCCACATACTATACTATGACTCCTTTTTCGTCACTTTTTTGACATACTATACTATGACTCATTTTTCGTCACTTTTGTGACATACTATACTATGACTCATTTCTCCTCACTTTCAAGACATACTATACTATGACTCATTTTTCGTCACTTTTTCCACATATTATGACTCCTTTTTCATCACTTTTTTGACATACGATACAATGACTCCTTTTTCGTCACTTTTTTGACATACGATACAATGACTCCTTTTTCGTCACTTTTTTGACATACTATACTATGACTCAATTTTTGGTCACTTTTTTGACATACTATACTATGAGTAATTATTGGTCACTTTTCTGACATGCTATACTATGACTAATTTTTCGTCACTTTTTTGACATGCTATACTTTGACTCCGTTTTCGTCACTTTTTTTGACATACTATTACTCATTTGTGGTCACTGTTTTGACATAGTATACTATGACTCAATTTTTGGTCACTTTTTTCACATACTATACTATGACAAAATTTTTGGTCACTTTTTTGACATGCTATACTATGACTCATTTTCCATCACTTTTTTGACATAGTATACTATGACTAATTTTCCGTCACTTTTTTGACATACTATACGATGACTCATTTTTGGTCACTTTTTTGGCATACTATACTATGACTCATTTTCTGTCACTTTTTTGACATACTATACTATGAGTCATTTTTGTCACTTTTTTGACAGCATACTATGACTCATTTTTGTCACTTTTTTGACATACTATACAATGACTCATTTTCCATCACTTTTTTGACATACTATACTATGAGTCATTTTTGTCACTTTTTTGACATAGCATACTATGACTCATTTTCCATCACTTTTTTGACATACTATACTATGACTCATTTTTAGTCACTTTTTTGACATACTATACTATGACTCATTTTTCGTCACTTTTTTCACATACTATACTATGACTCATTTCCTATCACTTTTTTGACATACTATACTATGACTCATTTTCGTCACTTTTTTTGACATACTATACTATGACTCATTTTCCATCACTTTTTTGACATACTATACTATGACTCATTTTCGTCACTTTTTTGACATACTATACTATGACTCATTTTCCATCATTTTTTTGACATACTATACTACGATTCATTTTCGTCACTTTTTTGACATACTATACTATGACTCATTTTCGTCACTTTTATGACATAGTATACTATGACTCATTTTCCATCACTTTTTTGACATACTAAACTATGACTCATTTCCTATCACTTTTTTGACATACTATACTATGACTCATTTTCGTCACTTTTTTGACATACTATACTATACTATGACTCATTTTCCATCATTTTTTTGACATACTATACTACGATTCATTTTCGTCACTTTTTTGACATACTATACTATGAGTCATTTTCGTCACTTTTTTGACATAGTATACTATGACTCATTTTCCATCACTTTTTTGACATAGTAAACTATGACTCATTTCCTATCACTTTTTTGACATACTATACTATGACTCATTTTCGTCACTTTTTTGACATACTATACTATGATTCATTTTCCATCACTTTTTTGACATACTATACTGTGACTCATTTCCCATCACTGTTTTGACTTATTTTTCATCCGTGATTTCATATTATCTTTTGACTTATTCAACAAGTCTAATGATATAGTGTGTTCTGCATCACCATGCCAATGTTTGTGATGTTCAAAGTAAAGAATCAGAGTTTTATCTGATTAAAAAGAAAAATAAATAGTTTACTTTAAAAACAAACACAGATCAAACCGAGATGCTAAAATCAGTCCTTCATTAAAAACATAATTTCATGTACTCTGTCAAAAAAGAGGTCAAAGGTCATTCCCACTTCTCCCAGTTTTAAAGAAAAATATTTCAAGTGAAAAGAAAAATTAATTCTCAGGAAGTCATGACAGCCGTCAAACAGGATTTCTGAACACGAAAAAGGCGTCAGCTTGTTGAACATTAATAAGCGTTTCAGTTTCTAAGTAAAATCACAACAAAGTATTTGTTTCCTCATGAGGCCGTTGGCTACGCTCAGTTGTGACCAAAGGATTACATTCACTATCTGACCATAAAGGGTTATTCATTCATTCATCTTCTAACCGCGTCATCCTCTTGAGGGCCGCGGGAGGGCTGGAGCCTATCCCAGCTGACATCGGGCGAGCATAAAGGGTTATTACACACAAATTACATGAGCAACATTTCATCATCTAAAGTAGCAGCACATGTAAAACTCAGTAAAAATAAAATTCAAACCAGCAGCGTCACTTTGTATAAAGTGGCAGCCATTTTGTGCCGACAGCGATTGGATTAATGTGTCTCTCATTCTTTCTTTCATTTAAATTTGATTAAATTTCTTGGTAAAAGACAAATTTTAAATATTTTGACAAACAAAAATGAATCAGAATTATCTGTTACATAAATGTTATTTGTAATTTGTGTGTGACTGTAGACTGTGTGTAGATTTCACACCGTCAGGCGTCAGCCACCTTTAGTATTCAGTCACGTGTGCAACCTGCCGCTCTACATTTGGATTAATCCACCGCTGAAAATAGTCCCCAGAACAGACACATTAAAAATGTAAATTTAAATATCTGTCTTAACCAAGTAACTAAAGTTACCAGATAAATGTAGTGCAGTAAAAACTGCAGTATTTCCCTCTGAGGTGGAGTACAAGTATAAAGTAGCAGGAAATGTAAATACACAGCAGAGTACTGGTAGCCTGGTTCCAGACCATAGACCCCGCCCACTCAACTGAGTAGGCTTGCATCTCTGGTCTGGCATACTGCAATGAATTTGCGATTTATCACGTCCAAATGATGGACAGAACAATGAACGCCGGGGGTGGGGGCGGGTCTAGCGATTAGCCAATCAGCGCCACGCTGATGTCAAGCTGTGCGCCGGTGGGTAACTGGTGAGGATAGCAACAATGGCGACCGCTACAGATCCTACAGACCACATTAACGATGCTATCGAGGTATTTCGCCACTACTCGCGTTAATGGAGGACCAAATTAAGAAAGCTGCTAAACTGGATTTAATGGCGATGCAGCTGGGCGTGCACGACGACGGAGACATTTTAAACGGGCAATGCTTGCTTGTTTTCGGCACCCCCGAGGCATGGATACTAATGACGTCAGATTCTGGGTGAGTCGTTGATCTCTACTGATTGGTTAGGGAAAAATCAAATTCCCTCCCCCTTGTAAATCGCCTTCAATGGAGGCGATGTCAGACTGAAGGTTCTGGGAGCTTCAGTCTGACACTCAGGCTAGAGTACTGGAGTAAAAGTACTCAGTTACTCTGCAGATTGATGTGAAGCTGATGTTGTTAATATTCTGATAAATTATGATGATGTAACTGAGGCTGAATAAACTTCCTGGTCACATGTTGAACTTGATGAAGACGTTTGTATGGAAGATTTAAAATGGCAAATTGAAAAGAAATCAAAGGCCTTCATTAGTGACCACTTTATTAGGAACACCTGTACAGTTTAATACAACAGCTCAGCCATCAAACCACCTCCCTTTTAATGTTTGTGACACAGAGATTAATTTAATGTTAGTTATGTTTGAGGAGGTAGAAAGCGATTTAACATATTTTTATTTTATTATAATCGTTGTATTATTTTATTTTAATGAGCGATTGATCTTCTTTGAGATTGATAATTATTCCCAATAAAGTTAATAACATGTCGGCCTAAAAAATATATTTGGGCTGTACCAAATAGTTTCAAGCTTCAGTTATAATGTTGACATTCAGATTCTAACGTTCAAAATTTAAACACTGAGCTGTTTTTGTATATAAGTCCATCCTTTGTAAATCACAGACGATATATATATAACAGACGGAGTCCTGGTGACGTCATCCATCGGTCTGTGGACTCCAGTTTTGAAGCCTCCAGCATTTCAGCTGTCACCATCTTGGTTTCTTGCAGCCAACAGTGACCACATATAATTTTCCAAACTCAAGACATGTTTTTATCTCATGAAATATCCTGCCTTGATCTGTGTTTACTGGTATTTAGCTTTAAAAAAAGTATTTTCACTGCTGTTAAAACAAAGGGAGGCACACAGCTGTATTAACAGGGCTGTCTGTAAATTACATTTATTTATTAAAGAAAGATGATTAAAAAAAGACTAACACATTTAATCTGATGAATCAATTCAATCAAATTTAAGACTTTAAATTACATTACATTTGCAGGAAAAATTCGAAGTGATTTATGAAATTTTGGTATTAATCTGATGTCACTGAACCAAATTACTGCATCATACTGAGAGTGCATTATCAAGACCTCTCAGTATGATGAAGATCAACCTCAGTAATAAACACAGAATTAAATCAGCGCCTCTCTGACACAAACTAAACATGAGAAGCTGCTGTATGAGGTGATACAGGTGTTCCTAATAAAGTGACCACTGAGTGTGAAGTTAAAGCTGCTGTATCAGGTGTTCCTAATAAAGTGAGCGCTGCGGCTGATCGAGAGTGAACACACTGACCTCTGCTGGTTGTTTTCAGCTATTTATTTTCAGTACTCAGCAGTAAGGGTTATATATATGGACAAGTTTTTCTGTTAAGAAATGAATTATCAAAACATAGTTTATAAAAGTGTATAGTAAGCATTACAGATATATGCATGGAAACAAAACGTTAAAACAAAAGAAGGGTTATAGTTCCAAACCAAATCTTTTTCTTCTTCTTCTCCTCCTCTCTAAACTCTACGTGAAATGCAGGCGGAAGTGTCCACTCAGAAAGCAAACATGGTGGAGGAGGAGGAAGATGCAAAAATAAAAAATGTACAGTTATTATTTCTGTGTAGTTCTAGATCACATGGACTCCTACAGCACTTGACGGTCACTGCACGGCTTTGACTTCATCTTTTTTTTCCTTTTTTTTAAAACTAGCACCGGTGCTCCTGAACACGCCGACAAACTGTGTTTAAACACACACGCACACACAGAGGCGTCCGAAGAGTCGCACTTAAATAGGAGGAGAAAAAAAACAGAACACCAATAAATACAGGAAGTTACCATGAAACAGAACCAAGGGTCAAACCATGAGCTCCAACTAAGAGTCGTCCCTTTTCAACAGGAGGGAGGTGGAGGGGGCGGGGTCAGCCGGTGGAGAGATAAATATGACAGAGAGGATGATGGGAAGGCTCGACTGAGAAAGACCGTCACAACATCACTTGGTAAAAGGCAAGAAAAACACTTTCCATCATCATCATCATCATCATCATCATCATGGTGTACAGTTCTTACATCTTCACACAGGTCAGAGTCCGTCATCTCCACAGAACAGGGGCATTGTGGGTAGAAAGGAGGGGGTGTTTACATCAACACAGCTCTAAACTCACACATCCTAAAGACTAGCGCCGTCCATTACAAGTGTTAATAATAATAATAATAATAATAATAATAATAATAATAATAATCAGAATATAAATAAATGCATTACTACAATGATCTGTCGTCTTTTTTCCTTCTTAGAAAACAGGTGCTGAGATACAGAGTCAGAATACGGATACAATACAGGTCAGACAATATACACCTTTACTTTACTGTGGGCGGGGCCCCACGGGTCCTTCCTCCTTTATACTCAGTCTCAAATCAGACCGGATCGGACTGAATCCAATCGGATCAGATGAGATCAGAGCAAATCAGATCAGATCAGATCAGATCAGGACGGGACGGGACGGGACGGCTTCAACTTCACACACACATTCAAACACACAGAGGGACGAGACAGGACGACATTCAGACATATCTGACTTTATGCTAAACGTCCTGCATCTGAAACTATTCTTTAACAACAAACTGTCTAAACTCAAAGTCCACTTCCTGTCTTCTACAGTTTGAAGTTTCGCTGCAACAATTCGTCACTCGATTATTTGTTCGACAGGAAATGAATCTGCAACTATTCTGATAACGAGAAATGACTGAAGTCATTTTAGATGTTTATATTCAGGTTTTGTGGCTCTGCTTAAAGTCAACTAGTTATTTTGGGTTTGGAAATGTCGCTTGGACAAAATGTGATGACATCACCTCAGGATCCAGGTTACTGTAACAGGCTTTTCTCACCGTGCCATCGTATTCGTAGATAAAACAATTCATCGAGACAGAAGTAGAAGAAAATATTACAGTACTATTATTAACAGAATGATGATTTTTTTCAATATCGTAGATAAGCAAATCTACACAGTACAATAACCGTCAACTTTTATATCATGGTATACCTTACAACTGGTACATCACTACAACCGTAGCTCCCGCACATTTTGACTGATGAAAACTTTTTAAAATCCTTTCTGACTTTCTTTAAGCCATTTACAACAGTCTGGACGTTACAGCGACACAGACGTACGTTATATATAAAGCTACGTGTCTTTTTGTGGGACAGAAAACTGAGGATCCTGTAAGTGGCTGAGTGACACGTTTGTATGAATCTATTTCTTGTTTTATGGTCGTGTAATAATTGTTTTGTGGCATTGCCTGAATGTGAGCCTACGTAATGACTTCATAAATTATGGGTGGTCACCGTCACATTGCTTCAGTCGTTTCAGCGGTCACACAGCATCGCACCAGATCTTAAATCAATAATACAGAAAGCACAGTTTGAACCTCAGATGTGTTTCGGTATTTTATGAATTAAATTTAAACAGCCAAAACTATTCAGATTGAAAACTTTTCAGAAACACTCCGTTCATTTCATTTCCAGGCCTGGAAAACTGTTTTTTAATTCCATAACTTTTCCAGGAATTTCCTGACCATGGAAATCCTGTGGAGAAAATAATTGGTGATGAACAGTTGCAGCTTTAGTTAAAGCACCAGATAAAGACAGTGAACGAACTCTGGAGTTTGGATTCAAAGTTTCACGACATTAAAGAAGTTTGAACAAACAGACCGTCAGTTAATAGCTTCCCAGATTCTCTACAATTTGACTTTAACGAACCAGACGTGAAGAGACGAAATCTGTGGAAACACGTAACTCGGAAAATAAACTTTGTAGTGTCGGAGAACAATTATGTAATTGACTGAACGTTAATATTTCATACAGGCATGACATGACGTCATGAATAACCAATTAGATGCTAGAGTAGAGTTTATGTTCGTTAATGGCTTCCCAATTCTCTACGATTTAACTTTAACAAGTGAACAGGACTAATTTCTTTCAGCAGCAGTGCTCTCTGGGCTTTTCTTGTCAAAAGTTCGGTCAAACTGATGACACTCATTTTGATCACCATGCCTAAAAAAATGCATTCCTGAAATTGAAAACAGTCCGCATAACTATTTAAATTTAAAGCTGACCTACAGTTGAAAGCGAAAGAAAAAAACCTCTAAAATTTGGATCGAGAGTTTTAGGACGTAAAACAGGTTTAAACACACAACTGTGTCCTCGGAGCTTTTCCAACCACAAATCTGAAGATATTTTTAAAATCAGTCAAACTAATCGGACTCGTTTTGATCCCCAAGCCTCTAAATGTATTCCTGAACAGTTTGAAAACTGATTCAAATTGAACGTCCACTTACTGCCTTTTTTTTTTTTTTTTTGAGCTTTCAACCACATCACTCAGTCTTCCTTACCGGAGAGAGTTTGCTCAGTAGCTGATAAATCTTAGTTTTATTCGCGCCAGCTTCAAAGTTGAATATGAAAGTTTTGATCTAGGACTTTTTATCTGCTGATGAAGACCTTGTGGTGAAAGCTCCTGCAGCAGGGCCTTGAGTTGTTTAGTCAAAGAAGAATTATTTACTGCTTTGGTTCACGACATAAAAAAAGGAAGTTGTGGTCACAAATTTTCTATAATTAGTTGAAACATGTTAACGAAGAAACGACCGGCTCCGTGTTTGAGCAGCTACAGACGAACCGACACGTTTAATGATGAACACACCTGTAAGTCTCAAACTGCTGCTGTTGAATCTGTGTGTCAACCAGACGTCGGGTCTATTGGGAAGCTACAAGAATCCGACACTCATCTTAGAAACACACACACACACATTTAGAGCAGACCGAAGCGTCCCGTCTTGAGTCCTTAAAGCTCCCACAGGTCCCTGCTGCGTCCTGTCCAACCATCCAGGGACAAAAAGGAAAAACAAACCAGCTGTCTCTGACTGTCCTTATCAGCATGTCCACTGCACCTACATGTTTGTCTTAAATAAAAACACTTTGTTTCGACCGACTCGGTCAGAATATGGTTTAAAAACATTGTGACAAAGGCCACGAGAAGATTGCGGCGAGACAGAACTCCCTATAAACACCATCAGCACTGGGATGGAGGCGGAACACAGAGAAACCAACTGCAAAACAGGACCAATCAGCTCCCGGGACCAGAATAGACGAGATGGCTCGAAAACAAGCGTCAGACTTCCTCGCGCCTTCAACGGGACCCTCACAGCAGCTCAACCAAGTCACGACCACACGACTCGTCAGTCTTTACGACTCAAACAGTCTGAGTTGCTGCGGCCGCAGGAGGCGTCCACAGGAAGTTCAACACCTCAGCGTTACAGGGCAACATGCAGTAGGGACTAAGGCAGATGGAGTGAAGTCCATGCAGTTTATACAAAACTACATCACGTCTGTCTACAGTCCATGTCTGCCTGTCCGTCTGCCTGTCAGTCAGTCTATGAGGGACAGTCGGACAGTTCTACAACCAGCACCTCGTTGGATGTCCGTGAAGGAAGCCTCAGCTCAGGACAGACTGTGGTGTGTAAGTGTGTATCTGTGTCCGCATGTGTGTGTGTGTGTGTGTGTGTGTGTGTGTGTGTGCAGCGTCCCTCCTGCTTTGTGTCTGTTGGGTCATGCAGGACCTGGACTGAGTCTGAGCACCTTCACACACACCACAGCCACACATGGAAAATGAGGAAGAGGAGGGTGAGCAGGAGGAAGAGCTACGTTTGGCACCTCCAGAAACCTTGGCATGTGACTGCACCCCCACCCCCCACCAACACACCTCCCCATGTGTCACCCTTCCCCCCCCCCTCATCCCTTAGCTTATATGAAGGGGCCGCCGGGCATACCCAGGAAGTTGGGCGCGTGGGCCATGGGAGGGGGCGCCGTCGAGCCGCTCCAGTGCACCTTCATGTGGTGCCTCAGGTTGGACTTGGAGGAGAAACGCTTGTCGCACTGCTGGCAGGAAAACGGCTTCTCCTTGGTGTGGATGCGGCGGTGGCAGATGAGCTGGGTGGAGACACGGAAGGACTTGCCGCAGTCGGGGCACTGATAGCGTTTGGGCTCGGTGTGGATCCGCCGGTGGTTCTTGAGGGACATCAGGTTGGGGAACTCCTTTTGGCAGGAGTTACAGAAGTAGGTCCCGGTCTTGTGGCTGTTCTTGTGGTTGAGCAGGGAGCTGGCGTGGCGGTAGGACCGCCCACATTGATCGCACACATGGGATTTGATGACCTCACTGTGGCTCCCACGGCTGCGAGCTTTTGCCACGCTGCCGGGGTGGAGTCCTTGCTCTTGCATCAAGGTGAGGTCCAGGCCTGACCCCCAGCCCAGCTCCTGGGAGCCCCCCGGTCGAGGCTGCTGGGGTCTGGGCTGGCGGGGCTGTGGCGTCTGGCCGTGGGTGATCTCCATGTGGAGCCTGAAGCTGGCCTGCGTGGGAAAGGCTCGCTGGCAGGACCGGCAGGTCAGCTCCCGCTGCTTCTGGTGGACGCGTCGGTGGTTGTAGAGCTGGGAGGAAACTCGGAAGGCCTTGCCGCAGTCGTGGCAACGGTGGCGCCGCGTCTCTGAGTGGATGCGGCGGTGGTTCTTCAGGGCAAGCAGGTTGGAGTAGGTCTTGAGGCACACGGCACAGTGGTAGATGCCGACAGTGTGGGTGTTTTTGTGGTTGAGGAGGGAGCTGGCATGGCGGTAGGAGCGGCCACATTGATCACATCTGTGCAGAGACAAACAAGGAAGAACAAGAGGGAAGGACCAGGAGGAGGGGGGAGGAGGGAGGAACAGAAGGAAGGAAAAGGGGAGATTAGTAACAGAAGATGGCAGTTTGCTCTCACTCTTCTATTCAAGATTATCTCAGTTACTGGTTACCACTTTTTCTTTAGAATTATAGAAATATTTAAACTACCACTCATCATCTAAGATGTTGCACATACAGGTATATGATCTGAAATCCGGCTTAATGCTTTTAAACAACTACAAAGTGGTGTACCATCTACAGTTAAAAGGTCTACACAGTGATCTGGGAGAGGACTGCTGGGTGGGGGAGGGAGGGACATGGGAGAAACTATGGACAAACAACTGGGAATCATGTGGGGGACTGGGAGGTATCTGCTGCTCCCTGCACTGCACAAATGGACACAGCTGGAAACTATTTCAGAGACCTTCTGTCACAGCTTTCTTTTGGGTGATTACTCAATATAATGATGAAGAATCCATCAAACATGCCTAAAGAACCTCCGCCATGTCAGACTGTAGTTGTCGGAACTGTTAGGAATGATAACCTCGACACATGTGCAGTGCAGCTAGCTCCAAATACTTCCTAATCTTCCCTTTGACATCAAAATGCAAGAGCCCCATCACATGACTGCATGTTCTAGTCTGATATCTGGCCAGTATCATGACACTACCAAAAGGAAACAAACACAAACAAAGACTACAGTCAAAATCAGAACAACAGCAAGGAACAAACATCAATACTTTTAAATTTTGCTAAAATGCTACACACAAAATGCTACGTAAATCAAATCTGTGTCAGAATTTGCTGAGAATACAAAGCATGAAAACAAAACATCTAAACATGAAGGCAGCCTAGAAAACTCAAGTGTGTGATATATGCTAACTGAAAGCAAACGGGGTTGACTTATCTGGTCTCTCCACTAATTCAATTTGTCCAAACTTCAGAAAAATCCGAATTCCGGCACGCGTATGGTCCCAAGGAAGCCGGATTGGAGATCATATACCTGTAATAGACACGTAGAGACCTAAATTTATCTTCACTATTTTTTTTTCCAACTTCGAAGAATCACAAACAACTGACGAGAACTCACGTGTACCGACACTCGTCGCCCTCTCCCGTGGGTGCAGTGGCCTTCCTCCTGACTTCCATGCCTACCTGGTTGTCCCCGCAGCGGTGCCTGGCTAGGCCGGATCTCCCCTGGAAACTCTTCCCACAGGTGGGGCAGCCGAAGGGGGTGGCGCCCTCCTCGTGGACCTTCTGGTGGTTTCGGAGGAACCTGGCCAGCCGGAAAGCTTTCCCACACGTGTGGCAGATGTGCTTCTTTCGCTGCGTGTGGATGCGCATGTGGTTGCGCAACGCCATGTAGTTGGTGTAGGGCTTGTCGCAGAAGTTGCACCGGAAGTTGCCCGTCTTGTGGGTGTGTTTGTGGTTCAGCAAGGAGCTTGCATGTTTGTAGGCACAGCTGCACAGGTCACAGGCATAGGGTCTCTCATCAGAGTCCAAGTCCACAGAGCTTCTCTCCATGCTGATGTTGGTGGAGCTGTTGGTGGAGGAGGATGAAGGCAGGTGCTGGGCTGGGCAGTCATGGGCTGCGAGCTCATCGGCCGTGGCAAAGCCTTCACAGCAGCCATCACACTCAAAATCCATCTGGGCCCCGGGGCCCTGCGGCCCTTTGCACAGGCCGGCTGTAGTGTGGGTAGCTAGCTGCCTCTGGGTGCGGAAGCCTTTGCCGCATTCTTGGCAGTTGTGCTTCTTCTGGGCAAAGTGGAGGCGTAGGTGGTTTTTCATTGCCAGCCTGTTGGGGTACGTGGAGTTGCAAACATTGCAGTGGTACTCTCCGATTTTATGGAGGTTCTTGTGATTAGCCAGGCTGCCAGCGTGGCGGTATGTTTTGCCACATTCTTCACAGGCAAAAGGCCGCCGTCCACTTTCAGCTGGATCAAACTTCTGGGGCCTGGAAGTTCCAGCGGAGGAGTAGGGCTTCTTGAACCCTTGATGGCTGTATTTCATGCCCATTGGCTGACTCTTTGACGACTCTCCTCTCATAGTCTGCATCTGAGATGGTCCGGGCTGCTGGAAGCGGGAACCGTTGGGGCCGGTCCGAACAAGACCTTTGGCTCGGTGCTCCTCGTGGAGACGGAGGTGGTTGATCAGCTGCTTTTGGATCTTGAAAGCCTTGCCGCATTCCTCACACTTGTGCCTGCAGCATGAATGGACAGAGATGAAGAAGACACAATCCATTAAAGCTATTAACTTCAACCAATATGGTGGTGTTTAACATGATCCTCATTCACTGCAACCCAGAAGTCAAAGTCCTAGTAAGGCTGGCAGTCCTGGCACCATGTGCAACACATCTGACAACAAATGGACTCAGCGCAGTTAAAAATCTGAATGTCCTCACTGGAAGGCATTCTACAAAAACTAAAGCTGAATCTCATCAGCCCATGTCTCCATTTCAAGCTGAAAAATCACAATCACATCATCAGTTTGGGACCTTGACTGTGATGAAATCTTGACTCTGTTCCCTCAGTATTTACCCATCAGATGAAACATTAAACCCACTGACAGAGTAAATGGCATTAATCATTTCGTTACAAGACAATGTTCTGTGGGGAACCTTTCGTTCCGACATTCATGTGAATGACATGCTCCATCCACCCAAACACTGTTACAGACCAAGTACCCCCTGTTGAGGCATGGACACCAGACCTCTGGGTATGTCTGGGTGTTGGTGGGGGATCTTTGGGTCCTGCGGGTTGTGAGGTGGGATACCAGCACGTCCCACATATGCTCAATCAGAAAGGGGGGACTTCTGCAACAACTGGGTGGGTGGAGTGTCGGGTGACATCCACATGAATGTCAGGGCCAAAGGATTCTTCACAAAGAAAATCAATGTAACAAGATGATCAAAGTTATTCACGTCACCTGTCAGTGGTTTTAATGTTTCAGCTGATGGACGGGATTAAATCAAAACATACACAACACTAATTTGGTTTTAAACATGAAGTTCTTAAAGGGATAGTGCACCCAAAAATGAAATTTCAGCCATTATCTACTCACCCTCATGCTGAGGAATGCTCACATCCCTGGCGGAGATCGGAGCGGATAGCACACCTAATGGCAGACGGCGCCCCAGACTAACGTCCAAGAACACAAAATTGAAACCACAAAATAGCTCCATACTGCTCATCCATAGCGATCCAAGTGTGCTGCAGCCGCAACATAAAAAGTTGTTTCGAAAAACGTCATTTGAACTCTGTTTTTAGCCTCATTGTAGCCTGTAGCTCTGACTGCTTCTCTGTGCTCCGCACTCACGTGTGCGCGCCTGCACGAGACCAGCGAAAGCATGAGCTTTGCTTACCTGTCTTTACATCACGTGACACGTGCACCACAGGGGGAGACAACAGTAACCACAGAGCTAAAAGATAATTTGCACTACAGTCTTTTAGCAAAGGACAGCCCAACATGTCTGAAGACTTTGAAACTGAGGAGGAACAGCATTTCTTTGTTGAGCCGTATTTGTTTGAGCCCGAGTATACGGACGGAACTCAGGCTACTGGACGAAGCAGCTGCCGCAGCTCATGAGCCTCAGCCAGCCGCAGAATACCGGAGTCGAGCACTGGAAACCTGGTGGTGTAGTTGTTTCAAATGCAAAGCAATGCCAACGGATGAGGAAAGTCTTTGCTGCTCAGACTGGGAATTGGTGATGCCTGCACTTGAGAATCTGGACATCAGTACTGACGAGACTGCTGCTCTTCAGAGACCGTGCATCACCGATCACCCTGAGTTTCCAGCACTTCTGACCCGTGGTGTTCTGGACACATTTTGTTACTTCCCCAAGATCAACTGGAAGAAAAGGCAGGAGTAAATCATTCATTTCTACCGTAGTTCAGGCGGACAATGGCGTTGGTCTCGGATATGTGGTTACTGTTGTCTCTCCCTGTGGTGCACGTGTCACGTAATGTAGACACAGGTAAGCAAAGCTCGTGCTTTTGCTGGTCTCGCGCAAGCGTGCACACGTGAGCACGGAGCACAGAGAAGCAGTCAGAGCTACAGGCTACAGTGAGGCTAAAAACAGGTTTTTTGAAACAACTTTTTACGTCGGGGCGTCAGGACACTTGGATCACTACGGACGAGCATGTTGGAGATATTTTGTGGTTTCAATTTTGTGTTCTTGGACGTTAGTCTGGGGCGCCGTCAGCCATAAGGTGAGCTAGCCGCTCCCCCCGCCGATCTCTGCAAGGGATGTGAGGACTCTAAAACTTCACCAGAGCCTCCCTCGGTATGAGAGTGAGTAGATAATGGCTGAATTTTCATTTTTGGGTGCACTATCCCTTTAAGCCAACTTTAAAAGATCTGCCCAAATGAAGTAAAAATGGATAGATGTACCTCTTTAGATCAAAGTGGGTCCTTTGGTGATTCTTGAGAGCCAGCAGATTGTAGTAGCGTTTCTGGCACACCAAGCAGCGGAAAACACCCGTCTTATGGGACTTTTTGTGGTTAAGGAGTGAGCAGGGGTGTCTGTACCCTCGTCCACACTGGTCACACTTGTGGGGTTTGTCACTTTGGTCAACCATAGGTCTACGTCCATCGCCACCAACATCACGGCTTCCTCCGGCAACTCCACCGCCGACGCCATCCCCTCCAGACATTCCTTTGGCTCCATTCAGACCCTGCTTGCTCAGTGAGCTGGCCCGATTTTTACCGGGGCACAGGTGGGTGATCAGGTGGTGGCGATCGGCAAAAAACATGCCACAGTCAACACAGATGTGGTTGCGTCCATCCATCTTGTCACTGCCATTAGCTGAGCTGCCTACAATACCCTGTTGCTGGCCATCCGGCCTCTGGGGGCCATGGACTAACTGGTGATTCAGGAGGTCCTGTTTCCTGGAGAAGCTCTGGCCACAGGTGGAGCAGATCATCCTCCACTCTTGCTCCAGGTTGGAAGGTCCTGGCCCCGTTGGGTTATTGGCATGACTACGCAGGTGACTCCTGAGGGCTCTGAGGCTGGCGTAGTGGTTGCCACACACTGAACACTGATACACTTCTCCATCATCATCGTCGTCTTTGTCATTGCTGCCCATCCTCTTGCCTCCGCTCTGGGAGTATTGTCGTTGGCTGCTGCCTTCTTTCAAGTTGCTGGAGCTTCCAGCTGGCAGCGAGGTTCCACTGGAGCTGTGGTAGTTCATATTCCCCATAAACCCGTTGGACATGTTGCTCTGCTGCGACTGCTGGCCACGGCGGGGACACATGTGCGACTTGATGCCGGATACATCTCCATACATCTCACCGCAGTCAGCACACACGTGTCTGTCAGCCTGACGGTGAGCAGAGCTGCTCTGGGAAAGTGAGCTGCCATCAAAGCGATCGTGGAACTCAAGAGAGTCCAACCCACTGCTGTGGCCACCGTCTGGTACAAAGTGGGCAGCATCACCAAGGTTTCCTGGCAGTGAGATTGGAGTGGTCGCACCACTGCCTTCCTGGACGTAGCTCTGCTGGGAGTCCAGAGTGAGCGGCTCTGGTGAAAGCCAGTCATTGCTGTCGTTATTAATAGGCTGGTTGGAGGGACGCCCTTTGTGGCTCCGCAGGTGGCTGTGTAGCGCTGCCAAGTGAGGGTACTGCTTACAGCAGATGGTGCACTGGTAGTGGCCTGTCTGATGGCAGCGTTTGTGGTTGACCAGGCTTCCTGCATGCCGATAGCTTTTGCCACACTCCCCGCACTTAAAACGCCGCTCTCCGTCATCTGGAGAGTTGGCCTGGGGCACACGGCCTCCGGAGGGAGAAGACACTGAGCCCTGTGATCCAGAGCTTATGTCTGAGTTGAGGATGGCGCTGTCCTGGCCATGGGACGCAGGGTGGGGGTCATGGGTCAGATAGTGGACTTTTAGGGTCTCCAGATCTGGGTGTCCTGCGCCACAGTATGCACATGTGTAGATGGGATTGTTGACTGGAGGGCCCATTATGGGGTCGTAGGGACCTCTTTTGTCACTGGGGAGGGGTGGCAGAGGCAGAGGGTCCCCCAGGGCAGGGGTGTACGCTGGGGATCGAACTGCACTCAGGTTGTGGGGCATGATGCCTGGGAAACTACGTGGCAGGCCGAGGGAGGGTGTGGCCGTGTTGTGCAGCAGGATGTGCTCCTGAAAGTCTGTCTTGCTCGGTAGCGCTATCTGGCACAGGTGGCAGAAACAAGAGGCAGTGTTGTCGCTCTGGGACGACTGGGAGACACTGCTGCGCTCCGAGCCATGGAGGCTGCTGCTGCTACTGCTACTGCTCACCATGGAGGCCCCAGGGGTCTTGAACTTCGAGTGAGTTCTCTCGTGGCTGTTTAGGGCAGCCAGGTTGCTAAATTGTTTAAAACACACAGAGCACTTAAACGTTCCTTGCTGGTGACACTTCTTGTGGTTCACCAGGCTACCGTGGTGCCGGTAGGTTCTGTCACACTGATCGCACTTGAATGGTCTGTCCCAAGCGTCGTCAGATTCAGGGGAGCCTTTTTTTCCGTGGTCGTCTGTCTCGTGGCTTTGCAGGACACTATGTCCCATACCACTATTATTCAAATGGGAGCGTCCAAACCCGTCCGAGAGGTCTTGGGCGAGGCCGTAGTCCCTCTCGTCGTGGCCTGCTTCTTCAGCTACTTCTTCGCTCTCTTCTTCTGTGTGTGCACTACTAGGGGACAATGTATGGATACGTAGGTGGTTCTTCAAAGCTACCGCGTTGGGCAGCGTACGCGTACAAACAGGACACTGGAATGAACCCACTTCGTGAGACTTTTTATGATTAGCTAGGCTCGCTGCGTGCTTGTAAATTCGGCCACACTGTTCACACTCAAAGCGTCCGTTCTCTTCTTGCTGATAATGTGCTTTCATATGCTCTAGAAGACTTGGAGTACTCGGACAAACCATATCACACTCTTTACAGGGGAAACCCTTGGCACGACTCATATCATGCATTGCCATAGTACTCTAAAGCAAATCAGTCGGAGGGAATCACGGTTCACAACACAGCAATGAACGGTGACGTTAGGGAGGTGGAGGAGGAAACAGTGGGGCTTAGCTATTCAGTTGAGGGTGGTGGTAGCAGCCATTTTCTCCCCAGTGCAGGTCCAGCCAATTGGGGCCCACCTTGGGAGGTGGCGGGCCTGCAGGGGTCACACCAGCCAATGAGGTATCACTGTGGAGACAAGACGAAGCAGAAAAGAAGAGGGTTACCAAAGAAGCAACTTACCACCCCATTTAAACCTGATCACATTTATTTTTTTTTAAAACATGGAGTTTAACTCAAAATATGTTTTGCAACGGACTAGATCACAGTGACATTGCCCTTCGACCACAAAATTTTACTTTGATCATCTGTGACTCAAAGTGGACATTTGTGCCAAATTCTAGGAAATTCCCTCAAAGTGTTCTTGAGATATCGCAATTATGAGAATGACACGGATGCAAGGTCACAGTGACCATGACCTTTGACCACCAAAATGTTCAAAGCCAGACTCCTTTGAGAAAAACAGTGATTTAACATCAGTGAATACAGGAGCTGCTGAAATCAGTTGGTGTGTTTGTGTCACTGTGTGACTTTGGTGTTTCTAAGGGTTTGTTCAGATTCACCAAAGTCACACAGTGACACAAACACACTAACTGATGGAGGCAGCGGTCGACCAGCAGCTGCTGTGTTCACTGATGTTAAATTACTATGTTTTGTCAATGGAGTCTGGTGGCTTGAATGAGAACATAGACGGCGGAGAAGCCGTTGAAATATTCTAAATATAGCATTTAATAGGGATGTCCCGATCACATTTTTTGATCACATTTTTTTGCCCCTGAGTCCGAGTCCGAGTCATTTGATTTTGAGTATCCGCCGATACCGAGTCCCGATCCGATACTTTGGCAATGCAGTAAAAATTTTTTACTGTAGATTAACTGTATCATCCCACTATTTTTCTGTTCTTTGTGCTCTACTAGGGATGTAACAATATCACAATCTCACAATATTACAATACTGTACCCCAATAACAAGCCCATGACATTTATTGCAGTATTGTAAGACATGTCATGATATCAAAACCTCACTGTATGATAATAGTACAGTAGCTCCACGGTATAATATTAATTCCATTATCCATTAGTCAACAACAAGAACATTTGGTCAAAAATAAAATAGCTTATCATGTCTTTCTCAATCACCAGCCTCTTTCCCTTTATCCCTCCCTCACCTGCCTGTCTGCCCCCACCTCACTCACTCCCACACGGACGTGCACGAAAAACAAGCGCGTTGCACCGAAGGCGCACCACTGGCGTCGCTTTGGGTTATGAGCGCACATGACGCACGTCTACAGTAAAAGTAATGGGTTTGAGAGTGCAAAAGAGCTACATCTGAACGCCCCCCATGCGGCACGTCTTGCTTTAGACAAATAGGGAAAACCCTGACATGTATCTGATATGTCACAGGCCTATATCTGATCCCTGATCGGGATGTAACTTCCGATTCCGATCGAGTCTGAAACCACGTGATTGGCCCCGATTTCCGATCATGTGATCGGATCGGGACATGTCTAGCATTTAACTTGTCAAAGCTCTACGCTTAGAAAACTAAAAGCCCAAAACATTAAACACTGTTCATTAATCTGCAAAAAAAAACTAAAACAATGAATTGGCAACAGTTTTGATAACCAATTAATCTTTTCAGTCCATTTTTAGGCAAACACGACAAATGTTCTGTTGTTGCAGCTTCTCCAATGAAGTGTTGTCACAATACTGACATTTTGGACACAATTACTTAAAAATGTTCAATATTAAATACAATTTTCAATACCACAGGAAGACAAACTGACTTCTGTTGTACAGGTAGATTTTTTTTCTTAAAAGAAAAATAAAACCAAGTTTCTTTTCTTGGTTAGCAGCAGAGAACAGCAGAATGATTGCACATGATCCTATACATATGTTTCTAATGTTTTTACTCTGCAACTCATTTTAATTGTTACCCAGATTATCATTTATTGTTTTATCAGTTCATTAATATGCAATATTTATTCCTCTGCACTCGCCTATTTTTATTCTTTTGAGTATTCACAGTGCACTTTAATGTTCTGTCATGTCGTGTCCATGTTAAATGTATGTTTGCTGTATGTTCGTTACTGCACTAGGAATTATGAGCAATGACAGTTCATCCGCTGTGTGCTGCTGTTCACAGTTACTGACGATCATAGTTTTTTCTTCAGTCGTTTCTCAGGGGTCAGTTATCGTTTTATTTTGAGTCCTGAAATGAACGAATCATGGAGCCGCCTGTGAGGATGTGACTGAGCGACACACGGATGGTCTGATGTTGACACACTGCTGTTTGTTCCTGACGTCACGTGGCACTGATGGAGAACGCTGCACCTGCCGACACAACGACGACAACCAAGACTTCAGCCTCCGAATTCCTCCATCACATTTACACTGTGTTAAATATGTCTGACACGTTACTACTGTTGTTCCTCATGACCTGAGACACACTGAAAATATTGATTTTTTTGTTTGTTTTCTATCATCATAAACCGACTCTGGCTGTGGACACGTGTTGGTTCAGGAGGCAAGATTTAGTTTCTACTTTAGCTGATGTTCAGATGTGCATTTTGTTTTTCTTCTTTAATATCTTAGAAATAGTGTTTTGTCACTTTGATTTTTGATGACTTTCAAACAAAAGGACAGAGGTCCATTCATGTCCTCAAGGACCCTGCAGCTTTCTCAAGGACTCCTGGAATCTCCTCAAACACCACAAGAACTCAGAGCTCAGTAAATCCCGGACTACTGAGATACTGATAACTGAGATTCACAAATATCTGTTGTCAAAAACATATTCAGTAAAGTTTTATACATATTTGTAAATAACTGAATGTACTCACAGATATATTTTTTTAATTTGTGGAATTTTGTATTTTCCAAATTGTTATTTGAGTTTACTTTTTTATGTCTTTGTGTGAAGTGTTTTTATATTTACAGATGACGCATTAATAACCAGTTCACACGGATAATATTGACACTAATCTGTCTCCATGTGTCTCACACAAGTCAGAGTGTTTTCTGTTTTTATTAATCTGTGAAACGTTGCCTCTGAATATTGACAAACTCTCACTATTAATCATTTAAATCTGATTTTCAATATTTCATTTTTCTAATTTTAACTTGGTTTATCATGATGTTTATTTTTACTCTATTTTATAGCTTACTTAACTTTTTTTTTGCTTTTTTAAATAATATTTTATATTCCTATTGTTATATAATATATAATTTTCTAATCTCATAAAACTTCAGTTCTCCTTTAAGTTGTTTTGCAGTAAAGCACTCTGAGCTGCATGTTTGTGTGTGAGGTGGTGTATGAGTAAAATTAAGTTGAGCAGAATTAAAGACTAAAAATTAAAAACAAAAAAATAAACAGAATTTTGACCCAGTTTTGTTTCTATTTCTATTCTACTCTCTTTTACTGTGCACATCAGTCAGAAGTTAACCTGCATGTCGTTTTCTTTGTGTGACGACAGTAAAACTGAATTCAGTCTTTAAACAGTTTCAACACATTCTCATGGACAAAGTTTCAAAACTTTCCAGGACTTTTCAAGGACCAGGAATAAAATTTTAATTTCATAAAACCATGCACTTGTGCACCATGCACTGTGTCTGCTGCAGTTAGCAGCCTGGTTGCAATACTTTTACACACACACACACACACACACAGAAGAGTCTCGCTTCCTGTATCAAACGCCACCACACTACTTCACGAGAGTGAAAAATTAGTACACGAAAAACTTTTTTTTTTTTTTTTTTTAGGGGGGAGGGGGGTGATACTAATTGTTGACTAACTGTGATAGACTGTGAATATGACAAGAAATGTGTAAGACTGGGTCTGGCAACAGGTCAGTAGCCTACGTGCTCCGTTCTATTAAAACGGCGTGTTCGTTAAGTGGGTGAAGAGGACACGAAATTGTTTGCGCTTTTACGCACGGGTCGTTAGGGCTGGACAATTATGGCAAAAATAATAATCACGATTAATAAACACGCCTATTCATTGATTTCAAAACTCCACCAAAACTCAACTTTAATTATAACTTAAAAGAACAGCCAGAAATAAGTTGGTAACAATTAAACAAGTAAAAAAAAATAAATAAATAATAGTAAATTAAAATAATAATAGCAATAAAAACAACAAATAAAAATAAATACTAGGGCTGACCCAAGTTCGACAGCACGGGATTCGATTGTGAAAAAAAAAACTTGAATATTCGGCCTTTTTTTTCCTCCCGTTTTTTTGGGGGGGACCTTGAACACAACACCATCTCCGACAAGGAAATAGAAAGCCCGACGTGCAATGAATGAAGACCTATTATCCTGCTTGAACACAGACAGCTAAATTCTTTCAATGATGTGACTCAAAATAATGATAAAATAGATTTTACTGATGTAAAATAATATGCTGATGGTGACATTTTCCACCGGTCTGGTGTCAGTGACACATGCTGCTCCGAGTCGCGCATCTGTCTGCTTGCGCTGCAGTGCGCCGAGGGTTTTAATTTTTAGTGGTAAATCAAAAGTTAAACACTACTTATCAGCAACCAGAAGTGTTTTTTCATTTGTGAATATTTTTATCTTAATTCTAGGGTTGCAAGAAACTACCTTTTCGCCATAATTTGTAAGTTATTCATTTTTTTGGACTTTTTTTTTCCGCTCATGTTGCCTTGGGGGGCAGACACGACAGCGTGACAATGACAGATGACTGAAGTTGTCCTACCTTTCTTCTCAACCAAAGGCTGCCTTTCTGCCATGTTCTCAATCGCTTGCTCCACATATTATTGATCCACACACGTCACACGCTTGCTGCTGCTGCACATAACACAGGTTCATTCACTTACATACACGCCACGCCGTGCGGCGCATTAATCGTTTTTCTTCGATTATAATGTTTTTATGATCGTGAGAAGCCAAAATCGAAATCATGATTAAAATTCGATTAATCGTCCAGCCCTACGTGGCCCTAGGTGGTGGAGTGGCGCACATGACTCATGCTACGGACGGACGGACGAGCCACATATCTCAGTGCTGCTTAAAAACAGGTAATACATCTGGCTACATCTTTCCCACATCAAATATCCGTGATAGCCTACACCCGCGTGCGTAAAAGCGCACACAATTCCGGCTTCTACAGGCTCGCCATAGCTTACTGTCAGGACTCAGGGATTCAGAATTCAGGATGGCGGACCGTTGGAATGGCGATATTTCGGAGTGGCGGCCTGTAACTGTTGGTTAAATGGCCCGTTCGGTTGGTATTCGGATAACTGGGGCTTTACTGGTATAATGCAATACCACCACCCAGCGGTGAAACCCGTGTAAACGTTTACACGAAAAAAAATTACCCACTCTCAACGTTTAGAGATTTTTGTACACGAACTCACCCCTAGTACACGTAACATCTAAAAGCTGAAAGATCAGCCAGTATAAGTCCTGGAAAATAAGAACCGTGACAGTTTTCCATTTGTGTCAAGCAACAGACGAGCTGAGTACTCGACACTGCATGTCCTTCAGCGCACAATTTAAGAGCGCAGTGTCGATGCTGCAACGATTTATCGTGCAGCTCTGAGCTGATGTAAACCGAAGCTACGTTATGTCAACGGCTAACCTACAGAAAATAAATTCACTGTTATATAACATTACGTGTGAGGTCATTTAATTTCATGAAACTATAAATCCTTAGAATCAGACTGACCCACTGCAACAAAACAACATGATGTATGAGGGGCGGAAAAAATAAAATCAATACAGCAAAGTCTCGTGATATTTCTGTATAGCGATATCGTATCATCACCCAAGTATCAATTAATTTTATTATAACTAACTAATATGACAAATACAAATTACTAACTGACAAAAGTATCGATACTAACAGTGCACGCCACCTCAGCGCCTGTCGGGTGCGTGCGACGGGTCCGACGGACACGTGCTGTGCAGGCAGCGTCTGGCAGGCACAGAGCCCTCGCTGCAACCCGGCTTGTTGTCGTTGCTGTGCATGCATGCGCACATTTCTGTTGCTGTAATATGGCCAGCACGGCTGCAGGAGGATCAGAGCAGCCAGTTTGGGTCAAAAATGATAAAGGAAAAAGCGCTCTTTGGTAATATTTAGTGAAGTGAACACAGCACGCTGCAGACGGCAGGTACAGCCCCTCCCCTCACTAGCAGCTGAGCAGCTGGTGTCGCCAGCATCAAACTAAAATATAACTTGTAACGTTAATGTGGGAGCTAAGCAGAAAACTTTATCAGTCCTGCCCGTCTGTAACATTAACAGACAGTGTTAGTTTAACAGGACAACACAATTATGTGTGTCTGAAAGTTATGTTAACTGTAAAGTCACAGATTGAAGCTGAAACGTTTGGTTTCTCCCGTAACCCCTGGTTCTCTGATCACACAGTGAGGTAGAAACAGGAGCCTCCTGAGCCTAAACTACCAACTCTATTTGATCAGCAATGAAAATATGGTGCCAATTCACCAGAAGCACAGAAAATAAACAGGGCTGTAGATAAATACATTTGTATGGACAGATCTTGTTTCTGGTTGTTATTTATTTTGGGGGGATTTTTTGTTGTTATCATTGATGTTACTGTTCTGATCTTTATTTAAAAAATGACATGCCTCTTAATTTTTTGCTGCTGTATCAAAAATGGTATCGAGTATTGAATATTTTCCTGGGTATCGATATCGAGTTTGAAATTTTAGTATCGTGACAACTAGGGTTGGGAATCTCTCTGTGATAGACGATTCAATATGTATCTAGATACACGGGTTACAATACAATTCAAAAACGATATATTTTTAATACAGAACGATTCGTTATGATTCGATACGATTCTATGGTTAACATTTGTTGATGTAGACATTAATCATATATTATAAAATAAAGAAGCCAATTCTATAAAAGTGACATTCTTACAGTATTTTCAAATTTGTAAAAGACCACATCCCCAAGCATTGTTGCTGTATGGCACTGGCAAAAATAAAATAAAAAGACAAACAACAACAAAATCACACATTGTCTGTGTTTTTGTATGTATCTTATATGGACTTGAGTCTGGAATAAAGTTTATCATAACGCTGTACAATATAAACATAAAGCAGAATAAAACAATAACATGCAATGTAGGGGCAGAATCTGACATCTCCTGTTATTAGTTGATATCATGGACTGTGATGACTAGCAGCTTATTACTGAAAGCATGTCAGACTATTTCTCTGTGTTTGCTACACTCTGTGTTTGTCATTTATAAAAAGATAAATCACTTTTCTATAATACATCAATGATATTTCAATGGAATAAATTACTTATTGACTTATTCATACTTCAAAAACAGCATCTATAAATGATTTACATAGGGGGGATCAAAATAAAATAAATAAATAAAATAAAAATCAACCAGCCACCCTCCTCCCCTGACAAGTAAAGAACAGTCGGTGAGGTTTGTGGAAATGTGAACGGCTCGTTTCTCCTCTGACACGTCACATATCTGTGTGCTGGTGCTGCCACAGCTTGGCTGTTCAGGTATTTTTGGGCAGTCATGATACCGACGAAGACTTCTTGGACCTGGAGCCGGGCTTCTCGGTCGCCGGTAAGCCGTTATCTTGAGTGGCGGAGCACTATGGCCGCCGTATTTGACAGGAATGCATATTTCTGTCTGTGTCTGTGACCCCCTGTTCAACCCACAACCGGCAGGATTCGCCCTTAGTTTCTGCTGAGGCTTGGCTGCTCTCTGGTTTATCCAACCAGCATTAGCTTCTGTTCCTCAGCTCCACTGGTCAAGCTGGCGCTGATGTTTACATCCATTATCCTTGTCAGTAATGCCTGCTACGGAGCATGCCGCCGACTCTCGCGTTGTTTTAGAGATGCAAACTGTTAAAGCCAGTCAACCGATTGCTAGTCTCGCGATACCCGATCCATGACTCTACAATCGATTCATCTAAGGATTCATGGCTGATTCGTATCGATTGAGGAGGCTGCTACCGACGCAGCCGTATCTCTCGCTTGTCAAACAGGATATCCAGTCGAATCGTTAATCATTCCCAACCCTAGTGACAACTCTAACTCCACCCCCATTTTGTAGCAAAAGCGCCTAAAATGACATACCCACATTAAAATGACTGTAGCTTCTGAACCGCTCTGACTACATGCATGCATGAGGTCTTGCCAGAAAGAAAACTCTCTGAAGTTTCTTGTGAAAGTGTCAGAAACACTCTAGGTGATACAGAGACAGAGTAATGGGCCTCTGAAGTCAGTAAAAAGTTGAAGATTTTGCCTAAAATAAAATAAAAAATGTGTTTCAGGATGAATAACTGTCTGTGGCTTCATCTGAGCAGGTAAATGACACTGTGGGGCTGTAGGCACACTATCAATGAACACTTGTTTCAAATTTGAAGAAGACTGCTCAAAGTATGACCATTCTACAGTGTTTTTACCATGAAAAGATCCAGGCGGAGCTCCAAATGACAAGTGGGTTACTCTGCTTCAAAACAGTCCTATCAGTGATCAAACAACACTCAGCCAGCTTCAAACATTGTACCTTATTGAAATCAGGTGTGATTATGATAGCTGATGTTGTTTATGACACAGAAACACCATAAAATATCACCAAATAAAGCCATATGAAACGTGAAAGTTATGATCCCACTTTCTAGACGGTATATCTCAGCCAAAAATAGTGGTAGGAGTGAGACTCTTACCTTTTATAAAACAGCTAAGTCCCCGCTAACAGCTCCACATAAGATCGCGAGCATTCTCGGAACCCATCGGCTGTATTTGGCGTCTGACTTCCAGCAAACACCGAATACAGCCTCTGGGGTCAGATCCATGATTTTTTGGCATTCCGGTTTGATTTGAGTGGAGGAGGCGAATTTCTGTTTTCGACTTCCGTTTATATATAAGTAAATATGCTGAACCATTGCCATGGATTCAGAGTTTGCAGTGACGCCAATTTTTTTCCGTCTCGTTAGTTCACTGCACGGACCGTTTAACCTGGCAACAACTGCAGCCGGCTTAACCTGTGCAATTAATCTAATCGTAATCGTGATGTCAGGCTGTGCGATTACATAACCGCATAAAAGGCTGCGATTTGCGATTTAATGTACATAAATGTTAACGTGTGTGCCTGTGAACGTGACTGCCTCTCCTGTAGTGTGTGGAGTTTGTCGACATCACGCCCACAAGCTGTCCTGGTGTGTGCAGCACGTATGGTCAGGTGACCAGCCGGCGTGCAGCAGTGACCAACACAGACGCTGAAGAAGAGCATGAGCATGACCATGAACAGGCTGAGTTAGTGGCGAAAAAAATGCAACGTCTATCACATGGCGATACTTTGGATTCAGGTACAGCGACGTTGAACAGAAAGACGTGCTGTGTAAAAGTTTAAACGTTAAAATCGCCATGTTCCGCGGCAACACGACCAATCTATATCAACACTTGAGACAGCACAGAGGAAAGTAGGAAGAATGAGACAAAGAGACAACTGAAAGACACCAGAGCCTCATACAACAACATCCAAGCACAGTTACGCAAACATCTGTAAGTGTCACGGGGAAATCACGGACTCCATAACAAACTATATAATAACAAATGAAAAATTCTGGGTGGGTTCGGCCCACTTGACATGCTGCTGTGTTGTGCTATGGTGCTGGAATTTGTCATTTACGTGACAACGCCTGAACGCAACACAGGCTCGCTCCGCTGTGTGTACAGTGTCGTGCTGCGCTGCTGTGTGAGCAGCGTGTTTGACTGTGCTCAGTCTGTTGATGGTCATTAACACACTGTCTGAAACACTGAATCAAGCAACAAGACTCATGATACCATTTATTTATTATACTGTAATCACAATCGCGATATTGTCCACTCAAATCACAATCGCACATTTTTATCACATCGTGCAGCACTAGAATGAACTTTCATTCTGAATGAAGGGAATTAAACTGTCCGTGTGAACACACTCATTAACTCGCTGCATAAAAAATGTTTTAACTAAATGATTAGTTTAATTCCAAAAGAAAACACTCTGGGGGACTTTAACTCACGCTCTGTTCGGGATGATACTGACGTCCCTCTGAGGAAAAACTCTATTTTATTTTCTCATCGTGTCCTGTTGCTCCTGAAGTCAAAATAACTTTCTTCACAAAAAAATTCAAATTCAGATTGTTCCTCCTTCTGGATTCTTCCAATGTGCACGTGTACATTTGTTTGGTCTGATCTTCACACCTGGCCCTCGTTATCATCACAAATAGAAAATAAAAGTTATGCTGACGTCATTTATTTTATGGACAACCTGGATGCAAACATTTCACATGTTGTTAATCTCGTCATTATTTTGGGTAAATATCATATTAATACATGTGAGAGGGAAAGACTGAACTCCCTCTGTCACTGTGGTCGGAAACAACATTGACAACAAGTCGCTAAAATATCTGGAAAGTAGATCCATCTATACCGAGGTCCTCCCTCTGTCACACTGCTGACTTGTTTGTTTGTTTCTCCTTTTTGTTTATGTTTGTGTTTCCTGAGGTTTCTTACATTTTTCCCTGTTAAATGTTTTTTGGGGAGTTTGTCCTGATCAGCTGTGAGGACAGAGGACGGAGGGACGTCTGCTGTGAGGCTCAGAGACAAACTGATCTGTGATGTTGAGCTTTATAAATAAAACTAAACTTGATCATCAGTGATTTATTGATCCTCTGACTCGTTCCTGATCGCTCTCCTCATGATGAACACACATCACACAGATGAAGCGTCCCATCATTCACACACAGATTTGAATCTGAGCTCTGAGCAGCAGCCAATCACAGTCTTTCTATTTCCTTCCAACTTTTCCCTCTGAAGCTTCACATCATGTAAACAAACTGAGTCTGCGCTGCAGCCGACACAAACCTCCTCACACCTCCTCACACCGGACTCCCCTCGTCTCCCTGCAGGAGGTGTTCACGGTGTCTCAGGTGCATTCACACACACATAACCCGGGTCTGTTCACACACGCGTTGTTTTGATCGCACACATTAAACTCTGTAAAAGTCCCAGTGAGTCTGAGGTCTGAGGTCTGAGGCGGACTGGACTCACACAGACGGTCTGAGCCGCAGCAGGGCTCCCTGACCTTGGCCCGTCTCCTCTCGGTCGGGTTCAGCCCCAGCATGAATTAATCGGGACAAAGCGGGGCATCTCCACCGACTCACGGCCGACATTTCCTTCGGCCGACTCCCCACAATAAACCGGGGGAGGGTCGGCCGAGCCCGGCCGGGGAGGAGAGCACCGGAGGCGGGTTAACTGTGTA